>NC_053390.1:378338066-378660251 GCF_905171765.1 Bufo bufo
CTGAATAGTTTTGTAATTGCATGTAATTAAAAAGTTAGCATAGCCACTGAGTTATTCGATAAAATCTATCTGTACAGCACCACCTGCTGTTTGTTTATTTCTTATTTCTTTGTCCTGCTCACTGAGAAGGCCGCACATGCTCACTTTCATCCTTTGCCTCCTGAGCTGTGATAGGGTGAGCTGAGACACGCCTCCTGGTCTGCAGCAGAAAAGACACGCCCCTTGAGCTGTCAGTTTGATATAAATCTAGCAGAGCAATGAATGAGGAGATCTCTGGATCCATATGAGCTACAGGGCTGGTTCTAGCTTTGTTGTGTACTATATATTGTCTGGTTTTTATTTTTTACATTAGTCATGGGATAACCCCTTTAATTTAATTCAGTTTTTCTGTGTTTTTGCCTTGCTGGGAAAAAACACACCATAAATGCAGGTATGTTGTGGCAAAAAAACACATGTGTAGCCATGACATTGGGCAGCACCCTCATGAATGAAGGTCAAACACACCTGGATATAAAGTTGATGCTGGAAACTTGTACTGCATATTAAAGGATAAAGGGCCACTAACTGTTAGCACTAGTTGTTATATATTCTGTTTTATAGATGTGTCTGTATTCATGAAGAGATGCTTCTATTACTATGCGTAAAGTGCTAGTGTTTTTATTATTTCTATACTTTAGATTATGGTACCATATTTTTCTGCCGGTGTATAGTAGTGTGCTGTAATCACAATTGTAATAACATGAGATACCACACTGGAAGAAAAACTCTGACCTGAGACAGCAGATGTGACTATGTGGATCAATAATAATATATTCCCAGCTAATTTCCTTTTATCAAAGTAAGACTGCAGGTATTGATTTCAGCAGATCTAGCATTTAATTCCTTGTTCTGTTAGTCTCTATGTAAATAGGTTTATTGTTAGTGGATAAACACCTCACATCTGAATCATAGTCACATCTATTTTTCTGTTTTATATACAGAATTATTACTTTTTCATTTTTGGGTCTGATCATGGTCTAGCTGAATACACTTAAAGGGGCTGCCCAGAATTCAAAACATGCCTGCTACCAGAAACAGTGCCACATCTGCCCACAGGTTATGCATGGTATTACAACTCCTAAACCTACTTCCTAGCTGTAGTCTAGCTGCAATATCCGGCACAAGGCATGGGCAAGCGTGGTGTCATTTCTGGGAAAAGCAGCCCTATTTTTTTCAATCCTGGATTGAATTTTGATACTGATGACCTGTCCTCTGGATAGGTCATCAGTATCTGATTGGTGGGGGTCTGACACCTGAGACCCCTGCCAATCAGCTGTTTGAGAAGGCAGTGGCGCTCCTGTGAGTGTCATGGTCTTCTTTGTGCCTACCAAGCACAGCACTGTACATTGTATCGCGGCTATGCTTGGTATCGTGCTCAGCCCCATTTACATCAATGTGGCTGAGCGCGATACTAAGTACAGCCGCTCTACAGGAGCGCCACTGCCTTCTCAAACCGCTGATCGTCGGGTGTCCCACCGATCAGATACTGATGACCTATCCAGAGGATCAGTCATCAGTATCAAACTCCTGGAAAATATATCGTTCACACTAAGCAATGTAGAGCAGGGATGCAAAAAAGGCCAATGGCAACCAATCAGATTACAGCTTTCTTCAAGACACCTAAGCAATGGTTTGTTTGGTTGCCGTTGGCATCATTGATGTTCTCTGTCTTCCCTAGTTTTCTTTCCCTTTAGGAGGATTGAGGAAAATCCATGGCATGTTCTAAAAGTCTTGTTGGGCAAATGTGGGCCAATCCTTCACTACATGGAGCATGCGCTATATTTCCAATAGTACCCCTTCATGTTAAAGAATATGTGGTGGTCAGAAGTGCTGTTCTTTTCTGCCACTTTCCTAATAAGAAAAGTGGCAAAAAAGGGAGATTTCAGGAATTAAGATATTTTTGGACTATTAAGCCCACTTTTTCTCCTTATTCTTGCGCTGCCATCTTCTAGTGCTTCCAATAGTCCAAATGCTGGCATTATTAGCAGGACACTCTGAGCTCCGTTACTGACTGACAGGACCTGGCAGGGCAGTTGTGAGGACACAGCTCATTGAACCGTCATATCTTACACACATGGGGGGAGATTTATCAAAATTGGTGTAATGGAAAATTGGCTTGGTAGCCCAAAGCAACCAATCAAATTCTACCTTAAATTTTTCAGAGCTCCTTTGGAAAATGAAAGGTGAAAACTGATTGGTTGCTAAGGGCAACTAAGCCAGTTTTCAGTTCAGGGAGCAAATAAAACACACACTGGTACGCAAAGCAGAGTAAATGTGTGCAGTGTCTGCCCTGCCAGGACCTCTGTAGTCATGCCCCCTCTCATTCCTTTCATGCTGTGCATGGGACACATCCATGGCAGCAACTCCAAAATCTGACTTCGTAAGCTTAGATAGGAATTCCATCTCTAATGATGATAGAGCTCTGCGGCTGGTATAGTTAGGGAGATCTGTGGCTGGCATTGTCAGGACTGGAGTTGAGAAACCCTGCTTTAGAGGGTAGAGTCCTGACCAAGTTTTCACTCCCAGTAGAAGAGGAGATGATTCTAACTGGGCCCCCTCTTGCCCTGGGCCCCATAGCAGTCGCATGGTCTGCCGCTACGTAAGTTTTGCCCCTGGCTGTCAATATGATGGGACACTGTGGCTGGCATAGGCAGGGGGAACCATGGCTGGCATTGTCAAGGACCACTATGGTGAAACACTGTGGCTGTCAATGTGATGGGGCACTGTGGCTGGCATAGGCAGGGGGAACCATGGCTGGCATTGTCAAGGACCACTATGGTGAAACACTGTGGCTGTCAATGTGATGGGGCTCTATGGCTGGCATAGTCAGGAGGCATTATGGCTGCTAATGTGGTAAGGCACTGTGGGGAGGCGCTAGGGCTGGCAATTTTATGAGGCCTTGGCTTTTATATTGTGTCTGAACTGTATAAACTGTATATCGCTGAAATCATATATCCAGTAAAGATTGTATTTTCTATTCTTATACTTCTAATTGCGGATGTATCTTATGGTCCATTGCATCTTTTAGTCTGAAAATACTGTAAATATTGTCTGTAGTATCGGCTCCCAGCACCCCTGCTGATCAGCTGTTTGAGGGGACACATCCTTGGATGAGCGCCGTAGCCTCTTCATACTATTATAGCGCCATGCATTGTGTAGTGGCCGGGCATGGTAACACAGCTCTACAAGAGGACTGAGCTGCATAAACGTTATGTGAATAATTGTTCTGATGTCATAAGCTCTACAAACAGCGGGCGTTGCACCCCCCACAATCTGATATTGATGACCTACCTTGAGCATGATAGGCCATTTATAGTCACTTCCACTTTTTCACAAGTGTCAGAAAAAGTAGGGCTTCTTATTTTCAAATGTATTTCATTAAGCCAAAATAAAACCATGGTTGTCAAATATAGCACAGTGATGAAGCAAATGCAGGAATATTAAAAAGATTCCATTACAATTCATATAGATTTAATTAAATAAAAAGGGAAGAGTAAAGTGCAGCTCCAAAAGTTACTGAAAAATACTTGATTGTGTCTCTAAATAATTCAATGACTACATTTGTATATTTGCGCCTTGCCAGTATGTATTCACAGGTAATCAGATGTGCTGCAGGAGGCTAGCTAGGTGTCACAGAAACTGGGGGTTGTTCTGTGACATAGAACTTTGTGTGATAACATTTTTTTTTTCACTGAGATCTGTTAACCCTATCAGAGTTTTTTTTAAAGAGAATGTCCCTAGTAAAACAGGTAAAACATATGCTCCTTGTTATGCCTAGTGCAGGGTCTGGGGTTGGTTAATGCCATGAAGATCCTCTGTATGATGTGGACCACAGGTCCTAGATATGAAACATTTTATCAGTTTTGATTGAGGGTTTCTAATGTCTTTGAGTCTGAAAATTCGGTAAAATTCTGGTAATGTCATGGATTTTAGGGAGGAAATACACAGCTGAGATGGTTAGATCTCGCATGACAACTGACATAGATATAGACTTAAAAGGAATGTGTCACCAGCAAATTCGTTGTTAAACCAGGCACATTGCCTTGTAGGACTAGCTCAGATGAATGTACTGAGGCCTTTCATTGGGCGATCTATTGATTCATTCTGGAGAAAAGGAATTTTAATCCATATGTAATTGAGTAATTAAGAGCATTGAAGGTGAGCTGAAATCTGTGCACCCTTGCTCCTCCTGCATCTTCTACCATCCCCACCCTCAGTGCACTTAACTGCTCATTTTAGTATCATAGTAACATAGTACATAAGGCCGAAAAAAGACATTTGTCCATCCAGTTCGGCCTGTTATCCTGCAAGTTGATCCAGAGGAAGGCAAAACAAAAAACTGTGAGGTAGAAGCCAATTTTCCTCACTTTAGGGGAATAAAAAATTCCCTCCCGACTCCAATCAGGCAATCAGAATAACTCCCTGGATCAACGACCCCTCTCTAGTAGCTATAGCCTGTAATATTATTACGCTCCAGAAATACATCCAGGCCCCTCTTGAATTCCTTTATTGTACTCACCATCACCACCTCCTCAGGCAGAGAGTTCCATAGTCTCACTGCTCTTACCGTAAAGAATCCTCTTCTATGTTTGTGTACAAACCTTCTTTCCTCCAGGCGCAGAGGATGTCCCCTTGTCACAGTCCTGGGGATAAATAGAGTAATAGTATTTTATCTCCAGAATGAAGCAACAGATCACTAAATGAAGTGGTGACATTACATCCAGCTGAGCTAGCATACAAGGTGGTGTGCCTGGTTTAATATTGAATTTCCTGGTGACACATTCCCTTTTAATATACACATCTCTATAGCAGTCTCAGGCTCTAATAAAGTGACCAGTACTGTCACACATAAGCCAGAGTATATCTACAGCTCAGTGGAGATGGATAGGATTCCCCCTTGAGTACAGGAAAGTACAGATTATTTTTTTCTTAAAGTGACAGTTAATTTTCACCAAGCTTTTGTTCATCATGTTCAGTCCTGGAAAAAAAAAGCATTATTATTATTATTATTATTATTATTATTATTATTATTATTATTATTATAATATTATACATGCCTTATCACTCTTAAATGGCAAGTACTTAAAAAGACAGAAAAATATCTTGATGGTTTCTGGTATATATGAAAGCTTAGGTTCTGCTATAGAATACTAATTGTTGTAGATACTGGTTATAAGGAAAGTCTGCATGATCAGGAACACTGCTGTAAGACATTTGCTAGTTACAGTACTTCCCTTGGACATGGATCAGCAGTAGTGAGAGAAGTATAGATAAATTCAATTTGGCTGCTTTGCTGAATATTACAAAAAGAATTGCTTCATGACTAATTGTATTTCTCTGTGAGTAGTGGGTGCAATGACAGGGAGCGGCAATTGCGCCCCCCCCCCCCCCCATCATTGTACCCCTCAGAAGCTGTGTTCATCGCTGATCACAGCATCTGACATTAAAGGGGTTCTCCAGGAATTAAGAGAATGAAAATATTAAAATATTACTAGGTAGTGAATTCATTTTGCCTAAATGGTGGTAAAAAATAAAAACAATCATACTTACCTCATCCATTTGAGTGCAAAGAGCCGGCCACGCCATCTTGATTGAAAATCTTGCATGAAATTCCATGCGCTGTGACGTATGACATCACCACGCCGGCCGACGTGATGACATCATCACGGGCTGTGCAAGATTTTGCACTAGGTCTTCAATCAAAATTGCAGCGGCTGGCTCTTCGCGCTCAAACAGATGGGGTAAGTATGATTTTATTTAATTTTTTAAATTATTTTACACTGTAATATTAAAGAGGTTCTCCGGGAATTAAGAAAATGAAAATACGTAAATATTATTTTATTATAAATATATTCCCAAATACCTTACGTTAGTTATAATGGCTTGTTTTGTCGGGGGAGCAATCATTAGGAGAAACAAAATAGCTGCTGTCCTATTAGTACACCAAAAACCTCTCTTAATCACACAGCAGGACAAGTTACTTTACAACACCGAGGTAAAGAGCTGCCTCATCCTCCTCATCCTCTCTACTTGTCAGGGATTATGATCCTGAATACAGATGATAAGATCTTTAGCTTAATCTCTGTTGGAATTGAGTTCATGAGCAGATGTGGCTAATGAGCAGCAGCACTTGTATTCAGTCTCCATTACTAGAGCTCCACATCACTACAGTCTGTCCTGTCCCTCCTCTCTGTACTTCATGTCTCCTCATGAACTCCATTCCCACAAAGATTCTGCTAAATATCATATTAAACTGTATTCAGGATCATAATCCCTGACAAATAGAGCAGAGAGGAAGATGAGGCAAATCTTTAGCTCAGTGTTGTGTTTACCTCTTGTCCCGCTGTGTGATTAGGACAGGTTATGTGTGTACTAATAGGACAGTGGCCATTTTGTTTCTCCTAATCATTGCTCCTCAAACAAAACAAGCATTATAACTAATGAAAGGTATTTAGGAATATATTTATAATAAAATAATATTTATGTATTTTCATTTTCTTAATTCCCGGAGAACCTCTTTAATATTAAAGTGTAAAATAATAAAAAATAAAATCATACTTACCCCATCCGTTTGAGCGCAAAGAGCCGGCCCCTGCAATTTTGCTTGAAGATCTACTGCAAAATCTTGCACAGCCCGTGATGATGTCATCACGTCGGCCGGCGTGGTGATGTCATACGTCACAGCGCATGGAATTTCATGCAAGATCTTCAATCAAGATGGCGGTGGCCGGCTCTTTGCACTCAAATGGATGAGGTAAGTATGATTGTTTTTATTTTTACCACCATTTAGGCAAAATGAATTTACTACCTCAAAGCACGAGGAAATTTGGCTTAACACTAGTCAGCAGTCTCCAGCACTCCAGCTGTGTTGGAACTATGATTCCCATCATTCACCCTTGCTCAGCTGTAGTCCAAACTTCCATAGAAGTGAGTGGAGCATGCTGGGATTTGTAGTTTCCCAACAGTTGAAGTGCTGTTGGGACATGGATCAGCAGTAGTGATGAGCGAAGTTTTAACACATGTGGACATTGCCACAGATTCATTGCAGATTTTTTTTCGGGGAAATATAGCTAAATCTACAGAGGAAATTCCACGGCATGGAGCCAGAGCAAGTACAACATTGTGTTCCCATGGATATTGAAATTTACAGTATGCTCAATATAGAAATCTATTCCATAGCCATACATCAAAATGGAAAATGCGAAAACCTTCTTCTACAAATTTTTGTTTTTCATGCTGATTCAGATGATTTCACATATTATCTACAAATAAATAAGTATAGCAAAGAACCTGATTTATTTCGGTAAGGGTCATGATCAGGCTGATCCAGGCATACAGGTTCAAAGTGGAAATAAAAAAAATTATGGGGGAAATTCATGATCCCCCCATGAAACAGTTTTTGGCGTAGAAAAGTTACAAATGCACAGGATTTGTGATTTCAATGCCATCGCAACTTTTCAACTAACTTTTGGCATTTTAGTCTGCCCTTGCCAATTTTTGCGAAAGCAGAATGTGGTAAGGGTGGTGTGTGGGCGGGGCCCTCTGCCCCAGCGCATTCATGATTATTTCCGCCAAATCGATGACGGAAATCTTTGGCAGCTCAGATCCTCCATATACTGGGACGCATCAGGCGTGCCGGAAGAGCAATGTAATTTATGAAGAGGCCTGTACCTCATCATAAATTACTTGCCTCCACCGGCAGCGCAGGTCCCATCAAGACTGACGTAGTCTTGATGAATCAGGGCCTATATTTTAATGATTAAGGTCTACACTATATTGATAGGTTGAATCCTATACACCACTGTGTACACCTTAAAATGTACTTTAAACTTTTTGTTTGTAATAATGAAAGATAGCTCTAGCCTATTCTCATCAGAGCTCTGTAGATACATATAAGCTTCTTTAACTTAAAAAAAGGCTTTGTTTCCATGGGGGTTTCAGGGACCAACTTGTTGATTTCTTATCCATAGGCTAGAATGGTAATTACTGTTGGATTGGTGGGGGTCTGACACTCAATACCTCCATATACACATCAGCTGTTAGCAGCAGCCACAGTTTCCAGATGCCAGAACATCACAGCTCCATACATTGTGTAGTGGTCCTTCTCAGCTACTGCAGTCAATTCTCCTATTCAAGTGAACAGGAAGTTAGCCACAGTGGCCGCAAAAAAAAAATATTCTCAGACCTTTTAGAAAGGTACATGATGTAACCTGTAGTCAATATAATCTTCATTAGTGACTGTATTTATGAGTTATAACCTCCCTTATGATCCTCAGCTATGTCAGGTGTTCAACTCTCTGATTTCCAACTGACACAGGACAGGAAGTCAGTTACTTCTCCATTCATTGCTATAAGATTGACATTGAGGCTCCCATAGGAATACATAGAGAAACTGACTTCCTGTCCACACATAAGATGCTGTGTTATTTGAAGGTCTGAACACTGGTCACATAACACATCTGAGGATCAGAAGGAAGGGGATAGCTCACAAATACAGTTACTGGTAAGAAAATTACCTTCTCTGCCGAATACATAATTTACCTTTCTAGCAGGTCAGAGAATAAAAATTGCTGTGGGAATTCTTCTTTAAAGGGAACCTGTCATGTGGATATTTGATTATAATCTAACTAATTATATACAATCATTAACTACTAAAAAGTGCCTTAGATGTATTCACTTACTGGTGTGACAGATGGTTACCTCCTAATATACACACAAAGATGCCGCATGCCGCATGCTAATGAGCTGATTTGAGTCCAGCGTGATGTCATTGAGTCCAGCGTATATTTAATTCAGAGCTATAGCCACTCCCCTGTCCACCTGCTGCTGATTCATATGGAAACAAACTGTCATTCAGCAGCAGGTGGGCGGGGAGAGTCAGGAGCTCATGAATATTCATGACTCATCGTTATCAGCTGGAGCTTTTCAATACAAGACGTTGGCAGATTGACTGGGTCAATTAAAGAAAGTGACCCAGCATTGTGCTAAGAGAATCAGTCACTTATTTATGTTGCCCTTAGTTAGGACACCATAAAACTGGTGACAGGTTCCCTTTAAGTTTAAATAGCTATACTATAAAAATACTTCTAAACAGCAAAAGAAGAGTCACAACAACACATAACTTTACAGAAAAAAGGATAGTTTTATATATAAAAAATTGTAAGCATAGCAACAGCAGCATATGTCCCTGGCATCTGCTGTTATAAGGCTTCTATATATGCCAATTCAAGATAAAACCAACTTCCATTTACAGTAATTCGGTATGCATCATGACACGTGTGAATTGCTGGTAATATGATGCTATTGTCTAATTTTCTCGTGCTGATGACATTTCTCATCTTAAATTATCACCTTCTTTGTTAAATGATTTGCAACTATACAGTCAATGATGGGGGTTCCTGTATATATGCAGTCTGCTTTTTCTAATATTATATATTAGATTTTTTTGCTATTGGCTTTGCACTAGGTTTCAAATGTGATATCAAATGCTTTTAATAGCTTAAATAATCTAAAACCCTTGATAATATTACCACTGTTATTTCAGGAAGAAAGTCCACCATTTCTTTTTTTAATTTTGCATTTCATACGTTAAATTTATGGCAGAGTTCCAAAATGATGTTGGTCGTATGATAGCAGCTGTAAAACCACACAATCTCAATGTTCCCGATGGGGGGCAAGCTTCAGGTGATTAGCAGTAATTACAATCATGCAGATCGTTGGGAAAGATCAAAGTTGCTTGATAATGTAACCCTTAAATCTAAAGTCTTATAAAACCAATTGTCCACGCACAGAAGAGACAAGAGGTTTTTATTGTATTTAGATATTTTTCTATCATCAAAGTGTCCTTCTGATGGCAGAATCTAGGAATTCTCCAAAGTTGTGTCAGTTGTTCTATTCCAGCCTCCTATCCCCTTGATGTATATAGTGTGGGGATTTGCTCTAGTAGGCAGCTTAGCGGATGCAGTATAGAGGCAATCACAAAGTCTCTAACTTAAATAGTTCAGTGTTTATTCACACAGAAGGCAAAAAAAAAAATAACAGTTGGCAGTGTTGGTGTATGTTCACACCATGGAAAGTCCACAGAACACAAACATTCACCTTGTTAGCAGTTTTTCATCAGCCATCCACAGCAGGCTTTAGGGGGCCTGTTTTGCAGCAATGCGGCTCTCAGCCCTTTAGTACGGCACACCTCATGCAGATCCCAAAACCACAGAGACTCCACAGATTCACTGTGAAATGGAGGATAATCCACCCAGCTGAGACTGCTGGCTGGGTTTCTATATCCTTAACCAAAACCCAGCCTGGAATGTGGGGAGCAGCCACCAACCCTGCACTTTGACTGCTCCCAGTAAGAGCCGGCCCAGATCGGCTCTACAGCCATACTAAATAACAAATAGTGTCAATCAGCACTAACTGCCGCTGACACTTAAAATTATCGGCTCTTACCTCACGGAGGCCAGAAATCTTGGTGACACATACCTTCCGTCAATGACTTCCTACAATGGGTACAGTAAATGTAACTACCGAAGCAATGGTGGTGTGCTGTACTGCCTCTGTTGTCATTACATAAACACATGTAAAGTTTTTGGTGCTTTTTTTATCATATGATTGGCTTGATAAAAAAGGTAGGAAGAGACATAAGCTTGATTTTGTTATTTTCCCTTAAAGACGTTGTCCAGGATTATACAGTTCATGGCTTATTCTCAGTGTAGGCCCTCAATATCAATGGAGGCCTGACACTCTGCACCACCTCCAATCAGCAGTTCTGCAGTGGCTCCAGTGCCGGACATCGGCACCGAAACTACATAGCTCCATCAAATGTGTAGTGGACAGGGCTGATTACTGCAGCACTGTGTCCATTGAATCGAATGTTACCAGCTCCAGAAACTATGCAATTGATTGACCTCCGCAGTTCCAATGCTTGAGTTACCCCAAAATAGCTGATTGGTGGGAGTTTCATCAATCAGATATTGATGGCCTTTTCTGAGAATAGGCCATCAATAGTATCCAAAGAAATTCTAGCTCGCAGCTCAAATCAGTCACCCTGGAGTGGTAAATCAGCAATAAGGATTGTTTCTTAGACAGAGGAACTCAACATCGGCTTGAAAAAATTCTAAATTGAGAATCCAGTGTCCCATCAGTAAAACCCCGGATAGCAACATTAATACTTCCTCTCTGTCTAGGATGACTTTGAGCTTTTATCTATCATGTCTCTTGTGTCATGATTTTTAGGATGGATGGTAATTATCTATTTTCTAAGTACAGAGTTGACCTCAGGTTGCTCCCCTTATGATGACCCATGGAGTTGCCAAATAGTCTACAAATAACCATGCTGTATTGTGGTCCATCTAACATTGCTGAATCAACGGTCTAGGGAATATAGCTATATGCAGCTGCCTTTCCATAGGATCAAGCATCAAATGTGGGATCAGGGATGTAAGCTTCATGGCAGGTGGAGCTCCCTTCAGCAGTGACAACTGATGTGCCCCAGACCCCTAAAGCCAGTCCTGTCTAGATAATGTACTGAATGCTCATATTTCTACAGCCTATGTAACATTATAAAATGCTGCATAGACATACATTTTTCAATTACTTCTAGTTCTAAAATTTCCGCAGTGTATATGTAATAGAGTGGTCAAGTTTCATTAGCGTCTGCCAAATTAATTCTATTTACTGATTGCAAGTCAAGCAACTGTATAATTCTTCAGAATATCTCATGCCAATATGAAACGTGTTACTTTTTTTGGTGGAATTTGCTAATGGGATTGATTTTCTCAATATGGGAAATTGACATAAGTGTTAAATTATTCTGTGCAACAGATAATGAGCTGGGGTCACTGGGATGTATCTAATAATGCTCTGATTTATGTATCTATTGCCTCTCTTCACACTTTTTGGTAGTGGAGAATTGAAAGGCATTGAATCTAATGCTTTTGACTATAGCCAGGTAGATTCAATTCAGGCGAACAAATCAATTATTGGGGGTCACTTACTAAGTCTTTGGGGGAGATTATCACTGATTGGCATTTTATACCGATCTTCAAAATCCCCTGCGCTGCCGGAGGATGTGAATATTATATGACGAGACACAGTCTGTCGGTGCGCTAGAATAAAATCTACGGCAGATCCTGAAAACAGGTGCAAATGAAGATAAATGCAGTGGACTTGCTGACCCTGCGCACTCCCTGATCTTGCCATGCCCCTATTTCAGAAAGTGGCAGGGGAGGCGCAGAAACAGCACTTGCGACAACACTAGCTTTGCATCTTTTTTACACCAAAAAAGAGGTCCATGGAGATAATAAATTTCCCCCTTTATGCCAGGTTTGTGGTGTAAAAAATTTGTAACATTTTGCACAAATGGCATTTTGCACAAAGATTTGCTGACTTTTTCTTGCTCCTATCACCACTTTTCAAAACAGTAGGCAAAGCTTATTAAAAGGAAGTGGGCCACCACAGCTCGACAAATTTACAATAATTTATGCCAGAAAACTTGCGCAAATTATATCTAAAATATACACTAGCTCCTAGCTGGTGTATATTTCCGTTTTTGGCACAGGGACAGCACAGATGTGACAAGCTTATTAAGGGTGGGTTCACACTAACATTATGGAGTCCGTTGTGGCTTTCCGTTATAACATGGTTATAACAGAACATAATGGAATCCATGAGACGGAAGGACGGATCCGTTTTGCTGCCCATAGACTTGCATTATGACGGAATGCAAAACGGACGCCTTTAAAAGGCATTCCGTTAGCTCTCCGTCCTAATAGAAGTCTAGGGGAATCAAAACGGATCCATCTGGTTCCCGTTATGCAAGACGGAAAACAAAGTCCTGTCGATGGGACTTTGTTTTCCGTCTTGCATAACGGGACCCAGACGGATCAGTTATGTTTTCCCATAGACTTCTATTAGGTCGTAGCAAAACGGAATGCCTCTTAAAGGCTTCCGTTTTGCATTCCATCCTATGGATTCCGTTATGTTCCTTTATAACCCTGTTATAACGGAAAGCCATAACGGACTCCATAACACTAGTGTGAACCCACCCTAAGGCCTCATGCACACGACCGTTGTGTGCATCCGTGGCCATTGTTCCGTTTTCCGTGATTTTCTGCGGACCCATTGACTTTCAATGGGTCCGTTTAAAACTCGGAAAATGCACCGTTGTTCATCCGCGGCCGTGATCCGTGTTTCCTGTCTGTCAAAAAATTATGATCTGTCCTATTTTTTTGACGGACAACGGTTGACCCATTGACTTGAATGGGTCCGTGAAAAAACACGGATGCACACAAGATTTGCATCCGCGTCCGTGATCCGTGGCCGTAGGCTACTTTCACACAGACGGTTCCGCAGAGCGGTCAGCATAAAAGCTCTTTCAGAGCTGAGTTTTCACTTTGTGAAAACTCAGATCCGACAGTATATTCTAACACAGAGGCGTTCCCATAGTGATGAGGACGCTTCAAGTTAGAATATACTACGAACTGTGCACATGACTGCCCCCTGCTGCCTGGCAGCACCCGATCTCTTACAGGGGGCTGTGATCCGCACAATTAACCCCTCAGGTGCAAGACCTGAGGGGTTAATTGTGCGCATCATAGCCCCCTGTAAGAGATCAGGTGCTGCCAGGCAGGAGGGGGCACCCCCCCCCTCCCTCCCCAGTTTTAAATTCATTGGTGGCCAGTGTGCCCCCCCTCCCTCCCCTGTATTTAACTCATTGGTGGTCAGTGCGGCCCCCCCCTCCCTCCCCTGTATTACTGTACATTCATTGGTGGCCAGTGGGCCCCCCTCCCTCCCCTGTATTACTGTACATTCATTGGTGGCAAGTGGGCCCCCCTCCCTCCCCCTCCTAATTAAAATCCCCCTCCTATCATTGGTGGCAGCGGAGAGTTCCGATTGGAGTCCCAGTTTAATCGATGGGGCCCTGATCGGTAACCATGGCAACCAGGACGCTACTGCAGTCCTGGTTGCCATGGCTACTTAGCAATTTTTAGAAGCATTATACTTACCTGCGATGTCTGTGACCGGCCGGGTGCTCCTCCTACTAGACAGGTCTGTGCTATGAGCAATGCGCCGCACAGACCTTTCACTTACCAGTAGGAGGAGCGCCCGGCCAGTCACAGACAGCGAAGGTAAGTATAATGCTTCTAAAATTGCTAAGTAACCATGGCAACCAGGACTGCAGTAGCGTCCTGGTTGCCATGGTTACCGATCGGAGTCCCAGCGATTAAACTGGGACTCCGATCGGAACTCTCCGCTGCCACCAATGATGGGGGGGGGAGATTTAAATTAGGAGGGAGGGTGGCCGCACTGGCCACCAATGAATGGACAGTAATACAGGGGAGGGAGGGGGGGCCCACTGGCCACCAATGAATTTAAAACTGGTGAGGGAGGGGGGTGTGCCCCCTCCTGCCTGGCAGCACCTGATCTCTTACACCTGAGGGGTTAATTGTGCGGATTACAGCCCCCTGTAAGAGATCGGGTGCTGCCAGGCAGCAGGGGGCAGTCATGTACACAGTTCGTCGGATATTCTAACTTGAAGTGTCCCCATCACTATGGGAATGCCTCTGTGTTAGAATATACTGTCGGATCTGAGTTTCACGATCTAACTCAAATCCGATGGTATATTCTAACATAGAGGCGTTCCCATGGTGATGGGGACGCTTCAAGTTAAAATATACCATCGGATTGGAGAAAACTCTGATCCGATGGTATAATAGGGACTCCTGACTTTACATTGAAAGTCAATGGGGACGGATCCGTTTGCAATTGCACCATATTGTGTCAACGTCAAACGGATCCGTCCCCATTGACTTGCATTGTAAGTCAGGACAGATCCGTTTGGCTCCGCATGGCCAGGCGGACACCAAAACGACTTTTTTTTCATGTCCGTGGATCCTCCAAAAATCAAGGAAGACCCACGGACAAAAAAACAGTCACGGATCACGGAATAACGGAAATCCGTTTTGCGGACCGCGTGTGCATGAGCCCAAAGTCAATGGGGGACGGATCCGTTTGCAATTGCACCATATTGTGTCAACATCAAACGGATCCGTCCCCATTGACTTGCATTGTAAGTCAGGACGGATCCGTTTGGCTCCGCACGGCCAGGCGGACACCAAAATGACTTTTTTTTCATGTCCGTGGATCCTCCTAAAATCAAGGAAGACCCACGGAAGAAAAAACGTCCGTGTGCATGAAGCCTTAGACGCATGTCGCTGCTAGGTCATCATAGGCGTGCGCAGCCTATTGCATTAGGGTGTGCACCCTAAAGTACAAACACACACGCCCCGCGCACGTGTGTATGTATATATATATTATATACATACACACACAGGCCGGGCCTCACCCTAGCGTTGCCGTGACTCCGCCTCTGCGCAGTGGCGACTCTAGGAACAATATATAGGGGGGGCACATAAGATACCACAGTCAAAAATTAGGTGGGCGGGCACTAAAAATTTTCACCACTTAATCATGCTACTGAAAAAACCCGAAATAAGTATATATAAATAAGAATACAAAATAGGAGAGTATTGCGGTATGCAGGGATACCTTTTTATTGTACTATCCTAATACTTAAAAGACAAGCTTTCAAGAGTTTTCCTTTTTTCCTCGGTATTGCTTCAGACCTGAGAAAGAGAGAAACACTCTCCAAAACTTTTCTTTAGAGTTTAAAGCAGTTTCAGCACTATAATAAAATAATTTACTTACAAAAGAAGTCTACTGTGCCATCCTCTGCTTGCTTCCGCGGATCTTCCCCTGCTTTCAGTCTCTCCTCAGTGCGCAGGTGCACTGTTATGGGGGATCTGTGAATGACACACTGTTATGGGGGATCTGTGGATGATACACTGTTATGGGGGATCTGTGAATGACACACTGTTATGGGGGATCTGTGAATGACACACTGTTATGGGGGATCTGTGGATGACACACTGTTATGGGGGATCTGTGGATGACACACTGTTATGGGGGATCTGTGGATGACACTGTTATAAGGGATCTGTGGATGACACTGTTATGGGGGCATCTGTGGATGACACTGTTATGGGGGCATCTGTGGATGACACGGTTATGGGGGCATCTGTGGATGACACTGTTATGGGGGCATCTGTGGATGACACTGTTATGGGGCATCTGTGGATGACACTGTTATGGGGATCTGAGGTTGACACTGTTATGGGCATCTGAGGATGACACTTCACTGTTATGGGGGCATCAGTGGATGACACACGGTTATGGGGGCATCTGTGGATGACACTGTTATGGGGGCATCTGTGGATGATACACTGTTATGGGTATCAGTGGATGACACAGGGTTATGGGGGCATCTGTGGATGATGCACTGTTATTAACAGTGTGTCATCCACAGATCCCCCCCATAACAGTGTCATATTCCACACAGATCCCCCATAACAGTGTCATCCACAGATCCCCCATAACAGTGTCATATTCCACAGATGCCCCCATAACAGTGTCATACACAGACCACAGATATCCCCTTAACAGTCTATTAAAGGGATATCTGTGGATGGCACTGTTATGGGGGCACCTGTGGATGACGCACTGTTATTAACAGTGCGTCATCCACAGATTCCCCCCATAACAGTATCAGCCACAGATCCCCCCATAACAGTGTCATCCACAGATCCCCCATAACAGTGTCATATTCCACACAGATGCCCCATTAACAGTGTCATCCACAGATCCCCCATAACCGTGTCATATTCCATAGATGCCCCCATAACAGTGTCATCCACAGACCACAGATATCCCCTTAACAGTGTATTAAGGGGATATCTGTGGATGGTACTGTTATGGGGGGCCGGGGGAAATCTGTGGATGACACATATATAGCAGCATCTTGTGCTATATATGTGTCCACAGATTCCCCCCCCCATAACAGTGTCCCTGACAGGGACCCCCAACAGGGGGGGTGGAGGCCTCAGGCCGGCAACTATAGACCCCGCTGCGTTCCTTTGGTAAAGTGTTATAAACTTGTAGTTGTACTACTATTACTAACTTACTGGGACAGTGGGACTCCCTCCAGCTAGTATTCACGCGGGCTCTCAAACATTCAAACTAGGCCGGCGGCAGCGTAACGTGACGTCACTCACGCCGCATGCGCCTGCTCCTCCCACTTTATTAATGAAGCAGGTGGAGCAGGCGCGTGACGTCGGAGTGAGTGACGTTATGCAGCCGGCTGCCGGGACACGGAGCACAGGACTCCCCAGGAGCAGTCGAGCAGATGTCATTGAAGCTGTGCGAGTGTGCGGGGCAGCCGGGGTTTAAGAGGCAGCTGCGGCAGGCGGCGGTGCAGGAGCACAGAGGTGTGATTAGGGTGTGCCCAGGCACACCCGGCACACACCGTGCGCACGCCTATGTAGGTCTTGTGCCACTTGAGGACATGTCACCACTGAGGCCAGTCATTGGCTGTAGCAGCACATAACGCCAAAGGGAGCCAGAATGGAGTGATAGGGAGCAGGTATGTTAGGTAGATAGGTGCTGGGGTTCAAATTTTAAAAGTAAAAAAATAAATTGACAACCCTAAATAGTTTTGAGCGAATCAAAGTCAAATGAATTGACTTTGTTCCGAATTTCAGGAAAAATTTGATTCACTGCAAAGCCAAATTTCCTCTTGTTTCGGGTAAGGAATCAATTTTTCCTAAAATGTTGGTAAAAACAAAAAATACATACACACCTCCGTTGTGGTCATCTTGATTGAAGATACCGTGCGACATCATCACATCACTGTGTGGGATTTCGCACGGTGTCTTCAATCAAGATGGCTGCAACAGTCTCTATGTCAGGCATCCTCAAACTGCGGCCCTCCAGCTGTTGCAAAACTACAACTCCCAGCATGCCCGAACAGCCTACAGGTATCAGCCTACAGCAGGGCATTGTGGGAGTTGTAGTTTTACAACAGCTGGAGGGCCGCAGTTTGAAGATGCCTGCTCTATGTGATCAAATTGATAGTGTATTTATTTATTTAACCCCTGAAAGGCCTAAATGGTAGCCTCAGATGCCGCGATCAGCGATAAACGTGGTATCTGAGGGGTTCAATGACTGGGACAGCATGATCGCAGTTCCCTGTCATTGTGCCCGCTACATACAAAGAAATGTGCTTTATGGCAAAGTAATTCTTTCTTTATGAAATTCGGTGAAGCAGCCAAATGGAATTTTCCATAACTCATCTCTCCTTTTTTTTTTTTTTTATTTTTTTTTTTAACTTTTTATTGAGAATGAAAGTCATTACAGATGTAAAGTTAAGACAGTATACATAATAGCATATACTTATCAACAGTATACAAATAGAACAAGGACAGGTTCCCTGTTACATCTTTTCTAAAGGACTCATCTCTACTTTTAAAGAGGGCCCTTCACCTCTGCTCTCCTAACATGTCTGTTTCTAATAACAATTACATCTATTCTTATAGTCCTATGCTGTACCAGTAAGGGCGGGTTCACATGAGCATTATGCATTCCGTTATTCCATTATTCTGTAATTTTCCATTATAACCATGTTATAAACAGAAAATAATGGAATTTGTAAGCAGTGATGGCCAGTTCGCCCGCGAACACATGCAGGCTGCCATCTTAAATCACAAGTCCAGCGATGCACAGGTATGCCCTTACCTGTGCCTGCGCCAGGACCCGGACTGAAACAAATGCGGTCACCGGGAGCAGGCAGTTCTGAGAACAGCCGCCGGAGGCCTTCATCGGGCTGTTCTCGGAACTGCCTGCTCCCGGTGACCGCATTTGTTTCAGACCGGCTCGCAGGGCAGGCACAGGTAAGGGCTTACCTGTGCATCGCTGGACTTGTGATTTAAGATGGCAGCCCGCATGTGTTCGCGGGCCAACACGGCGAACTGGCCATCACTGTTTGTAAGATGGAATTCAAAACAGAAACATTTAGAGCCATTTAGTTTTGATCTTTTATAATAGAGGTCTATGGGCAAGCAGAACAGATCCGTCTGCTTTCTGTTATCCAGGACGGAAAAGAAAGTCCTGTCGACAGGACCGGACGGATCCGATATGCTTACCCATAAATCTCTATCATGACGGATGAAAACAGAATGCCTGTAAAGGTTTCTGTTTTGAATTCCGTCTTACAAATTCCGTTATTTTCCGTTATAACGGAAAACAATAACAGAATTCGTAACGCTGATGTGAACCCTTCCCTAACCAGTACTAGTAGTTTGAAGTAAAGGTTGCAAAACACTCGGACACTCTTCAATCGCTGCTGACACTGAGAGACTGTGCGGGGAGCCCGCCACTACCTTGTAACACCCAGCTGGACCTTTGCTGCAGACTGCGGAAAATGCAATCCTAAACTTCCAGCAGGAATAATAAAGGAACAGCACAACACAGAGCCAGAGGTGTTATTCCATGGATAATACCAGGAGACGTGAAAGGTCCTCCGTAGAGGGATATTAGGTGGATCTTCGTTTTGTTGTGAGGCTGGATACAATCTATTGTTCCCTGGGAGCAGCCATTACAGGCTGACTATAGTGTTATGGATTAGTCATAGATAGGGAAACCCATATCTCCATCATAACTATATGCAGATGTGTGAACCGGACTCAGAGGCAGATATTGGTAATAGGGCTCTGAATGGAGCTTAATTAAAGGGGAGGTAATTTCACATGTAGTAGGCATTGAATTTAGACAAAGAGCCGGTCTCTTTCAGAAGGCATGGATAAGTGATAGCTTCTACCGTGAGACATGGACACATGAAAGGGTTGAGTGTCTGCATTCATATAAGACGGCGAGATGATTCTTGGCGTGTCCCTTGGGGCACAGTAAAAATGAGCACTGCCTGCTTCCTCCAGCCCCGGTGACAGCCCACCCCTGATGCCGTGTAAGTGCTGGGGAGGGATCGTCTGTGCATACAGTAGTCTGTACATCAGCTGCTCGCTGGTAAGGCCTTCTGAGAGCCTTCCGTTCAGCACTGGAGGACAGTGTCTGTCAGAAGAGGTGGCAATGTGCTCGGATCGCAGCCGTCATTCTAAGGTAAGGACAGAATCCTTAAAAGATCAGGAGAACGAGAACGCTAACACGGAGGAGAGGTTGTGATAGATGCCAGCATTATGCTGTTCTTGCTGTACTGTATGATTTGGCACTATTAGGCTGGAATCACATTTTGCTTTTGTGCCAGTTTTATGCAGTTTTTGAACCAAAACTTGTAGTGGATCCGAAAAGAAGGAAAAGTATCTGCTCCACGTCAAATCCGCGTGTGCGATTACAGCCTTAGGGCTCATGCACACAAACGTATCTTTTTTTTTTTATGATTCCATTCCCTTTTTTACAGGTCTGGATGCGGAAGCATTCAGTTCAATGGGGTTGGAAAAGAAAAGGGAAATGACTCCGTGTCTGTATGTTCGCATGTCTGTTTCGCAAAATTTTTTCAACGTGTCCTATTCTTGTCCGTTTTGTGGACAAAGACAGGCATCGTTACAATGGATCCGCAAAAAAAAAAGGATGCAGCGCAGACATGTCACCCTTTTTTTGCGGATCCGTGTTTTGCGGACCGCAAAATCCATATGGTCGTGTGCATGAGCCCTTAGGTGGGTTGGGTGGAGGACGATTCTGCTTGCACGTGTGTGATCTTTTCTTTGTGTATGGTATATCATTTGCTGTTGGTCTTTCTCTTGGCTCGCTTTAAATTGCCATATTGTACTGTAACTATCTTCTTGTCATAGGGCTAACATGCTCCGTAAAAACGGTCGCAATCTGGCGGCTGAAAAACTGTCGTAGGCCACACACACATATAAGGCGAAGCAGTTTCCATGTGGATTTGCGTACGAATTTCGCTAAAATTTCCCCAATGGACCTGCATCAAAATACACACGTTACTTGTGGATTTTTGCGACAGATTCGCTCTGGATTTCACTCTACTGTATGGGTTGCAAAGAGTTAAATCCACAATGCAAATCAGCAGAAAGAATTGACCTCCTGCGGATTTCAAAATCCGCACCGCAGGTTCGTGTACACACAGAACATTTCTGCAATGTGTAGGCGAGATGTTCGAAAATGTCATTATGCGGAACCATTCATTTCAATGGGACCGCAGAAAAAACAGAAATGACACCGTGTGCATTCCGTATTCGTATGTCTGCAAGTCAGTTCTGCAAACAAATGCCACATGTCCTATCCTTGTCCATTTTGTGGACAAGGATAGGCATTGTTACAATGGATCCGCAAAAAAAAAAAAAACGGAGCCATGTCTTGTGGACCGCAAAATGCATGAGCCCTTATGCTGTGAAATGTGATTTTACACATGCAGATTCACATGGCAAATCTGCAAGTAAAGCCTTCGTGTCCGTTCTCAAATCCGTGAAAAGGTGGTCAGTGATGCATTCGTGAAGGATCCGTGTGTCCATTCTTTGCTGTCTATGTGTCATCCGTGTTTCACGGACACTGTGCAGCTGAAAAATAAGCATCTCTTCCTAATGATCCGTGAAACACGGGTGAAACACGGATGCCATCCGTTTTGCATCCATGGTTTTCACGGACTTATAGACTACATTGGGTGTGATGGATCAGTGAACACAGACAAAACAGAGCATGCTTCCGTGCTAAAAAAAACGGACCCATGGACCGCGCTAAAACACTGATGTGTGAATACATGCATTAAAATGAATGGGGACGTGTGCTGTCCGCGGAGAACACGTTCAGCACACATACGTTAAACACTGACGTATGAATGAGGCTTAATACTCATACCTAATACCTTAGGGTACATCCATTTTGATGTGGAAAATCTCCAACAAATCAATGGCAAAGTGCAGGTGGGTTACATGCAGATTTTGCTGCAGATTTTGCCTGCTGCGGATATGAAATAGACAGTGTGGTCTTCATGCGATTTCGACTGCATGTGAACCAGGCCATGGCCGTTTTTCACATGAAACTTTGCATGGTATATGCTCTCAGTCTGCCCCCCGATGTTTTCAATGGGAAATTCACACTGTAGTTCATAGATTGAAGGTTTTCCTTGCAAAAAAGCAATATGTTTATTCTGCTCCACATCGCATGTGGAAATTCCAGTTGAAATCAATGGGAGGCCTAAAAATGACATTAAAATTTGTGTCAAAATCTGCACCAGATGGAAAAACACATTATAAAAAAACAGAAAAGGTGTGGGATTTTGACACAGATTATCTCCCTGCAGTTACGTTACAGTTTTTGGGGAAATTTGAAAAATGACTTAATGATCACAGTGTAAGGCCCCTATCACACAGGCGAGTTTTCCGAGCGGGTGCAATGCGTGAGGTGAACGCATTGCACCCGCACTGAATCCGGACCCATTCACTTCAATGGGGCTGTGCACATGAGCGGTGATTTTCACGCATCACATGTGCGTTGCGTGAAAAAGCTCTATTTTGTGCGTTTTTCACGCAACGCAGGCCCCATAGAAGTCAATGGGGCTGTGTGAAAATCGCAAGCATCCGCAAGCAAGTGCGGATGCGGTGCGATTTTCACGCACAGTTGCTAGGAGACGATCGGGATGGGGACCCGATCATTATTATTTTCCCTTATAATATGGTTATAAGGGAAAACAATAGCCTTCTTAATACAGAATGCATAGTACAATAGGGCTGGAGGGGTTAAAAAAAAGAAAAAATAATTTAACTCACCTTAATCCACTTGTTCGCGCAGCCGGCATCTCTTCTGTCTTCATCTTTGCTGTGCAGTAGGAAAAGGACCTGTGGTGACGTCACTGCGCTCATCACATGGTCTGCCACATGATCTTTTTACCATGCTGATGGATCATGTGATGGACCATGTGATGAGCGCAGTGACGTTATCAAAGGTCCTTTTCCTGTGCACAGCAAAGAAGGAGACAGAAGAGAAGCCGGGCTGCGCGAGCAAGTGAATTAAGGTGAGTTAAATTATTATTTTTTTTTTTTTAACCCCTCCAGCCCTATAGTACTATGCATTCTGTATTCAGAATGCTATTATTTTCCCTTATAACCATGTTATAAGGGAAAATAATACAATCTACACAACACCGATCCCAAACCCGAACTTCTATGAAGAAGTTCGGTTTTGGGTACCAAACATGCAGATTTTTCTCACGCGTGTGCAAAACGCATCACAATGTTTTGCACTCGCGAGGAAAAATCGTGCAACACACCCGCATCTTATCCGGGCCAAAAACATGACGCCCGTGTGAAAGAGGCCTAAGAATTGCTTGTAACCGTTTATGGCTTTTATATACTTTTCTATCACTATCCAATGATCCACCATCAATATGGCCACATTCATTCTGAATATTGCTGAATGTAAATCAAAACTTGCTCAAGGGTTTTTAGCTGCGTTTTTTTTTACTTTTATATTTTTGTGGTGCTTTAGCACCTATGCTTTTTACAGTAAAAACTCCAGCTCCAGATGTTAAAGAGAACCTGTCACCGTGAATTTTGGTTATAGAGCTGAGGACATGGGTTGCTAGATGGCCGCTAGCACATCCGCAATACTCAGTCCCCATAGCTCTGTGTGCTTTTATTGTGTAAAAAAAACGATTTGATACATATGCAAATTAACCTGAGATGAGTCCAGCGTGATGGAGCCCAGCACCGCCCACATCCTCAGAATCTCCTCCTTGCTCCCCGACATCAGAAAGCTAGAGTGCCGTAATCTCGCGATGCGCGAGCTAGGGCATGCGCAGTGTCGTCATTGTGTTCCTTCCCTGTGCTGACATTAGCCTCAGGGAAGGAACTGCGCATGCGCTAGCTCGCGCATCGCGAGATTACGGCGCTCTAGCTTTCTGATGTCGGGGAGCAAGGAGGAGATTCTGAGGATGCGGGGCTGTGCTGGACTCATCTCAGGGACAGGACTCGTCTCAGGTTAATTTACATATGTATCAAATCGTTTTTTTACACAATAAAAGCACACAGAGCTATGGGGACTGGGTATTGCGGATGTGCTAGCGGCCATCTAGCAACCCAAGTCCTCAGCTCTATACACAAAATCCAGGTGACAGGTTCCCTTTAATGAAGCAAAGTACACACAAGTGATTTTTACCAGTTTTCTGTCTTTCTGGCGTCTTTTTAAAAACGCAGTAAATATTTATCACCTTTAATTTTCTAAAGGAGCTCTGAAAAATAAAAGGTGGAATCTGGTTGCCATAGGCAACTAAACAAGTTTTTCTTCACACCAGTTTTGATAAATCTACCCAGCATGTTGTAGCGCTTGGTGTTTTTTTCAGGCATTTTTACATTACTTGCTTTGTAGGGAAAAAACAAAAAATGCTAGTCGTAAAGGTACCTTTACACATGGCGATTATCGTGTAAATTATAGTTAAATCGAGCGAAACTGCACGATTATCGAGCAGTGTAAAAGCAGTGAACGATAGAGTGACAACTGACAATGGGTAGATTTCTCATTGGTTCAATAGTGTGCGGGCACAAAAATCATCGTTGGAGGCTAACAATTTCATACATGTAAACAAGAATCGTTCACTGCATGCACGATTACGGACGATTACACCGTGGGTGTGTTTTAACACGCCACTCAAGTTATCGCTTTGTGTAAATGCAACTGTCTGCTTTGCAAACAATGGAATATGGGATCAAAATTACAATTTTGTAAACGATAATCGGCGCATCTAAAGGGTCATGGTTGAAGCGATCACTACACCTTAAGACACAAAATGTCCCAGATCTACTAATCTTGTAGATGTTTTAAACCTAGACAGTCTGGGGGTCCTTTACAAAAAATTGTGCTTTATGCTTGTTTTGTTTCTCCCGTTCACTTAATTTATGATGTGACAAGGCGTGCACTTTGTAATAAAGTAGGTGCACCTCTGGCAGTCTGTACCCCTAGAGTAAAAAACAACTCTAGCCTGTTTTCAGGCCTAAAAGATAATAAATTTGTGAGGCCAAATTCCTGGCCCTGGCCACACCCCCATCACTCCCAAGTGTAGAAGACAGGGTTAAAATGTCCATGTTACAAAATCTTGTGGCAAGGACATTTAAAAAGTCACAAAAAGGGCTCTTTTGACAATTTTTACAACAAATATTGGAGTAAAAATGTTAGTAAATTACTCCCTCTGTCTAGACCTGCACTTGATTAGTGACTTAGGCTGAATAATAAATCTGGTGCAGGGATAGACATTTTTCTCTGTCTCCATACCAAACATTGGTTGGCTTACTTTTTTATACACCAGAATTGTACCAGTATTCTGGCACCAAATGGCACATATTAAGACCCTGTCCCTTTTTTCACAAAGCTTTACTCACTTTCTGCTAAGCCCGGCCCCTTTTTAAGCATGTTGGAGGAAATGTGTAGAAACCATATATGCAGGCTAGGACTGGCCCACTGGGGAGTCGGGGAAATCCTCGGTGGGCCCCCCAACCAGCAAGTGACCTTCCTTGCTTAGAAGCTGTCTGCAATAAGCTCCGCCTCCAGTACATAGTAGGATGCATGCTGCCTGCGATTCATCCTAAATTAGAAGGAGGGCTCCATACCAACGCTGATTGAGTGCCTGCACGTATGAAATAGTGTGTATGTAAGAGTACCTGCATGTATGACAGTGTGTGTATGTAAAAGTGCCTGCATGTCTGACAGTGTGTGTATGTGAGAGTGCCTGCATGTATGACAAAGTGCGTATGAAAGAGTGCTGGCATGTGTAGAAGTGTGCGTGTAAAAGAGTGCTGGCATGTGTATAAGTATGGATATAAAAGAGTGCCGGCATGTGTATAAGTGTGCGTGTAAAAGAGTGTCGGCATGTGTATAAGTATGGATGTAAAAGAGTGCTGGCATGTGTAAAAGTATGCGTGTAAAAAGTGCCGTCATGTGTTTAAGTGTGCATGTAAAAGAGTGCTGGCATGTGTAAAAGTATGCGTGTAAAAAAGTGCCATCATGTGTATAAGTGTTCGTGTAATAGAGTGCCGGCATGTGTAGAAGTATGCATGTAAAAGAGTGACGGCATGTGTATAAGTGTGCGTGTAAAAGAGTGCTGGCATGTGTAGAAGTATGCGTGTAAAAAAAAAGGCCGGCATGTCTAGAAGTATGTGTGTAAAAGAGTGCCGGCAAGTGTATAAGTATGCGTGTAAAAGAGTGCTGGCATGTGTATAAGTGTGCGTGTAAGGCTACTTTCACACTAGCGTTCGGGTGTCCGCTCGTGCGCTCCGTTTGAAGGGGCTCACGAGCGGCCCCGAACGCATCCGTCTGGCCCTAATGCATTCTCAGTGGAGGCGGATCCACTGAGAATGCATCCGCCTGCCAGCGTTCAGCCTCCGCTCCGCTCAGTGAGCGGACACCTGAACGCTGCTTGCAGCCTGGCCGTGCGGAGGCGAGCGGATCCGTCCAGACTTACAATGTTAAGTCAATGGGGACGGATCCGCTTGAAGATGACACTATATGGCTCAATCTTCAAGCGGATCCGTTCCCCATTGACTTACAATGTAAAGTCTGAACGGATCCGCTCAGGCTACTTTCAGACTTAGAAAATTTTCTAAGTAATAATGCAGACGGATCCGTTCTGAACGGATGCAAACGTCTGCATTATCGGAGCGGATCCGTCTGATGAAACATCAGACGGATCCGCTCTGAACGCTAGTGTGAAAGTAGCCTAAAAGAGTTTGGTTACTGTATCTATACACACAGCTTGGTTTCGTTTCTGTATCTATACACACATTTTGGTTCTGTTACTGTTTCTATGCACGCAGCTTGGTTCTGGTACTGTATCTATGTACACAGCTTGGTTTTGTTATTGTATCTATGCAGGCAGCTTGGTTCTGTTACAGTATCTATGCACACATCTTGGCTCTGTTACAGTATCTATGCACACATCTTGGCTCTGTTACAGTATCTATGCACACATCTTGGCTCTGTTACTGTATCTATGCACACATCTTGGTTCTGGTACTGTATCTATGCACAGAGCTTGGTTTTGGTATTGTATCTATGCAGGCAGCTTGGTTCTGGTACTGTATCTATACACGCAGCTTGGCTCTGTTACTGTATCTATGCACACATCTTGGTTCTGTTACAGTATCTATGCACACATCTTGGTTCTGTTACTGTATCTATGCACACATCTTGGTTCTGGTACTGTATCTATGCACACATCTTGGTTCTGGTACTGTATCTATGCACACATCTTAGTTCTGGTACTGTATCTATGCACGCTGCTTGGTTCTGTTACTGTATCTATGCAGGCAGCTTGTTTTTGTTACTGTATGTATGTATGCAGCTTAGTTCTGTTACTATATCTATGCACACAGCTTGGTTCTGTTATTGTCATGTTCGGGTGTGGGAGGGAAACACCACACCGAACATAGGAGGGAAAGGGGTGAGGGAACAAGGCCTGTAAACTAGGAAAAGGAGAGGAACATCTCCTAGTAAAACCCTATCAAAGTCCTGACTAACTACCAGTATGAACGAACCCCAGAGGTAGGTGAGTTCATACACAGGAATACTTAGTGTCCAAACTCAACCCTAAAGGACCCTGGTACTAATGTCAGGACTGAGACAACCTGTTCCTCCAAAAGCAAGGAAGGATGAAAAGAAGTCTCCCTCAGGCCTTAATACAAATGACAGGAAAATGCAACACACAAAATAATCCAAACAAAATACAAAAGGGAAAGAAAACACTTAACTTCAAGTGGCTATGGCAGCACCAGGAACTCAGCCGAGATCCACACACCAGCTATCCACAACTCAAACTGAAGCTATAAACCGCATAGCATAGTGGGAGAAACAACAATAAATAGAGAAGGTTAAATGACCATAATAGCCACACCTAGGGAAAGAAGGTGTGACAAGCACCAGAAACAAAACAGACGTCATTTGATCGAAACGGAAAACATGTCAGATTAAACCACGTGCTGCCAGTCTCACAGATCTCCTGCCACCTGTCACAGGAACATCCGTGACAGTTATTGTGTCTATGTACGCAGCTTGCTTCTGTTACTGTATCTATACACACAGCTTGGTTCTGTTACCTTATCTAAGTACAGAGCTTGGTATTGTTATGGTATCTAAGTACTGAGCTTGAAGGGGGTGCCTAAGTTACATCTTTTGAGGCCAAACTACAGGGATGCTGTTAAAATAAAATAAAAAAATAAAAAAAACACTTAAACTCACCATTCTGATCACTATTCGATCCCGCACCAATACTCTGTTCTCCCCGCCAGGCTGCAACTGGGACATAATGTTTCGGCTTGGCTGCCGTGGTAAAATGCCTGTGTACCGCACTTGACTGCTGTAACTAATCACTGGCCTCAGTGGTGTACAGCACCAAGGCCAGTGATTAGCTGCAGCGGTCAGTTGTCCTATTATACTACAGCTTCCTATAAAAAGGATTATTTTAAAGGATGTTGATGCAAATCGGAAAACACCCTTAAGTGTCCATATTTGCATGAAACTATAGGGTGAGCCCCTAGAGTCACTTCTACTGGTGGGCCCTTGATACCCCAGTCCGACACTGCATATATGTGTTGAATTGTGCCAATTTGTGACCAATTTGTGACCAATAAGGCCTCATGCCGTTGTGCGTCCGTTCCGTGCATTGGGGACCGCAATGCACAGGCAATGGCCGTGTGGCGGCCGGGACGGATCGAGACCCATTCAACTTGATCCGTCCGCACCACAAAAAAAATAGAACATGTTCTATTTTTTTGCGATGGGGAGGCATGGACAGAAAAACACCACGGAAGCACTCCGTAGTGCTTCCGTGGGGTTCTGATCCTCCGTTCCGCACAGCAGCTCTAGATTGCGGACCCATTCAAGCTGTTTGCGGGCTGCAATACGGCCACGGCCGTGCCGTGTGCATGAGGCCTTTTACAAAGGCTGCTTTTTCTGGAACTTTAAAATACAAAAATGAAAGCTTTTCGTATCTGTAGAACTTGGTTTGTGTCTTTTCCTTCAGGAGAGGTGTGCAGGTGTTGTGAGCACACTATTAACTCAGCTAATGAGCCTCAGCCTGTGACTACTGGTGAAGACACACCACTGTACTCTTTGCATATTCCCACACTTTTTTCCTCTTATTTTTAGAGACTGCAATCTGTATTCTGACTCAGCTGTTTTTCATTTACTTGTTTTTAAGCTTTTTTTTTTTTATTGAAATGAGTTTGCATTAGTATCTGAATGTGTGTCATTTAGAAGGATAAAGTTTTATTTCTGAACTCATTATTAGTTCCCCATTAGTCGCCCCATTTGTAAGTATTGTCATATGTATAAAAGCTGTTAATATCCTCGCCGATAACAAAGCAAAAGTCACAGATTTATAGTATGTGTTCAGAACTACAGAAATTTTCTCATTGTGATTTTTTTAGTTTCAAATGCCTCATGGATAATAATCATTTTCAGTTATCCAGATTTTGAAATCACGGCTAGGCTAAAATAAATTCCGATGGTGGTTAGAAAAAGCACTGGGGAGCATAAAAGATTTTTGATTGGTGAAAAATTATGCTATATGAATTTGTAGGAAATGCATCAAATTTACTTTTTTTTCCAAATATAATTTAAAAAAAGAGAGATATGGTGCTAAAAATTTGAATTGCACATGCTTTTAAAGGATATTCTTGAACAATGCATTACGGAAAGACACAATATCTTTACGTCATTTTAATTGCTCTAGGAAATGGCTTTACACATTCAGGTTTCTTGATGCAGTTTTTAAAGCCAAAGCCAAGAATGCTTCAAGAAATGAGGACACGTATAAAGGACAGGCTGATTCTTCTCCTTGCTTTGATTCCACCTCTGGCATTGACTCCAAAAACTGCATCAAGAAATCTGAACATGTAAATTCAGCCTAATGGCTCATGCACTTGTCCTTTGCCTGTTTTGTGTTCTGCAAATTGCAGATCCGCAAAACATGGACACCGGCCGTGTGCGTTCCACATTTTACAGAATGAAACAACCAGGCTACTGTTGAGCTAATCGAAGTATCCAAAGTGGACTTCTATTCGAATTTCTGGTAAAATTTGATTAGCTAGAAAGACAAATTTTCTCGTGCTTCGTGGTAACGGATTCATTTTTGCTAAAATGGTTGGAAGTAAAAATAATTATACTCTATTCAGTATAATTTTTTTTTAAACCCTGATTAATCCCTGAGCTGCTGAATGTGAGTCACAGATGCCGCAATCAGAGTTGAACGTGGCATCTGAAGGGTTAACTGATGGGGGCAGTGTGATTGCCGCTCCCCGTCATTGGAAAGGGATTCGTCATGAAGTAATTCGTAAAGAATTTAATTTCTTGTCAAAGCTGCCAAATAGAATTTTTCAAATCTTCACTCATCTCTATTCCAGGCCATAATAGAACAGTTATATCCTTGTCCGTAATGCGGAAAAGAATATAACATGTTCTGTATTTTTGCAGATGCCATTGATCAGACATTTGGAGACAGCACATGGCAGATACCAGGCGACTACTGCAGCTTTTATAACTTTATTCCATTTTTCACTGTGTTCAAATTTTGCCTGATCCTGGAAAACCCCTATATGGAGATATTTCTTTCTTCTAAAGTTCTGGAGAATGAAAGGCATCTTGATGCTTCCAGAGGCGGACTGGCCATTGATCCTACAGGGTAATTTCCTGGCAGGCCAATGCACTGGGGGCCACCCAAGCCCTCCGCTGGGTGGATACATAACAATCTGATGCTCTCAGTATTAACTAATGCTTATGCACATGGCCAGTGGCCGCTGGTGCCTTCCTGAATTCCACTTTATCTATGTCCTGAGTATGGTCATAGGGCAGTATTTTATGCTGCACTGTGGTATTTGTTTTTGCTGGGGCAGTATTTTGCGCTGCAAAATGGTATTGCTAGCCCCGCCCACTTCTGTGGTCTCTGCCTACTTGTGGCTTGCGTTGACCCAGCCTACTTGTGGCTTGCGTTGACCCTGCCTACTTGTGTTACTGCACCTTATGATAATTTGGCCTCACCTACAACATGAGGCGACTGTTATATTTTTTCCTGGGCCTCTTTAAGTTCCCAGTCTGCCCCTGGGTGCCTCCTCTGCAATGTTTTTCCATGCACAGTGGCATCTTAGCTCTTCACTGTGTAGGGAACTGCAGAGTGGCACCACTCATAACAGCTGTGACTAGTATAACACATCCTGATGGATTATACTTCTTATGGGATTCATCATGTTTCAGTCATGATTCCAGATTTTGATGGTAAGAACCGTGGAACCCCAGACAAATAATCATATAATGCAAACGTGAATGGTGGAAAATGGTGAAAATTCACTTCTCTCTCCATCTTAATAAAACTGTATGTACAGTACATGTACATATATTTATTTGCGTGTGTCTACATTTATTTAATGAAATTATTTCAGATATACAAATGGAAGTGTCTTGGATCTTGGATGTATTTAGTATTTAATTAGCTTTCTTGCTTTTAACTGGATACTTTAGATTCCCAGCCAACGCCAGAAGTCTGTTCAGAGCACATTTTTCTTATGTAGATTAATCATACCAGCAAAAAGATATTAATGTTTGTGTTTTATACTCCAACTTTGTTTTCAGTAATCTAACAGAGAAATATGAACGTTCTGAAATCTAATTTATTTGCCTTGGCTAATGTGTTTACATTAATGGGATAAATTGCACTGGCTATTTCTTGCATCTGGCTGCTCCGAGTTCAGCCTCCAGAATGAATCACTTCAGGGACATGCAAACGTATATCAGGCAGGATGGTTCTGCTTGTATATTGCTATGTTTGTGGCCCTTTTATCAATATGCATTCTTAATGTTTTCCTTTGATTTGAGTTGTATCCATGATATTTTAGGATTCTAGTAAATTGTGTGAACTATTAGTTTAACATAGAGACAATAAATTCAATATGCCAAGGAGGGCATGGAGATGCTAAACTGTTACCTTATTACACTAGTTGTAATTCTCAGTTTCCTGCTGTATTGCATGCGTTTTGAGCCTCTGCACCATGGGTGGTGCTCATCTGGCAACACTAAACCCTCTGGGAAGCTATTAATAATCATGACAATAAGGGTTGTACTGTACTTTGCTTACAAAAGGTTTTTGCTAGTAACAATGAGCTTAGCAGGACTTGGTGTTGTAATTAAACTTGTTCAGAAGGAAGCAACACACTTGTATATACTATAAAGTATGTAATGAACACAACTGGCTGAGGACACAAGGTATAACTATAATGATCACAGCTGGTTGAGGACACAATGTATAACTATAATTAACACAACTGGTTGAGGACACAAGGTACAACTATAATAAAACAACTGTTTGAGGACACAAGGTACAACTATAATAAACTCAACTGCTTGAGGACACAAGGTCCAACTATAATGAACACAATTGGTTGAGGACACAAGGTACAACTATATAGGTAAGGATATGATGACTGTAATAGGGGGGTTTAGCACAGGGACCATTAATAAATGAGAAATTTTGAGTTCTATTTTACAAATGTCAATAGGGTTAGCTAAATAAATGGTGCCTCACCAAGCTCAAGTATGATATGTAGTGTTGAGCGAGCATGCTCGGCCGCACACCAGTTTGGCTCAATCATCGAGATGCTCGGCACATGGCGGTATTCGGCCGAATACCGCATGTGCTAAAGCGCAATGCTCAGGTCTCCTCCCCACACGTTTGTTGGCTGCTACGTAGCCAATAAACATGCAGGTAAGTACTGCCCTTCACTGTAATGCTGCAGCCATGTTGGTTACTGGCATTACAGTACTTGGCTAGCCAGAACGCGTCATCAGGTGCTATATAGCACCCGATGACACGTGTTCGGCTTAGTGTTAGTCAGTGTGGCAGAAATATCTATTTTTAGCGCATCTTTCGCTAAATAGCGTGCAATAGTTTGCGACATTATCTGCGCTACATCTCCTGTGCAATGTGTGCATATCCCAAAAATATCTGTGACATCCAGTGTACTATTCCGTAGACGGTGTCCACTGAGGACAGTGACATTAGCTGCGCTACATCTCATGTGTAATGTTTCCACATCCCAAACACCTGTGACATTCCCTGTAATTTTATATTAGCCGCTGGTGACATCAGCAACATTTTCTGCAGAAGTTCTCCTATGTAACGTTTCCACATCCCAAATACCTATTACATTCCTGTAATTTTTTATTAGCCGCTGCTGACATCAGCGACATTATCTGCGGTATATCTCCTGTGTGACGTTTCCACATCCCAAATACCTTTTTTAGTTTTTTGGCACATACACTTACAAATCCTATGCTACTGTACGTGTGACATACTTTCAAGCATATATAACATTTAATATGAAGAAGGCGAGCAGTAAGGGACAGGGAAGTGGCCATGATGCTGATGGTGCATGCAGAGGCCGTGGCCCTGGATGCGTTGAAACTGTGCCTGCTGTCAGAGCACAAGAAAAACAATCATCCACGATACCTAGCTTCATATCCCAGTTTGCGGGGCGGCGCAGGACAACGCTCTCGAAGTCAGACCAGTGCGACCAGGTGGTTGGTTGGATTGCAGCAGATAATGCTTCCAGTCGGTTAAGCACCACCCTGTCTTCCACCAAGTCCAGTCTCAGTAGCCAAGAGTCTGGTCAACACAATCCTCACCCTGATCCTCCTTCCTCCCCCCATGGAGAGTCTTGCCAAACAAGTGATTCCACACTCGGATATTCCGAGGGGCTCTTTTCAGCGCCATTCCTTCATTTGGGCCTCTCGACAAGCTTGCTTGAAGATTGACATGAGATCTTGTGCCCTGATTCCCAAACTCTTAAGCATTCACATCACAAGAAGATGCCGGTGGGGAACGGCAATTAGTGTTTCACGAGGTGGATGATGATGATGATGAGACACAGTTGCCAATAAGTCAACAGCAATTAGTGTCTCAAGAGGTTGATGATGAGGATGAGACACAGCTGTCAATAACTGAGGTTGTTGTTAGGTCAACAAGTCAGGAGGATGTGCAGAGTGAGGAAGTGGAAGAGGATGTGGTGGACAATGAAGTCACTCAACAAACCTGGGAAGGTGGCAAGCCGAGCGAGGACAGCAAAGGGCGAGAAATCCGCAGCACCACGACAGGCTGGAAAAGGCAGTGGGGTGGGAGAAGGCAGGCCACACCAAACAGGTCCGAAACTGTTCCATGGAGCACACCCTTGTGGAAATCTCCTTTGCCAAACGGTAGGTGTTCCGCAGTCTTGCGCTTTTTTGAGGAAAGTGCGGACAACAAAAGAATTGTAGTTTGCAACCTGTGCCATACAAAAATGAGCAGGGGTGTGAGCACTAGCAACCTCACCTCCACCAGCATGATCAGCTTCATGGCATCAAAGCACCGTATAGGTTGTGACAAATGCCTGGGTCTACAATCTGTGTCTGCGGGTCACACCACTGCCTCCTCTTCCCCTGTGTTACATGCTGGCCAATCCCCTGTCATAGCCGCAGGCCCGGATGCCTCCCGCCCTGCACCTGGACCTTCGCAAGCGCCATCAGCGACCACATCCACTTTCGTGTCCCAGCGCAGCGTACAAATGTCCTTACCTCAGGCATTTAAACAAAAGTGCAAATACCCAGCCACCCACCCACAGGCTATAGCACTAATTGCGCAACTTTTCCAAATTACTGGCCTTGGAAATGGTGCCATTTAGGCTTGTGGACACTGAGGCATTTCGCAGCCTGATATCGGTGGCTGTCCCTCATTACGCAGTCCATAGCCACCACTATTGTTCAGGGTGTGCTATGCCCGCCTTACACCATCATGTGTCCCGTAACATCACCCGTGCCCTGACCAATGCAGTTACTGAGAAGATCCACTTAACCACTGACACATGGACAAGTGCTTTCGGCCAGGGATGCTACATTTCCCTGACGGCACACTGGGTGAACGTTGTGGAGGCCGGGAGCGAGTCATACCCTGGGATGGCACAGGTGCTACCGACGCCAAGGATTGTGGGCCCTAATTCCATCAGGGTTTCTGCCAGCACCTACATTAGTGGCTCCAACCCCCACTTCTCCTCCTCTGCCTCGTCTTCCACTTCCACCTCAGAATTATCCTCTTGCAGCACCAGTCAGTCATCAGTCGGCAGCTGGAAGCAGTGTAGCACTGCAGTGGCGAAGCGTCAACAGGCCATGCTCAAGCTGATCTGCTTAGGTGACAAACAGCACACCGCGGCAGAGCTGTGGCAGGGGATAAGTGACTAGACTGAGCTGTGGCTCTTGCCACTCAACCTAGAAGAAGGCATGGTTGTGTCTGATAATGGCCGTAACTTGGTGGCGGCTTTGGAGCTCGGCAAGCTCACACACATCCGCAAGTCATCGACAGCTTCCGCCGGTCTGTCAACGATGCAGCAGTGCTTACAATTGCCAGCTCACTAGCTGTTGTGCGACGTGAGCACAGGCTGGTACTCGACATTTCACATGTTGGCCAGGCTTTGTGAGCAGCAGAGGGTAGAAGTGGTATACCAGCTGTAATATGGTCGTCACCTTTCCAGTCAGCTTCCGCTCTTCACAAGCGAGGAGTGGGAATAGATGTCTGACCTCTGTGAGGTTTTAATAAACTTTGAGGAATCAACATAGATGGTGAGCGGCGATAACACTATTATCAGCGTCACCATCCCACCTCTTTGTCTACTCAAACGCTCCTTGCTCACAATTAAGGCCAACGCTTTGCATGTGAAAGAGGTGGAAATGCGGAAAGAGATTACACAGGGTGATAGCCAGACTACCCTCAGTTCATCTTCTCAGCGCACAGTTCATCTTCTAAGCGCAAATTGGATGATGATGAGGAGAAGCAGAAGATGGTTGCCTCCGCTACAAAGGGTAATACCCATGGAAGTTTAATTCCATCTGTTCAGTGTGGATGGGCAGAAGAGGATGAGGAGATTGAGACTCATCCTCCTGATGACGACAGTTCCTGTTGGGACTCTGGGACACATGGCTGACTTTATGTTAGGCTGCCTTTCCCGTGTCTCACGTGTTTTACGCATTTTGGACAACACCGATTACTGGTTGTTCACCCTTCTCAAATCCACCTACAAAGAGAACGTCTCATCTCTCATTCCTAAGACAGTTTCATGACACCCCACCAGCACTCTTTCCCTGATGTGCGGCCTAGTGGCACAAGGAGGGAAAAATTTTGGAAGATGGTGAAGGAGTACGTAGCAGGCTGGGTGTCCAAGCTGGCGCTCTACACCTTGGAGGTGCTTGCCTGCCCTGCCGCCAGCGTTTTGTCTGAGCGTGTATTTAGTGCTGCTGGGGGCATAATAACAAATTGTCAATATACTGTTAATTTTCTTGAATCCCAAAGAAGCTTTTTACAGATATGGCTCATTTTTTGCCAGGCTGCCACTACATTTGTTTGCTTGCTAGGACCATCACCCTTGTTAATTTGACTATCACATAAAGTTAATTAAACCAAATTGTGTCATGGTCTCAGGGGATAAGAACAATTATACACCAATTACAGAAAACCTCATTAATATACACACAGTAGTAATTGACACCAGGGATATAGATATATGACATCAGCTTCAGATATGTGTATGAGTGATACAAATGAAAAAGTTCTTGTTTATTTCATTCCTGCTGAATTCCACCCCTTAGTTAGTTACTATGGTACTTTATGCACTAAGCTATATCTACTGTTTGTCAAACTCCAAGAAGGAAAATATAATTAATGCTACCTGGTTGCTGTCAATTATACTACAAAAAAAGTCATCTTTTTCAAGCTCTTTCTTTAATATAACATCTTTTAGGAGTTGTGTAAAATGTAATAAGTTGGTTTGTAGGTTCAGAACATAATATTCTTTGACAGACAATTTTAGTGCTTACATCTGGCAGTTTTATTGACACACAGTGACAGAATGAAATTCTAAAAATGATACATTGGATTACAATGTGTGTCAAATCCTTTGCCTGATTTAAATCTCTAAATCTAGCAATATCTATTCACCTGTCTTTCAGACAAGATATTAGTCTCATTGATTTGAAGGCTTTTCCTTCTCCAGCATTTTTCATAGTGCATTACATAGGGTAAAAGAGCAAAAGCAATATATTTTAGGGTTTACCCTTTTATGCTTATACCGATTTGCAAAGTATTGGGCAGATTTACTAAGCCTGTAGACGGTGTAAACCAAGAGGGTACTGGATCAGATGCACTGTCCAGAAAACTGAAGTGTTTGCAGCATTTTTTGTGTAATTTGTGTCATGCCTGGCAGTTAACGTTTACTGAGGGGAGGCCAGATTTTTTTGGGCAGAGCTACATTTTTGGTCTGATTTACCATTGCAACTTTTTGCTAAAAGTTTGATATACAAATTGAACCTTTGCAATGAAGAACATTAAGCTTTAGACTGAAAATTTGTGTGACAAATCTAACAAATAGCATGTGACAGTTTGCTAAGTTGTAAAAAAAATTGCTTCAAACCAAGCAGACACTCAAAAAAAACATCAAAAAGGCACATCTTGTTACATTATCCCCTTAGATAAGCCACCTAGACCTGTACCAGATTTATCACAGTGGCTGACACTTTTGTCTAATGCCTCATTCACACAATCAGTGTTCGGTCAGTAATTTCCATCAGTTATTGTGAGCTAAAACCAGGTGCGGCTCTAAACACAGAACAGGTGCAGATCTTTCCCTTATACCTTATGTCTGTGGAGGCTCCAATCCTTGTTTTGGCTCACAATCACTGATGGAAATCACTGACCAAAACACTGACGTGTGAATGAGGCATAACTCTACACCAACTTTGGGTTGGCTTAGTTTGAGACAGAATTGTATCGCACAATTGTGGCCTAATTTAGGCACAGAATGCTGAATTACTGCATCATAGGAAATACCCCTTACCCTTAAAGTAAGTTAAGTCCTACACCTTTCAGACTAGCACAGAAAATTTATCTAAACCTAGATGAACCAAAATGCACATTTTAGGCACAATGTATGCCAAAATCTAGGTGCATCGGCTTTAGTAAATGTGGGCCACTGCCTTTTAGATTACTATAACTAGTTTTATTATATAACTACCTATGATATTATATAGTATTGCTTGATGTATGTATCTAATGTATGCAAGTATTAGCGATTTTATGGTTTAGATTTACCAATCCTGCCTAAAATGAAGACAGCATGAATTTAGAAAGTCTAAAGATGTGCCAATGTATCACAGTGGTATAAACTTGGTGTATTATTGGACATTTTTGTTTTTCCACCAATTATTGGTTAGCTTACTTTTCACCTGCCAAAATTTTGACACAAGTGTGGTGATTGTGTCATAATATCACATATCATGCCACATTCAGGACATAATCATATTAGTGAACATACAGAAGAAAGGGTTTATTAGACACCCCGATGCTGCTAGCGATTGTCGGGAGGGAAGCGTTCCCTCATGGCAATCGTCAGATAGCTAGTAAAGGACACATACAGTGATTTCCTCTGTAACATGGGGAAGAGCGATCGTTATTTAGAGGCAGTATTAGGCTGCCAGATGATCACTAACAAGCGTTCATAGGAACACACATTACCGAACATCGGGCATACAATCTGGCAGTCTAATATACCCTTAAAGGGGTTTTGTCACTTCAGCAAAGGGCATTTATCATGTATAGAAAGTCAATACAAGCAACTTACTAATGTATTGTTGTTATCTATATTGCTTCCTTTGCTGGCTGGATTCATTTTTTTATCACATTAAACACTGCTCGTTTCCATGGTTACTGACCACTCTGCAATCCATCAGTGGTGGTCGTGCTTGCATACTATAAAAAAAAAAGCACCAGCCTATGTGAACTCCCACGGTCCCGGTCACCAGAGAGGCCAACAGTTTTTCCTATAGTGTACAAGCACGACCACCGCTTGCTGGATTACCGGGTGGTCATAACCGTGGAAACGAGAAGTGTAAGATGTGATGGAAAAATGAATCCGGCAAAGGAAGCAATATGGATAATCACAATACATTACTACATGCTTTGTATAAACTTTCTCTACATGATAAATGCCATTTGCTGAAGTGAGACAACCCCTTTAAGTGTCTTGTTGTTGTTGTTTTTTTGTTATTTTTTTTGTTTAACTTCATATCAAGCAATTTATATAACATACATTTTATCTTTATTTAGCAAATCAAACCAGCACACCTACGTTTAATGTGCAAGTTAAACTGACTATAGGGTGTGAGAATTTTGTAATAGGATTTACTTATTTCTTCTGGATGTGCCTTCATTGTCACGGCTATAGAAATGGCATGACTGTTTCCTGAGACCATCCTTCAATGAAACGGTGATTAGAAATAGATTTATAAAAAAAAAGATTTTTATTTTGCACAAGACATGTGGTGCCATAGGTGTCTGACATTATTTTCTATCCTCAACGTTGAGCTAAATAGGCATTTTCAGAGGGGTGTTGGGGAAAATTGCTGTGAGCTGTTGGTAGCATGTCAGCTATAAGTTCAAGTACTTAAAATGTTGTAAATCAATTGTACTCTCTTGACTTTTTCTTTTCTTAATTTCAAATGGTTTACAGTGTTTATTGTGATAAGATGTTAACGGAGTCATCTGGCGTGGACAGTCCAATTAAATATTGCGGCATCACATGAAATAGATTTTTTGGAAAAGAAATTGATGGCCCTTGAAATACATGTCTTAAGGTAGTAAAGGACTGAGTGGAGCTGATCTTTGACAAAACTCTTCACTATTCCTACATTATTGCTATAGATTGGTACCTTGGACATGTGGTGGTGGTGGTAGAGGACCTTTATGAATTTGCAGTATGGTGTGTTTTATAAAGTAATCAGAATTAAATTGTGTAACCATGTTGTTTGCAGTGATAACAGGTACATAGCGCCCAGTTTGTTAATACTGTCTAGAATATTGTTAATAAACCTAGACCAGACAAGTAGAAGTTGTCCCTAATTTCACAATGGTGCACGTTGTGTGATACTTCTTTTTTTTTTTTTCTAAACGTGTTAGACACGTTTTTCTTCTTTACAGAGTCTTGGCTGATTTTCTTTAGACAAGTATTTTGCACCAACATTATGGCACGCACCATTAGTACCTTGTTGCATGGTATCTTTTAGACACAACCCTTTTTCTAGAAAGACAGAAAAGGAAGGATTTATAGAATTCTGGCCTCAGAGAGTGAGCTTTTGCAACCTTTTGGGCTTCGTTGTACAAAAATTGGCAACTCTTTGTGGTTTTAAAACATTCACTGACTCCAGTTTTTTTAAGTGTGTGTGGTCAGATATGTTCATAAAGTGTAGACCATATTTAGGATATTAAAAAGGTGCACAAATATCATAAGTTCACTGCAAAAAGGGGGGGCATAATAACTGGAGTAGAACCTCGAGACATACGTATTTAAAACTACACCTAACTTATTAAACGACTTGCAAAATTTTTGAAATTTGGTGCAAAAAATGACAATGCAGACTCAAGCAAAATTGACTTAGAAAACTTCCCCTGATGATAGACTTCCTGCAAAGTGCCCAGAAAGCATCATAAATCTTCTGCTTGGAATGGATGACATTTTTTGCCTCATTATACTTATTAAATCTGCCCCCTATTCATAAAATAACCTGATAGAATACCAACTTAACAATTTCCTTTTTTGATGTTCTATGATTTTCTAGGCTTCCTCCTGCAAAGAATAGCTGTCAGATAATAAACTGCCTGAAAAAATTCCAGAAGCTTTTTGCTTGAATTGCTTCTCCTGTCATTTCCCAGTGCTATTCAGCATTTAGGGAATGTGAGGGACTCAAGGGATGCTACGGTGATCTGAGGCAGAACAGTGCAGTCAAATAGCTATCTGTCTCTTTCGCCTTCTGCTTGACTTTTCCCTGTCTCAGCTTGGCTGGAGGATAAGGTGGGAAACTGGTGAACAGTTATAGCATGAAGAAATATATACAGTAAACCTCTTAAAAATGATTGATATAGGAACTGGTATAAAATGAGGATAAAGCAAGGTGGAGATGCTGGATTACAATACTAGAAATGTGATTTGAAGTTGCAGTCTTAGGTTTGAGCTGAGTTTGTCATTTGGTACAATCTTTTGAAATATTACAATTTCTGTGGAGTTATTTTGCCCCCACAATGAAATGTAAAGAGTTAAATTGCAAATTTCTCTCTTCTGCATTTGTAAACATGAAATCTTACTATCACATATACACAGTCACCTGGTTAAACAGCTTATTATGTGTTGCATTTCTATTACCTAGACTTCGCACACGGGCACGGGCATCACTTACTGAATTTAAACAAGCATGACCATATGCTCTCTGAGCATGTTGGCAAAATAAAAAGAAATTGGAGACGTTCCCTGAGGGTATAAGCATGCTGCTGGGACTATGCATGAGTGGGAATTGTATAGCGTCTCTAACAAGCAAAATGGTTTCCTACAAATCAAACATACATAGAGTGAAGATCTTATGAATCCTAAACTGCATGCTTGTTAAGGAATTATTACCATGTATTAAATGTCACTGACTTCCACATCATTTAGGCTCTGTTCACATCAAATTTTTGTCCAATATTTAACATATGCGTTAAGAAAAAAAGGATGGAAAACCACAGTACACTATGCTTTTCTATCCTTTAGGGTCCAGTAAATAATATATGCCTTAATTTTTTTTACAATGGAACCCAAGAGTGACAAATGCAACTGTATAGCATCCGTCGGAGGCACCCATTTAATGAATACGTCATGAAAAGTTGGACTAAAACTTAATGTGAACATAGCCTTATTCTACTGCTGAACTTCATTCAGTATTCAGTACATTATGTAACACCCAACATATTTACAGGAACGTCAGAAAAGGCAGGCTGTGCAAATCTATGTCTAGTCAGATCCAGAAGGGGGCACCAAATGGCAATGGTGAAAGTAAAAATGCTGGCCAGAGATTGACTTGGATTCGAACTCAGGTTTGATTCCGACATACCAGTTGGAAGAGAAGCCAAGTTCAGATCCAAGTTTTAAAGTGGTTTTCCACTTTAAAAATCAAACACTGAAGTTATTCAATGAAGTCTCACAACACTTCAGGAATAACTGACTTTGCCTTTCCATACAGCATAAATCCGAAATTTTGAGCGAAGCAACTTCATATCTAGGATCTGAGACTCTCTGTCCCCAATGCCAGTGCCGTGGCTACGTGTGGCATTATTACCACCACCATCAACATAGCTACTGTATGCATGGAGTCCCCAGCCTCCACCTGAACTTCCTCCTCAGGGCAGACCAAATGGTGACAGCTGTCACACATATCATTAACAGGGGGTCTTTCTTGACTGTCCGCTGTAATGCATGGTGGGGTTTCCTTGCCACTTCTTAGGAAAAAGCGATGTGCCCCACTAGGAAGGCAGTGAAGACAGAGAGGACTCAACTAAAAGCCTTCTCTGGGGCTGCAGAGAGGTTGAGCAGGAGGAACGTTGTGACCCCTGGCTCCATGACACTGTGTCAGACTCTGAAGTCACCACAACACCATACTGCTGTGACAGAGAGGAGGAGTGAGCCATCCAATCCGCAATTTCCTCATTCTCTTCAATGATAATGTTGTGGCCTTCCAAAGCCAGCAGGGACAACTGCGGCCTACTACTACTTCTGGTCGAATAGCTGGTTCAGCTACTACCCACATTCTGGCTGTTTTTTTTTTTTTTAACCTTTCCGTATCCCTGACATTTTTAGGCCTAAATGTACACAGTCACACAAAGTATAGAATGGATTTGCAGATCTTTTTTTTTCAGCTTAAAGACAGGGAGGCGTAATACGATATCCTTCCATTTCCACAAGCACACTGAAAACACTACTAGTGACAGTTGACTTTAGAAATATCAGAGTATCGGCATCTCTAACAGAGTCAGGTCTATTGTCTTTTGTGCATTAAAATATACAGATTTAGAATAAAGATTTCACTAGTGTAAAACACAAGTTGTCATTTTACTATGCGATTATTTTTCCCTTCCCCCATCACCACACAAACTGACTGGAGATAGACCGACAAGGATTTAATGCCAACCATCCTCTACCCGTTTGTATTGTAAGAACACGTATGCTATTTTCGCAAACATAAAAAAAGAATATTTGAACTGCCTGGAGATGTACCAACATGGATTTCTGTCTAATATATCATGTTATCACTCAGAGATGTAAACTGTCCACTATCCTGTGTATTGTAAGACACACGTGTACTGTTTTCCCAAACTTCAACCCAAAAATATATTAAATTTGAACTGTGTGGAATTGCACCAAGACGGATTTACAGTGAAGAACAGAAGTATTTGAACACCCTGCGCTTTTGCAAGTTCTCCCACTTAGAAATCATGTAGGGGTCTGAAATTCACATTGTAGGTGCATTTGTACTCTGAGAGACAGAATAAAAAAAAATATAATCAGCAAATCACATTGTATGACTTTTTAAGAATTATTTTGTTTTGCACTGCTGAACATAAGTATTTGAACACCTAAGAAAATCTGTGTTAATTAGTGATGAGCGGGAGGTGCCATATTCGATTTTGCAATATTTTGCTAATATTCGATTGAATATTCGTCTTATATTCGTCGAAATTGAATATTCGTCATTATTCTATCTATCGCGAATAATATGTGATTTAATTATTTGCGTATTGCGATTTTCTTTTAACTGTATAAGGCAACTTTCCCATTGGTTGGCTATGGCTATGGCTAATATGTGTATTTTACAAATATTCGCTATATTGCTATTAGTGTTGAGCGCGAATATTCGAATAGCAAATTTTTGGGCGAATATCGGCACTTGGCTAATTCACAAATATTTTGAATATAGCACTATAAATTCTCTATTTCGAATATTCTTTTTTTTATTTTATTTTTTATTGTTATATTTTTTTCTTTCCCACTTCCCAAAAGTAGTTCTTACCTGTCCTGAGGATTCCTGGCTTTCTGGCTGCTCCATTCAGTGCCCGTTGCCGCTTCTGCCGACTTCCGTGCTCATGGAGCGTCCCCATCACCATTGGAACGCCTCCATACTAGAATGTACTGTCGGACGTGAGAATTAAGTTGAAATCGCAATGCGATTACTTCAAGTTATAATAATCGAATTGTGATTTCAACTTAGCACTGCTATATTCCATATTCGTTAACTTCGTTAATTCTAGCAAGCTGACCCATTAGAAACACAGCTCTAAGTTGAAATCGCAATTCGATTAATATAACTTGAAGTAATCGAATTGCGATTTTAACTTAGCACTGCTATATTCCATATTCGTTAAGTTTGTTAATTCTAGCAAGCAGACCCATTAGAAACACAGCTCTAAGTTGAAATCGTAATTCGATTAATATAACTTGAAGTAATCGCATTGCGATTTCAACTTAGACCTGGTTTACTATTGTTGGCTTGGTAGAATTAGCGAAGATGACAAATATGGCGAATGTATTCGTCATATTCCGCAAAACGAAGATAACAAAGTATTCTCCATCTTCATTTTAACTCCATATTTGTCAACTTCGCTAATTCTAGCAATCAAATAGGAAAGTTGACTATAGAGACAGCTGTGTTTAATTCGCTATGCGATTATATTACTTTGCTTTTTATTTATAAATAGAATAATTATAATAATTATCAAGTATTATAATTATTTTATTTATTTAAAAAAATGCAAAGTAATATTATGGCATAGCGAATTAAAAACTTAGCTGTCTCTAGTCAACTTTCCTATTTGATTGCTAGAATTAGCGAAGTTGACGAAGATGGAGAATACTTCGTTATCTTCGTTTTGAGGAATATTACGAATACATTCGTCATATTCGTCATCTTCGCTAATTCTAGATATCAAACCAATAGGAAAGTTACCTTAAGTTAAAATCGCAATACGCGATTATTTAAATCACATATTAATCGCGATAACTAGAATAATGACTAATATTCGATTTTGACGAATATGAGACGAATATTCAAGCGAATATTCGCAAATTTCGTCGAAATTGAATATGGCACCTCCCGCTCATCACTAACTGCTATATATTCTTGTTTTAGAATATTACAAATATTCTAAAAAACAAAGTTATAGCAATATAGCGAATATTCGAAAAATACACAAATAGACTGCAATTTAGCTAATATAGTGCTATAGTATTTTTTTATAGTCTAATTTTTTTTGTTTCTTCTGAAGTTCAGACTTGGAAAAAATTTACACTATTAAAAAAAATCACTATAGCACTATCTTAGCTAAATTGCAGTCTATATGTGTATTTCACGAATATTCACTATATTGCTATAACTTCGTGTTTTAGAGTATGACGAATATGATGAATATTCTAAAAAAAACTAAGTTATAGCAATATAGCGAATTATTCGTTATTTAAAATATTCATCTTTTTTTTTTTTTTTCAATCTGTACTGTTATTCCACTTTGGCATACTCCTCCCCGACAAGCATCCCCGTCACCATGGGAACGCCTGTGGGTTAGAATATACAATCGGATCTCAGTTTTCACGATCTCAGGGAAAACTCAGATCCGATGGTATTTTCTAACCCACAGGCGTTCCCATGGTGACGGGGACGCTTGTCGGGGAGGAGTATGCGAACAACCGTACAGATTGGGAAAAAAAAATGTGAATATTCAAAATTACAAATATATTCCCTATATTGCTATATATTCGTTTTTTAGAATATTCGTCATTTTATTTTCCATATGAAAGCATGATTCCTTCCTGCTTAAGTTGCTTGTGGGCCAATGACTCATTGACCCACAAGAAAGAAGCAGGGAGGAATCATGGTTTCAGATGTTAAAAAATGCCGAATATTCGATATAGCGAATATATAGCACTACAGGGAGTGCAGAATTATTAGGCAAGTTGTATTTTTGAGGATTAATTTTATTATTGAACAACAACCATGTTCTCAATGAACCCAAAAAACTCATTAATATCAAAGCTGAATATTTTTGGAAGTAGTTTTTAGTTTGTTTTTAGTTTTAGCTATTTTAGGGGGATATCTGTGTGTGCAGGTGACTATTACTGTGCATAATTATTAGGCAACTTAACAAAAAACAAATATATACCCATTTCAATTATTTATTTTTACCAGTGAAACCAATATAACATCTCAACATTCACAAATATACATTTCTGACATTCAAAAACAAAACAAAAACAAATCAGTGACCAATATAGCCACCTTTCTTTGCAAGGACACTCAAAAGCCTGCCATCCATGGATTCTGTCAGTGTTTTGATCTGTTCACCATCAACATTGCGTGCAGCAGCAACCACAGCCTCCCAGACACTGTTCAGAGAGGTGTACTGTTTTCCCTCCTTGTAAATCTCACATTTGATGATGGACCACAGGTTCTCAATGAGGTTCAGATCAGGTAAACAAGGAGGCCATGTCATTAGATTTTCTTCTTTTATACCCTTTCTTGCCAGCCACGCTGTGGAGTACTTGGACGCGTGTGATGGAGCATTGTCCTGCATGAAAATCATGTTTTTCTTGAAGGATGCAGACTTCTTCCTGTACCACTGCTTGAAGAAGGTGTCTTCCAGAAACTGGCAGTAGGACTGGGAGTTGAGCTTGACTCCATCCTCAACCCGAAAAGGCCCTACAAGCTCATCTTTGATGATACCAGCCCAAACCAGTACTCCACCTCCACCTTGCTGGCGTCTGAGTCGGACTGGAGCTCTCTGCCCTTTACCAATCCAGCCACGGGCCCATCCATCTGGCCCATCAAGACTCACTCTCATTTCATCAGTCCATAAAACCTTAGAAAAATCAGTCTTGAGATATTTCTTGGCCCAGTCTTGACGTTTCAGCTTGTGTGTCTTGTTCAGTGGTGGTCGTCTTTCAGCCTTTCTTACCTTGGCCATGTCTCTGAGTATTGCACACCTTGTGCTTTTGGGCACTCCAGTGATGTTGCAGCTCTGAAATATGGCCAAACTGGTGGCAAGTGGCATCTTGGCAGCTGCACGCTTGACTTTTCTCAGTTCATGGGCAGTTATTTTGCGCCTTGGTTTTTCCACACGCTTCTTGCGACCCTGTTGACTATTTTGAATGAAACGCTTGATTGTTCGATGATCACGCTTCAGAGCCTTTGCAATTTTAAGAGTGCTGCATCCCTCTGCAAGATATCTCACTATTTTTGACTTTTCTGAGCCTGTCAAGTCCTTCTTTTGACCTCTCCTCTAGATCTGTCAGTTTTTGGGGCTGTCGCTGAGCAACACAGAGTTTCAGCTCCCTCCAAAGATGTTCTATTGGATTTAGGTCTGGAGACTGGCTAGGCCACTCCAGAACATTGATATGCTTCTTACGGAGCCACTCCTTGGCTGTGTGCTTTGGGTCGTTGTCATGTTGGAAAATCCAGCTGTCAGGAATAATGACCGCTTTATTCCTAGCTATTATGATTGCTGTGATATTATATGTTTTATGGGTATATGTCATAGTGTAACAGTCCAGTGTGATTCACATTCATATACAGTATGTATTTATGTTTTGTATTGCCAGGTAAGCAGCCATTGATGAATTAGTTGAAGGCTGTATATAGTGCCGAGATGTCTGCCTCATACCTGTGAAAACAGCAAACTGCTCCCCGGGGGGTTAGTTAGCACAGAGATGCTAGCCAGGATGGGCCCTTTTGCTGATCACACTCAGGACAGGGGACAGCAGGCTCTCTGGCGCCGTGTGTCAGCATGGGAGCTTCATACCAGAGAATGAACAATAAGTTGTAATCCTTCATAACTTGTTCAGGATGGGGCTGACATCTCCAAAACCTAGCTCATCATATCTGGTATGATTGGGGCATCGCATGGACACCAGACATGGCGTATCAACTCGCCTTCATCTTCTTAAAATAAGGATCTCATCTTCTGAGCGTCCTGGAGGTGTCTCGTTTGATATGCTAGGACTCGGAACGATGAGATATGAATTATGAAGAAGGTCTGGGGTCTGTAGTTTCCCAGTTGGCCTGGTGAAGATATCTTTTTGATATTTTCATAGCTGTTCTCTAGTTGGCCAGGGGGCCGGCTGCATGGGTAATGAAGCTCGGCCAGAGGGGCTGAGTCAGAGGTCGGAGGGAAAATCCCCCTCAGGCCTTCCCCTGGAGGAAAGCATAAGCATGCAATCTCTGGATATTTGGGGGTCACAAAGTGGGAGATCCAATTGAATTGGCTTGTGCACCATTATTCTGCCCAAATCTCCTGGGAGGAAAGGACTTTTACGACGCAACTGCTAAGTATCAGAACTTTCTAGGTTTTCTCCTTTTTATTTTACAATTGTTTTCCATTTATGTATGTCTCTTGTTAATCATTTTTTGGAGCCAAGTGCTATCTATTTTTAATACATTAAACCTAAAAGTTTGATGGTTTGTCTTGTAACCTTAAGAACCTGTTAGCTCCATGAAGAGTGTGTGTGCAGTCTGAGACTGTATGTTGTTTTCCATGAGGCTTACTGCCGTGTGTGTGTGTCTGCTTGCGAGTGGAACACTCAGGGGTGTCCTGTCGACCTTATAACTGACGGGTGGTGGCAGTGAAAGTTTAGTGTTAGTGCGTGGGTGTGCTTGCAGGCTTCAGGTGGCGATTTATGCTCAAGTTACGGCTCGGCGCAGGGCGTAACAGCGTGTTAGGACGTGAGGTGAATCGGCCTGAAGGGCGAGGGGCAACACTTGTCACGTGACGCGGTGGGCTGGTCTGGTCCCCGGTACGTGACACCAGCCATGACCCATCTTCAATGCTCTGACTGAGGGAAGGAGGTTGTTGCTCAAAATCTCACAATAAATGACCCTATTCATCCTCTCCTTAATACAGTGCAGTCATCATGTCCCCTTCACAGAAAAGCACCCCCAAATCATAATGTTACCACCCCCATGCTTCACAGTAGGGATGGTGTTCTTGGGATGCAACTCATCCTTCTTTTTCCTCCAAACACGACGAGTGTAGTTTAGACCAAAAAGTTCTACTTTAGTCTCATCTGACCACAAGACTTTCTCCCATGCCTCCTCTGGATCATCCAGATGGTCATTGGCAAACTTCAGATGGGTTTGGACATGTGATGACTTGAGCAGGGGAACCTTCCGTGCCATGCATGATTTGAAACCATGTAGTAAAGTGAGGAACCGCACTCTGTTCAAGGGATATCACCGGTGCCAATCAAGGGCTGTTAGGCCGTGATCCAGGTAATAAAATATTGAGGCACTCAGTTTGGAAGTTTTGCAATTCATGTATAGTTTTATTTCATTTATCTGCATCATCCATTTGCCCGTGGTATATATAAATGACAGACTATTTCTGACCGGACGTTTCGGTCACGATGGACCTTCATCAGCGGTCATGTTATCTGGAATAGTATTCAATACATGTTTTAATTAGGTCTTTTACAGATGGCAGAGTATGAAGTTAGGTATCGTATTTGTAATAATAATATAACATAATAAATAATTTACAAGCAAAATTTGATATAGTTATAGCAGCAAGGTAGGCAGGTGTCCAGAGGTTGGTAAATACATAAATATACATAAATATAAATACATAGAGTCCGTGAAACGAAATTCATATACTTATGGTAGTAGAAAGAACATGATGGTTTATGGAGCATGATTATATGGATCTAAATAAAGGAATACCGTGGAAGGCAAACGACAAGGGGAGGAGAGAAAAGGTGGTGGTGGACATAGTGAACATGATTCTATGGGGATTTGACTTGGAAAATGATTGTACAAAACATAGTCATATCGTCTATATCAAATACAGCCTAATAATCTAATCTGTGTCAAATATGGCGATACTAATTAAAAATTGCCATTTTAGAATTCTACATGACAGGTCCTCTTTAACTTTTAACTGTAGTCAGTTTTAAAATGTCCTCATTACATCCATAAAGCAACCTATACTGTATAGACATATTTATTGGGACACCTACATATTGCACCCACAGTTTTTTTTTTATGACTTCCTATTCTAAACCCATAGGCATTAGTATGGGCTTGTTCCCACCTTTGCCCCTAAAACAGCTTTTACTTTTCTGGGAAGGTTTTCTACAGGTGCATTACCTCAAACGGAACTACTGCAATGGGTTAATTAACATTGACAAAGTTAATGAAATTTTTTTTTTTTGGTTAAATGTGATTTGTTTTCTGTGTGCACTTAATCGCACAGTATGGACAACAAATGCTTAACAGCTTGGCAATTTGTTTTAGGTTGTCAGAGGATGGACCAGATCCTCCCCCTGACTAATCAGTGAGAAAGAGTCTAGTATGAGCATTGCAATAGATAAGTTAGGTGTGTTAGATCTCCTTTATAACTGGGCCCAAGTTCAGTGAACCCTAATCTCTGAGCATACAATTACTGTAGAAGTAACCATAATACTAAAGTACCACTGGAAAGAGAAAGACCAGACATCTAAGAAGGTCTAAAGTTCACAAGGCCATGCAAGCTTTAGACAGACTGGTATTGTGGTCTTTAAATGCAGAAAGCCATTGCTGCTGTGGAAGGGAGTATTTCTAAAAATCCTATAGCACCTTAAAGGGAACCGGTCACCAGGAAAATGCGATGTAAACTGCAGGCACCATCTTATAGAGCAAGAAGAGCTGAGCTGATTGGTATATAGTTTTATAGTAAAACATTCAGTAAATTATATTCCTGCTCGTTCTGGGCTTTGAACTCAAGGCTGCGTCCCTGTCAGTGATTGACAGCACTTTCTGTATACATAGCCATAGAGGAAAGGCTGTCGATCACTGATAGGATCACCTCCTTGACTTTGAAGGCCAAAATGAGCAAGGTTTTAAATATATAAAATACAACTTTTACTGAATCTCTTCTCATAAAACATTATTTTCAACCTGCTCAGCTCTTCCTGTGCTATACCATAATTCCTGCAGCACAAGCACGATTTTCAACATCACAGGTTACCTTTAAGATGGATTGGCCTTCTGTTTCTAAATTTCTGCACCCCTCAGTCTAGGAACTGCAGAAGGACTAAATAAGAACCTTGTTGCGTGACTGTGATTCTGCTGAGATACTGCAAAGTGTTCTTGAGGAAGAAAGATTAACCACCATCGTTGTTGATGTCCCTACGCTGCAATTGACAGAATATTGCACTGTGAAATACTGTGGAACAGGTTTTTTGCTGCTATTTGTGCTACCACCCCTAACATCAACTAAAGTGAGACTTCATTTATTACAACTAATGGGTCTGATTATTGTCTCCACTATCCATTGGTTCTGCCTTGCACTCAGTAAATCATCTAACATCAAGGGTACCCCAACCAGCACCAGGCAGGAGCCACAATACAAGAGTGTGTCCTGCATGGCCTTAGGGAGCCAAAACCACTATTTCCACCTTCCACTCACTCCTCCTGAGCCGAAGCACAACATTTTGGTGTGTGCCTGAGGGAATTTGTGCCCATTCATCCTGAATAGTATTTGTGAGGTCAGATACTGATGTTGGATGGGAGGGACTGGCTCACAATTTCTGTTCTAGTTAGTTCTAACGGTGTTCAATAGGGTTGAGATCAGGGCTCAACTTTAAAGTCCAGTGACAGTGTGCTTTACACCACTCCATCCAACACCTGACATTGTGCTTGGTGATTTAAGGCTTGCATGCAACTGTTTGGCCATGGAAACCTGTAACATGAAGCTCCCAGCTCACAGTTTTTGTGCTGATTAGAGATGAGCAAAGTTGCTTGGGAAAACTTCCCTTATCTCAAATAAAATGTAAATTTGAGCTGAGCTCCAGGAACATACCCTGGCCACTATACAGTGGACAGAGTTTTCTGCTTCGAGCTCCATCCACTGGGCGCCAGGGACTGCTGAGAACAGCTAATGGTGGATGTTGTTAGGTGCCAGACCCTAACACCACGCAACAAAAAAAAACTTTTCGTCTGCTACTGGGAATAAAACATTTGTCCTAAACTAAATCGAGTGTGTGCATTACAAATCCGAAGTTGAAATTTTGCTATGAATAAGTATGCCTAAATGAATTAAGCACTTGGAAAGCATTGAATAATTTTGAACAGAACAAATTTTACTCCAACAATTACCTGATCTACATCAAAGTTTGCGTAGTAAACAGTGTATGAAAATGTTATGGAATAACAAAATGTGAAAAAGTCTTGTTTTTTCAGTTTAAAAGTCTTACTTGAGCAAGGCCCAGTACTGTTAAAAGTGCTTCAGGCATCTGCTTTTGCGTTTGTGAACGGTCATATGTTCCCGTTGCAAAAACCAGCAGTAGTCCCCCATGATGTTGGGATTCCAGCGGCCTTGATACCTGTTCTCCATTGTAGAAATATCTTTATAGAAACATTCTCCATGTTCGTCACTTACGTGTCCCAAATTGGGTGGGAATGTAAGATATAAGTAAGAAATGCACTTTCAATCACATTCGGCAGCCAAGTTGTTCATATGCTGTAAGCATGTTGTCTACTAAGCGCTCGTCTGTTCCCAAGGAAGTTCTGCACTACTAGCACAAATGCATCCCAAGCTTTGTCAGATTCTTGCACTGATCATAAGTAGTGTATTTGCCACATATGTAGCAGAAATTGTCTGCATCGTTAACATATTTGCGTTTATCCATCTTGAGTTTCAAAACTGATAGCACTATAGCAGATAACTTTATCTAAATCTGTCCAGCTTGCCTTATATATTTTCTGCTAACATCAGCCTGAGTGTGTCCGAACAGGTCTGGACATGTCCATTGGAATATCTCCAATATAATGCATTAATATTATAACTGAATAGGCTTTGCATGTATAACTTAAAATCTAGACGTGTCAGGCAAATACCAAGTTTATATTTGGAATCAGCGTGCTCATTTTAGTGTAAATCACATGTTTTTCTCTCAGTAGCAAAATCATTGTTGCGCGTTGTAATAGATCATACAATTCTAGGACCTGGACAACCCCTTTAACCTTTGATAAGAGGTCCCTAGTGCTTTCAGTTTTCATTTTAAATTAAATAAAATATCTTACTTTTTGGGCAATTGTTTTCTTTATATTGAGAATTGTTTGGTTTTCCACATAATCACTGTACCTCAATTTTCCTATCCTAGTGATGCTTGTATCTAAATTATTATAGTTATGTTAAAGATAAAATAAAGTTATGGCTCTTTAAAGGCAGTGAAGCAAAACTGATAATTAAGGATTCAGTCAGTAAAATCTAAATAGGCTCTGTTCTTAAGGGGTTAAAAAAATAAATACAATCTCCAATGCCCAAAGCTCTGCATTTTGCTCCCAGGCTGCATGATGTTCTCTGTAGAAATGACAGTTCAAAGAGGTAAAAAGAGGCCCCAAGTGATTTTTGTTTTAATGCTTGGGTGGCTGGTTTTGTACACAAGCCTAGCGCTGAAAAGCTGCAACATTTTGGTGTGAAAAATACTTTATAAGTCTACTTTCACACTCGCATTTTGGCTTTCCGTTTGTGAGATCTGTTCAGGGCTCCTATAAGTGGTCCAAAACGGATCAGCTTGCATTCTAATGTATTCTGAATGGAAAAGGATCTGCTCAGAATGCATCAGTTTACATCAGTTCAGTCTCCATTCCGCTTTGGAGACGGACACCAAAACGCTGCTTGCAGGGTTTTGGTGTCCGTCTGATGAAACTGAGCCATGGAACACAGTGAAGACAGTTATCTTTAAGTGGAGAAGATATGGCACAACAGTGACATTACAAAGAACTGGACGTCCCTCCAAAATTGATGAAAAGACGAGAAGAAAACTGGTCTGGGAGGCTACCAAGAGGCCTACAGCAATATTAAAGGAGCTGCAGGAATATCTGGCAAGTACTGGCTGTGTGGTACATGTGACAACAATCTCCCGCATTCTTCATATGTCTGGGCTATGGGGTAGAGTGGCAAGATGAAAGCCTTTTCTTAAGAAGAAAAACATCCAAGCCAGGCTAAATTTTGCAAAAACACATCTGAAGTCTCCCAAAAGCATGTGGGAAATGGTGTTATGATCTGATGAAACCAAGGTTAAACTTTTTGGCCATAATTCCAAAAGATATGTTTGGCGCAAAAATAACACTGCACATCACCAAAAGAACACCATACCCACAGTAAAGCATGGTGTTGGCAGCATCATGCTTTGGGGCTGTTTTTTTTTTCAGCTGCAACTGGGGCCTTAGTTAAGCTAGAGGGAATTATGAACAGTTCCAAATACCAGTCAATATTGGCACAAAACCTTCAGGCTTTTACTAGAAAGCTGAACATGAAGAGGAACTTCATCTTTCAGCATGACAATGACCCAAAGCATACATTCAAATCAACAAAGGAATGGCTTCACCAGAAGAAGATTAAAGTTTTGGAATGGCCCAGCCAGAGCCCAGACTTGAATCTGATTGAAAATCTGTGGGGTGATCTGAAGAGGGCTGTGCACAGGAGATGCCCTCGCAATCTGACAGATTTGGAGTGTTTTTGCAAAGAAGAGTGGGCAAATCTTGCCAAGTCAAAATGTGCCATGCTGATAGACTCATACCCAAAAAGACTGAGTGCTGTAATAAAATCAAAAGGTGCTTCAACAAAGTATTAGTTTAAGGGTGTGCACACTTATGCAACCATATTATTTTATTTTTATATTTTTTCTTCCCTCTACCTAAAAGATTTCAGTTTGTTTTTCCATTGTTTTTTTCCATCACAGAAACCTGACATTTTAACAGGGGTGTGTAGACTTTTTATATCCACTATATATATATATATATATATATATATATATATATATATATATAAATCACAACAGAAAAGGAGTGCAAAACACACCATATATGAATAATAAAATGTCAAGTTTATTAATATCATTTTTTTCAAAATAATTCACAGTACATATTTGTGAAGAAGCGGGGACAAACCACAGTAGCACACCACCCTGCTAATAACCCCAGCGCAATGAATAATGAGCAACAGTACAGCAAATGGCCACAACAGATGTTAATGATAAGTCCCAGAATGGGTACAAGAGGTCACCTAAATATAAAGTGCGAGTGCCATGGTGAATATGCCAAAAAATAGCAAATGCAAGACCAGCATAGCTAAGTGACAGACAAGTATACTAGCTATAAGGTGCAAATAGCTTAAATGGCAACATACCAGGGAAACAGGGGATGAAAAGCCAGGTGGTGGCGCTCCTCGACCCACATTTCGCGTGTGATCGCTTCCTCAGGAGGACTCCTCCATTTTTTATTTATGCGACCTCTTGTACCCATTCTGGGACTTATCATTAACATCTGTTGTGGTCATTTGCTGTACTGTTGCTCATTATTCATTGCGCTGGGGTTATTAGCAGGGTGGTGTGTTACTGTGGTTTGTCCCCGCTTGTTCACAAATATGTACTGTGAATTATAAAAAAAAAAATGATATTAATAAACTTGACATTTTCTTATTCATATATGGTGTGTTTCGCACTCCTTTTCTGTTGTGATTTATCTTAATTTCGGGAGTGTACCATTTAATTGAGACCGTTGATGATTTATATATATATATATATATATATATATATATATGTGTATAAAATCATGCTTCTATTATTTATGAATGCATAATATGTGGGAAACTGCTACTAATGTTTTAGCCATAATATATTTACATATATTATAACATATATTCTAAATATGAAAACGTATATATACTGTATTTTTAAATTAAATTTAGCTTCTATTTCAGAAAAGTTTTTAACAGGATTCAAACTCACAACCTTCTACATTATAGCCTTCTTAACCACTACACTATAGAGCTGCATGGCCAGTTAATAACATATATATTTTTTTAAATATGAGACTTCTGCTGTGTAGGAATACTTACTAGTAGTAAATATTCCTATACAGCAGAAGTCTCATATATTATTATTTTTCTAGTAACTGGCCATGCAGCTCTATAGTGTAGTGGATAAGATGCTTGGCTGTAATATAGAAGGTTGTGATTTTGAATCCCACCAGAATCTTTTCAGAAATAGAGGATAAATTAGATTTAAATACACTGGTTGTCCCCAAGCACTGACTCTATATATAGACATAGCTATATATGGAGTCAGAGCAGGGACTCCTAACCCAAACTAGAGTCCTGACACACTCCCCTCTTCAGAGCATGAGGTCCCTGGTTTAATGCTCGGGTTCTCCCATTGACTTCTATTGTGCTCGGGTGCTTTGTAGAGCACCCGGAAGTGTTCTACTCGAGCACCAGAGCACTTTGGTGCTCGACCAACACTAGTGAACATAGTAATGTAAACTGCAGCATTCAAAGGAAGCAGTCAAGCTTATAGGAAACCTAATTATGCCAAGATTAGAAATAATCTGTGATGTATTAATGACAAAATAAAGTCCTTGCATTTCCATAAAATTAAATCACAATAGCATGAAACTCTATATAGGAATAAGGTGTATCTGTCTATACTATGCAAAGCATCGCTGAGCTGCAGAAGAGGCAGTGCAATTAGATTTTTAGAAACTGAAGCTTATAAAAAAAATAAGTGTTTTAAAGCTAAATCATTATAGGATTATGTATTATCACACATACTATAGGAATAATATCTGATTTTCCAGTACCCCTCTGTCAATAGGATGAGATTGCCAGTAAATGAAACCCCATTCAATGAGTTATGATCACAATGAGTGGCGAAAAAAAATCCTTTTGATTAGGGTTCATTTCTAAAGGCCGGAGTCAGAGTCCAAGATTTTCTTCTTGTTATCTGTATTGCTAATGAACTACAGTTGATCTGATCAATGCCTTTCACAGTTGCTTGTAATTATAATCCTTTGAATGCAAAATCTCAGGAAGGATTCAATTTAATGAAGTGTCTCAGTTTCAAGCTACAGCTAAATACTATATGAAAATACTGAAAAGTATGCGCACATGTAGGTACACATCATCTGCACCTATTAATTACTGTATTATATCATTTCTTGAGATATATGATTATTTCCAGCATGCTTCAGAAAATCTAACAAATACTGTTTTTTGACTTAATCTTTCATCCAATTTTAGATGCAAATGAAATGTGCAATTTTGCTTGTTTTTTTGTGCAACCATGCTTTAAGTGGAAATAGTGAAATAACTATTATCCTAAGTCTATATTTGTCATATTCAGATGAAATCAACCAGTTGGATAGTTTAGATTGCATTTGGATTGAAAAACTATTTTCTATGGCATAAAATCCTAATAATTTCAATATAACTTGGAATGACTCGAAAGCCCACATTGACTTTGTCAGTAACGTCCTATCACACATTGATCAACTTGTCATATAACCCCAAGTGTATTATTAAGAGAAGTTGATCTGAGGGCATTTTTGGTATGGTTTTCCTGACAGTTTAGGGTATGGACTCCAGTTCATGGTGGTATACAGTAGATACAGTATCTGGTAACTAGAAGCAAGTAGTATTGTCAACATTCCTAGTTGGGGGCCAGACGAGCATTCTACCACTTTATGCCTTCTGCTGCATTGGCCTTGCCATCCCCTCTGATTCAATGATGTTTTATCCCTAGGAATCTAGTAGATTTTGTCATCCTTGGAATCATGATGGCCTTTGCAATCTTTAACACCATACTTCTTCCCATGGGGTAATTTATCAGGACCTTTTCATCCATGGTAATCAAGACGCCTACTTATACCTTGTAACATAGTAACATAGTACATAAGGCCGAAAAAAGACATTTGTCCATCCAGTTCGGCCTGTCATCCTACAAGTTGATCCAGAGGAAGGCAAAAAAAACCCTGTGAGGTAGAAGCCAATTTTCCTCACTTTAGGGGAATAAAAAATTCCTTCCCGACTCCAATCAGGCAATCAGAATAACTCCCTGGATCAACGACCCCTCTCTAGTAGCTATAGCCTGTAATATTATTACACTCCAGAAATACATCCAGGCCCCTCTTGAATTCCTTTATTGTACTCACCATCACCACCTCCTCAGGCAGAGAGTTCCATAGTCTCACTGCTCTTACCGTAAAGAACCCTTTTCTATGTTTGTGTACAAACCTTCTTTCCTCCAAACGCAGAGGATGTCCCCTCGTCACAGTCACAGTCCTGGGGATAAATAGATGATGGGATAGATCTCTGTACTGCCCCCTGATATATTTATACATAGTAATTAGATCTCCCCTCAGTCGTCTTTTTTCTAACGTGAATAACCCTAATTGTGATCCCATAGTCTGTGTTTCAGGACCTGATACTTCAATGGAACAGACGGCTGGGAATTTCCTCATGCCACAAGGGAGGTAGTATACAGTAGAGCAACAAAGAGCTGTATACAATGAGTATATGCATAAACCATCAATTTCTTAAGTGATTTATTACAATATGTAATTTTCGGATGAAAGGTGACTTGCACCAGGAGAAATCATTTCTCAAAAATAACTAAGCTTGTAAGAAATGTAGCTTATCTTCCCCCTACGATAGTTTTCTGGCATAAAATATTTGCATCCTGATCCAGTACAGCAGCAGGACGTAGTGCGCACACTATGACCTGACGCTGCACACAGTCAGGTGACAGTGCAGTGTGGGCCGGCGAAGACAGAGGAGCATGACTTCTAAAGAGACTGCCGGACCCGGAGCGGAGCCACGGCGTAGGTGAGATAAGAGAAGTTTTTTATTTTAGTCTGATGGGGGTCTGAAAGAAAAGGGCGGATCTGAAATCGGATGGGTGTCTGAAAGAATGGGGCTGATCTGAGGTCTGATTGGGGTCTGAAAGCAAAGGGCTGATGGGGGTCTGATGGGGGTCTGAAAGAAAAGGGATGATCTGAGGTCTGATGGGGGTCTAAATGAAAGGGGCTGATCTGAGGACTGATAGGAGTCCAAAAGAAAAGGGCTGATCTGAAGACTGATGGGGGTCTGAAAGAAAAGGGCTTATCTGAGGTCTGTTGGGGGTCTGACATGGAGTGCTGATTGGGTTCTGACATGGAGGGCTGATATGGGGGTCTGATGTGATGTCCTGATATTTATGGGGGTTTGATCTGAGGATCTGATATGAGGTCTGATGAAAAATATATTTTTATTATTTTCCTCCTCTAAAATCTGGGATGCATCTTATGATTGGGTGCGTCTTATAAAGCAAAAAATACGGTAGTTAAATTGTTTACAGAATTAACAAACTATAGCTATAAGTATCTATGTTCTATACTGTTGCTGCAATTACAATATCAGACAATCAACTAGAGTATTTAAGTCCATTCTTATTCAGCCTACAGCATCTCAGACTCCCTCTGAAACCTATGTAATTAATCTTCAGGAATACATTGTGGAAATCAGACATGTCAGAGAGCAGTCATGCACATCCCAGTGGTAATGCCCATAAAGTGCGCTCCTTTATTAGCACATTTTGTTTTCTAGACCTGATGCATTTCAAGAGATACCATTCACAGCTTCTTCTTCTTCTCACGTTGTTCTTCTTCAAAGAACATTTCCACCAAATACTTGAAATTAACAGAGTTGTTCTCTTGTGTAAAGTCTTTTCATATTCTGCTGAAGTTTTTCTCAGTTAACCTTGCCTCGTACACAGGTTAAAAATACTTGCTGGCAGCCATTTCAGGGCATAGATCTTATGTGAATGGTATATAAATCTATATTGTTACGACTCCCTTAATTGTACTCTATCACTCTTTGCTATATTATTCTATTCATCAATCAAAATTTATAAAAGTGCTATCAGTTTGTTGAGGTAGAATAGTGCTGTGTTATCAGTGGCAGAGAAAAAAAACCTGAAAGATTACAAAAATATTTTAAAATGAAATATGTAATTACCATTAGGCAGCAGCAGAGTGATGCTATAGAACAATTCTCTTCGGTAACATTTATACATGAAGGAGGGCAGCAAACATATATTCCTACTGCTTTTAGTATACAGCTGCATTATAAATGTGTGATTAGTGGGAATTCAAGGACTATGGGGGAGCGAGGATTAAAAAATGAGGAATCCTCCCCTATTTAAGTGACAAATAACCACTCTAAATCAGGGTCTGGTGGCTTGGACAGGCCAGCATACTGTATATCTTCTCCTTCCTGGCAGACTCAACCACTGGAGTAGCTCAGTTCTCCACTGTAGGCTGTCTCCTGCTTCTTGCTGGCATTCCTCTCCTCCTTCTAAGCTGAGGTCTACCTATGCTCTGCCCGTAGAGCACAAGAACTTTCCGGCTCTTTAATGACCAGTGCTTGCATCCTAATCTTCCCTAGCCAATGGTCACCTAGGAGTACTTAAGGCACCTCCCCCTGTGGGAAGGTATCTAAGCAATATGTTCTAATTTGCTAGGTTCCTGCAAAGGTGTGTTGTTTATTATGTTCACCTGCTTATGCACCAACTTCTGCCTGTTGTCTGGATTTGATCCTTTGCTGCCTGACCAGATCTCCCTCTGATTTCCATTCTGACCCTAAACTGTCTGCCCTGACCTTGGACTGTTTATCAAATATCACAAGCGCTAGCTGCCTTGACCACTGCTTGTCCCTGACTACAGTTTTGCCTAATCCCTCTGTGCCTGGCACCAGTGTCTTTTGACCCCTATGTGTCAAAGGTCACTTAAAAAGAGACTAATCCAAGAGTTAGAGAAGCTTGATAGAGTCCAGATGCTTTTACAGGGGTTAAAAGGTGAAGACAGGGGTGGGAGGGGGGCTACTTAGATTACACAGGAGTAGCCCCAAGGTAAATCTGTCCAAGTGGAACCATGGATCCAAATCTACTTTGTAACAGAAATGAGTCAGCATATTCACATTCAAGTGGACTGCTTATATGGAGGCAAAATTCTCATAACTGACTGCTTGAGTAACCATACATAAACAGCACTTCTCCTCCCCCACACAGACTGTTCCCCAAATTATTTTTATATATTTAATCAGAATATGTTTAATGGGTAAAATTAGAAGCATCTGATGGACTAGTAGAAAGAGAAATTTTGATCCAATAAATTGAAAATGTGGATGCTATGAATGTAACATTGGAATAAATGCAAACAAGAGCCTACCTTCATCAATGTCAATATTTCAGGCAGCCTGTTTGACAACTGTCAAGACAAGAAATATAGGATAATCATCATAGAAAATATTGCTCAATCTTCCTTGAAATTATACATATTGGAAACAGGTGTCTTGTCATTAGATTCCAATCTGTCTTTGGAATTCACTTTGACCTACAATATATCTTTTTTAATTGTTTTATTTTTCAAAATCAAAATTTGGATCTGAAATGACAGCATTGCAGCTTTCAGTTGTAAAATGTTACATTATTCCAATTTAGTGAGACGATATGTAGAACAGGCTGTGGGTATTATCATCAGTTACAGGAGTCAAGTAACAAAAAATGCAGCTTGGTCTCACAAAAATCTTTAGAATTAAGTTTTGTATCCAAACTGTTGAGATATCCAGATAATTGCAGAGAAACATATGTACATTCCTGAAGTATGAAATAGAACATTATGCATTGTTGATTCATATTTTTACTAAGGCTTTATTAATGCCACTTGAAGTCTTCATGTAAGTTCATTGCTCTTGGCATTAATGAGGTCTGGTGACAAAAGTACTTCATAGTAGGAGTAGTACGTTCATGATGCCATCAGTGTTACTCATCAGAGGAGAGGGAAGAACTATAGATATGAGTCAGATGTTTAACTTCAGTGATTGCATAAAAGATGGGCAACATTTGTGAATGCTTATGTATTCTTATTCAGTTTTTGTCAGTGATAGAGTTCAGATTTTTCTCTGTTTAAAATATATAATTTCTTATTTGTATTATTATTATTATTATTATTATTATTATTATTATTATTATTATTATTATTATTATATCATTTACACAATTTTTTCTTTCCCATTTCAGGTCCCTGACCGGAGAGTTGTACTTCATGGGAGGAGTCATGCTTCACACGGCCACATCTTGCTGGCAAACAATCCTGTGTGTGACCATGGTCTTGGTCTATGTGAGATCCACTGTTGGTTGTCCAGGTCGTTGTGATTGCTTACCACAAAACAAATCAGTCAGCTGTCATCGAAAAAAATTCACCTTGATGCCAGAAGGAATCCCCATAGAGACTAAAATTCTGGATTTAAGTAAGAACAAACTGAAAAGTGTTGGACCAGATAATTTTTCATCTTATCCTTTGTTGGAGGAAATAGACCTTAGTGACAACATCATTTCAAACGTGGAGCCTGGAGCATTTAATTATCTTTATAATCTTCGGTCATTGAACTTAAAAGGAAATCGCTTAAAACTGTTGGACTTAGGTGTCTTCACAGGTTTGTCGAATTTGACTATGCTTGATATAAGTGAAAACAAAATAGTTATTTTACTAGACTATATGTTTCAAGGTCTTCATAATCTAAAGTCCCTAGAAGTTGGAGATAATCAGTTAGTTTTTATATCTCATAGAGCATTTAATGGACTGCTTAGCCTGGAGCAGCTCACTTTGGAGAAATGTAACTTGACAGCCGTTCCTACTGATGCCCTTTCACACCTTCACAACCTCTATAGTTTGCATTTGAAACATCTAAATATAAATGTGTTGCCTGAAATTGCCTTTAAGAGATTGTATCGTCTGAAAATCTTGGAAATAAGCAACTGGCCTCTGCTGGACACGGTGCCTGCTAATACTTTTTACAGTCTAAACCTTACGTTTCTCTCAATCACCAATACCAATATTTCAGCAATTCCTTATCATGCTTTAAAACACTTGGTTTATCTAACGCACTTAAACCTCTCATTTAACCCCATTACTGTTATTGAATCAGGAGTACTGGCAGATTTGGTTCGACTTCAGGAATTACACATGGTAGGAGCTCAGCTGCGCATTATTGAGCCACATGCTTTCCAAGGACTACGGTTCTTGCGCGTACTTAATTTGTCTCAAAACCTATTGGAAACATTGGAGGAGAATGTGTTTCACTCCCCTAAAGCTCTGGAAGTGCTCTGCATTGATAATAACCCTTTAATATGTGACTGCCGCCTAATTTGGATGTTACAGAGGCATCCGATGTTGAAATTTGGTATCCAACAGCCAATGTGTGCTAGTCCAGACAATATTAAAGAGAAACAATTTAAGGAATTCCATGCCACTGTATTGTCCTTTTACTTTATATGTAAAAAACCTAAAATTAGGGACAGAGAAATATTGCAGCTACATGTAGATGAGGGGCAGAGGGTTCAGATGAACTGCAATGCTGATGGAGATCCTCAACCAATGATTTCATGGGTTACTCCACGTAGGAGAATGGTTTCTCCAAAGTCCCATGGAAGAGCCACAGTTCTTGGAAATGGCACTCTGGAAATAAGGTATGCTCAAGTTCAAGACACTGGAACCTATGTTTGCATTGCTAGTAATGCTGCTGGAAATGACACCTTCTCAGCTTCTCTTACTGTGAAAGGATTTGTTCCTGATCGTTCTTACACTAATATGACACCTATGTTCATTACGGAATTAAATGAAACAAACAGCAATGTAACCAATACAAACATGACATATTCCTTTGACCTCAAGACAATTTTGGTGTCTACAGCAATGGGTTGCTTTACATTTCTTGGAGTGGTTTTGTTTTGCTTCTTACTGCTTTTTGTGTGGAGCCGTGGAAAAGGAAAGCATAAAAACAACATTGACCTGGAATATGTTCCTCGGAAAAACAATGGGGCTGTAGTAGAAGCCGATGTCACAGGCACTGTACCCAGGAGATTTAATATGAAAATGATATAGTGGATAGTTGCCTACAGAGCTTTGTTTTCACGTGGTATTGTTTCTACCCACTAATACAGCCTGGCAATTTGGATTGCTGGGTGAAGACAGCTATATGTAGCTGTAACTGTGTCAAACATTTTTTTATGGAATTGGAAAGACCATCTGGAGATGCTCAAAAGAGGCCAGTGATCTATGGGCAAGAACATTAGGGCATTTCATGGAGTTGTTTTACTAATTGTTTGCATTGCAAATATTGGCATTCTGGGGATCTCAGTAACAAACTCTTGGCTCATTCTCATGGACACATACTCAACATTTTCTACCACTCTGAAAGCTAAACAAGCAAACAAACCTACAGTGTAGGCTTTACATATAAAATGACATGTCCAAAACATAGAGTGTACTTTGTATCTATAGATATCATTTGTTTAAGCTGAGCATCATTCTTTCTTGTTGGTTCCACTCTATAAATGAATTGGTATGGTTTATTTTATACAATTGCCCAACCTGAAGCAATACAAAAGAGAAATTGTGCTTAATCTCCACTGAAAAATGACTTTAATATAATCAACCATGGCTCTCATACTAAAGATCACATGCAGCTGATCAATGACTGGTCAACCTTACAGAAATGACTCAGTGGGTTCAAGTTGAAATGCCACAATATTTTTATCTGTATAAAGAGATCCATATTTCTATTTAATCTAAATTATAAATGTTTGAAATTTATTTTATATTTGAAATTGCAATGCCCCCTTTACCAATGTGTCTTTATAGAGATTACCTTTTCAGCTGCATGGTTTTTAATATGGTAACCATAGGAAACTCGATTGAGCAAACACCTTTTTGTTTGTTTGTTTCTAGCTCACAGAAAACCACTTTAAGGCTAAACTAATGCTTGGTTGTGACAATATTTATAAGGACATGTACCTAATTTGATACAGAGCTGAGTTATTTTTTATACCTAGTATCACAAACAATCCATTTACTGTAAAAAAAAAATATATGGTCTTTACTCAAGCTGATAAACTGGAGGATACTGTTGACCAATTTTATTCAGTGAGACTCAAGAGTGCAGGTCAGAATTACATAGTTGTATCTTATGAATTGCAGTAAATGCTAAAAGTTTAGTATTCTAGCAAATGTCTATATAGATCTAAGACAAACTCTTTTTTGCAATAGAAATAAATAAAGCTTAATAGGCTGTCCACTAAAAAATATTTTAAAAAAAGTATGCATAAAGCCATCAAACACATCAGTGTTTTTGTTTAAAATAAAAATAATTATTTTATATACAGTACATATATGTGTCAGACACTATGGAAAGTATCTATCTGTGCTAATTTCTATATATGTGGCATTTAAAAGGTATATTCCTAAAGAGGAAAATCTGTTTATTTTCCTTCCTGATAGAGATGATTCCTGGGAGACAGCACCAATCATGTCCATGGAATGTGTCAGATACTGTAGATCCAGTACAATTTTGTTAAATAAGGTTGATCTACAATACCAGGCAAAAGCCATAAACAAGAATGTTGCTGTTTCTGAAAGAAAAAAAAGCATATAATTTTTATTTATTTTTTTCAAAATCTTGAACAATCCCTTTAATGGTGGAATGATAACTGTTCAGCTTCAGGAGAGATGTATTTATTTCTCCAAGTGACTAATATCATGTAATTCACAGTTCTTACAATACACTTGTTTGAGTGTACGTTTGTTAAATCAAGAAATCTTATTTGTTCTGCTTCATGAAAATAATGACCAAAGGGCTCAAAATATGAAAAAAAAAAATCATAATTCTTACTGAACCATATCAATTCAGCTTCATTATGTCCCAGTGCTGTAATGCTAACTCACATTGATCCAGATAAGAGTATCTGTTTATTAATGTTCCAGTCAGTGAAAATACCTGTAATTTGTGCAAATTTTGATTTGAATGCTTACATTTTTTTTTTCTAGTTATAAATAACTGAAACACCAATAACATTTCAAGTGCTAAACATGTTCAAATAACAGCCAAAAATCATAATAAAATTGAATCATTCTCTATTGAACTGCATGTGTGGGCCTTTCTACATAAAATATTGTGTTGTGGTTCACTGTGTAAAATGCACTCATGTTGTTTTTATGATAACCTTTGTAGCAGATGTGGTCATTCATAAAGATTTGTAACGCCCAGCTATAGTTTTGGACAATTGATGATAAAAAAAAATGTCCACTCTTTGCCTTTTCTAGAGCTTCCATACAAATTATAGGTAATATCCGAAGTGGATTTGATCCGAAATGCAGGAAAATTTTAATTCGTCATGATGCCGAATTTCCCCGTGCATTATGGTAACGAATCAATGGCTGAAAAAAGTAAAACAAAATTATGCTCATCTCATCCGCTCCCTCTCCGCCAAAGCACTTTCTGTGAGCATGATGACCTCAACATGTAATCACGCTGGGCACACACGGTGATGTCATCAGTGATGATGTCACCATGCATGCCCAGCGTGATCATTTGGTGACATCATCATGCTTGCTGCAGGTCCTTTGGCAGGTTTTCTTCAATCAAGACAGGAGCGGATGGCCTCCACACAAGTAATTGGATGAGGTTTTTTTTTTAACCCCTGATTAACCCTTAAAGGCTTAATGTGAGTCACAAATGCCACAATCAGAGCTGAACGTGGCATCTGAGGGGTTAAATGATGGGGGCGGCGCGATTGCCATTCCCCATCATTGAGCCCGCTCCATACAATGGAAAGTGATTTGTGACAAAGTAATTCGAAACTAATCAAATTTTTAAAAACATCACTTATCGCCAATTATAGGAGTATGCGTCTCATGATCTAAGAACTATAAACACATTCCATATTGTTAAATAGAAAAAGCACATCTGTGAAAATCTTTTTCATTGACATTCATTGGTAAGTGAATTTCATATTACGGAGTTGTGGTTTATGCTTTGTATTAGAAAATTAGACTATCAGTTTTCTAAAGTCTCTTCTGTTGGTCTGAGCTTTGGGAGGCCAGACCATTGTTCTCAAAATAGCAACTGTGGTTTTTGTTTAGGATATATTGACATTGGCTTATACTTAACCCATCTGTTAAAAACAAATTACCTACCCTTGAAGTGCTTGCATTTATCCTTCATCATGCTTGACTGATGGTTGTAGACTCTTAGATTTGTACTTACAAATATTTGATAGACTCATCAGTGTATAAAACCTTATCCACATCTCAAGTGTTCAGTATTGAAGCTCTACTGCCTTATTTTTTCATTCTCTCAGACGCATATGTTTGAGGTGTCTTCTCAAAGTAGAATGATGCCAAGAAACACTTGAGGATTTTTTCTGATATACAGTTGATCAGGAGTAGGCCTTAGTTTTCCTCATTTCTTTTTTTAAAGTGGTTGGTTTATCTGGGAAATTGATAGCATATCGCTAGAATATGTACTCAATGTCAGACCGCGACCTGCAAATTTCTCCAGAATGGGACCCATGAAGTGACCACATACCAGCCGTGCATGTGCTGTCATACTCTGTTCACTGCCATGGGAGTTGTGAAAATATTCAAGCAGTGGCTCAGCTATTTCAGGCAGTATCAGAGTGGTGAATGGATAGGTGGCTGTGCTTGCATGGTGCACTCTTCATTTACTGCTATGGGACTTCTGAAAATAGCTGAGTGTGCTCGGTTGGCTATTTTCTGAGTTCCCATGGCAATGAATGGAGAGTTCACAGTACATACATGGATGCTCTCCTTCACTTTTGGGCCCCCATTCTGGAGATTGGAGCAGGTCACAGAGTTTAGACCGCAACCTATCTGACATTGATGCCATATCTTAGTAATTGGCCATCAATGTCCCAGATAGGCCAACTCCTTTTAATATAAAAGCTGCTTACTGCTGCTTGCCTGAGGGTGATAGCTTTGGTGGTCCATGTGTTTTTCACTTATTTTCCTTGGAGTTCTCCTATGCTCATATGGATGTATTCATTATCTAATATAAGAAAATTTTATTTTGATCATAGCTTGTTTGAATGTTAGGATCTTTTGAAAGTTCCTCATAATGTGAAAGAATCCTGTTGCTTTTGCTAAGAGGACACATCTGAAATGTGTTGGTTTTAAAATTGAAAAGATGTCATGAGGAAATGCTTTTTGCCATCTGTGAATTGGGATTTATAAATCACATTCACTAGCATTGTATTGTACTATGATGCTAGGTTTTGGTGTGGAATTCACATGAAAAAATCTGCAACAAATCTTAAAGGTGTATAAAAGTATAAAGCAATACAAGCTCACCAGTTACCGGTACTACAGTTCCCTGTGCACAGATCTTATCCCAACCAGACATTCTCAACCAGGAAAATATAGCAACTATCTTGCTCAAGGATGAAAAGTATACTCCAGACTATTTTGCATAAACTTTAAAAACCAGATGATTATCCAAAAGGTATGCATGTGTACATGTTTCAGACACAGAAACAATCCTTGATCATAGCATAAATCTTTGTGAAACCTGCCACCACTTTAAACAAATAATCATTCAGCTACCTCAGAAGCATCAAATGACCCCCTCAAAAAATGGGAAACCCTGCCACTCAATATAAAAGTGTCTGTGGTCTTTGTTTAGTTCCTAGTCACATTAATGCTAAATTATACATTGAAGGGCAAAGGCATGTTTCAGGGTACATCAAAGGGGTGAGAACAGAAATAATAAATGGTGAATAAAATTAAAACCAGGTATGCTTCCAAGAAGTGGTAACAAGAAGTAAGTTTAAGAAGGTAAGGCTGTTTTCATGGCAGGTTATGAGGTTACATTCAATGGTTAGGGTACCCTAAAATGTTGTCTGGGCTTCAAAGTAGCATTGACCACAACTTTTTTACCAACATTTTCTATCACTTTTGCACCCTGTTGATAAATCTGGCAGATGCCACACCTTTCACATGACATGCCATTGCATAATATAATGCATATTAATTTGATGGGGTTCTAAAGTACAGTAAACTAAGCAGTAAACTGTAGTTTGTAAATAATCCAATCAATTTATACACTCAAGAAAATATTTAAAAAAAACTTTTGATTTTTTGTTTATCCAATTTAAGCAGTTGATATCTTGAAATTGATGAACTGATCTATAAATTGACATAATAAATAAAGAGCATATCATACAATAGTATAGTTTTTTTTATCATAGACAACAATCTATAATGTTAGACTTTGAATTGGCCAGAAGTTTTCAGTAAGATTTAATTTGTCTTTATAAAAATGTAACTTTTTCAATTTGGTTTAGAAATGAAAATTGCCATGATCACCATCAAGTTTAATATGCTGGTGCCTATGTACAGTTTATGCATTGAAATATGAGAACTTCTCATTATAATAATAAATGCTTAATGAAACTTATCTTAAAAGACAAGCTACTGGTATTTAACAAGAAAACCAAGTTATTAATGCTTTGTGTAGTGCAGACGTTGCACTTCTATTCAGGCGCTCCCAGAAGAAAGCACTAAAGATTTACTTAATACTGCCCAATCAGCATTGCAACATAAGGATGCTAAGACATTGAGGTAGTACAGTAATGGATTTTGCGGAATGTGCAGTATTTTACTTAGGCTTTCAGTCTCACAGCAATATGTTTTGATGTCTAGCCTTCACTTTCCATATAATTGGCATAACAAAGCTATATTCCTAGACTTAAAAATCCTGATGACTTCTGGACATTAAAAAAGGGACAAATTATTTATCTGTGTAATGTTAACTACTGTGGATGTTCTGTACCAAACAACACTGCTGCTAAATTATGGATGCAGCATACTGTACATGGTAAAGTGACACTTGAATTATGTAAGATACAATATGCCTTGTAACATGATTGCAACATATTTCCTGTGTGATGCCACTTCCCTCCAGATTATATCCTTCATCTGCCAATCAAATGATATCACTTTGTGTCCCTATGACCATAGACAAATCACTGAAAAAAGATATAAACATCCTGCACGGTATGATGGTGAATGTTGCGGATGTACATGGCTACATTTATAAATTCACAGAAAATAATGCACTATAATAATAGATGCAAACATAACATATGGACTAAGCCCTCACTCTAATGATAAAATCTGAGACTCTTAGCCAATATATTTTGATAAAAATACATCTGTGCCCACCTACCCAGCCCCAAGGTGGTCTCAGTTCAGGCAGGTCCTACTCTAAACCTACCTATGCCGTTGCAGAGAGATAAGCTCTCTCTGCAACTGCTGCTCCCTCTCCACTCCACCATTGAAAGGCCCAGGCAGTAAAAACATCATCACGCCTGGCCCTGTCAATCAAACTGCAAGAGAGCGCTGCAGGTGCCGAGAAAAAGGAGCCTCTAGGTGTATCGGTAATGCCACTATTGCTCCTAGAGGCTCATCTGCATATACCAAAAATTTGTTTTTCCTCAACAGGGCAGGCACATATGAACATGAGGATGACACAGATGCCTTTAGCTGCCAAGTGCACATGCAACAGATCAGACAGTTTCATAGGTACAAATCTGCTGACAGATGCCCTTTAAAAGGAATGCTTGCACATTAAAAAATTATGTCTACCAAAAAGGAGCATCTTTTTTTAACTCAATATTCATAGAAAACCTTTTTATTGTAGAATCTTTGGCTGCTATTTCATTTTGGCAGTACCATTAAAACATATACATGGGAGGGTGTTATCTATAAGGTAATAATCATGATAACTGTAGACCTAGAAATACAGTTTGACAGCTCTATTATTCTTTTAATAGACCTAGATAAAGATACTCACAGGAGAACATTGATTAGTGTAATGAGTAATGCTCTAATTGAGTCACTACAGGGGGGGGGGGGCCTCTCTATTCATAATGATGTTCTGAATACAACAGGTAAATGCTAAAAGTTTTATATATATATATATAAAAAAAACATTGAATATTCATATATAGGTTGCTATTTCACGTGAACACACCACTTAACAGTTTGATTTTGTCGGCACACATCAACAAAGCCAACACCCGTAGGTCAAAGTCATCAATGTTCACATTTGAGACAGCACTCTGTGTGTCTTCATAATAAAATGTATTATTATTCCTTATGCACCATACAACATATACAATGCATTTAAAAAGTCTTCAGACTCTTAACATTTTTTTTATATTTTATGTTGCAGCCTTGTGCAAAAAAAAAAAAAAAGTTTAAAATGTTCCCCATCATTCTGCACTTAATACCCCATAATGGCAAACTGAAAACAAAATGTTCAAAATCTTTACTAATTTATTAAAAAGTAAACAACTAAAATATTGCATTGGCATAAGTATTCAGATACTTTACCCAGTAATTAGTTGAAGCACCTTTGGCAGTGATTACAGCCTCCAGTCTTCTTGGGTATGATGTCACAAGGTTTATACACCTGGATTTGGGGCTTTTCTGCCATTTTTCTCTGCAGAGCCTCTCAAGCTCTGCCAGGTTGGATGGGGACTGTTGTTTGTCAGCCATTTTCAGGTGTCAGCAGAGATGTTCGATTGGGTTCAAGTCAAGGCTCTGGGCCTCAGGGACATTCACAGAGTTGTCCTTAAGCCACCCCTGTGTTGTCTTGGCTGTGTGCTTAGAGTCTTTGACCAAGTCTGAGGTCCACAGCATACTGAAGTTTTTATTAAAAAATATCACTGCGCTTTTCTCCATAAAGCTTTCTCTCAATTCTGACTAGTGTCCATTTCCTAGCCGCTTTAAAACACCCCCACAACAAGATGCTGTCACTACCATGCTTTACTGTAGGGATGGTATTGGGCAATGCCTGGTTTCATCAAATATGATGGTTAGAATTGAGACCAATAAGTTTAATCTTAGTTTTATCAGACCAGATAATTTTGTTTCTCACAGTCTGACAGTCCATTCGGTGCTTTTTTGCAAACATTCATGTTACTAAGGAGGCCACTCTGCCATTAAGCCCAGATTTATGGAGTGCTGCAGTGATGGTTGACCTTCTGAGCATTTCTCCCATATGCATACAGGATCATTGGAGGTATCCCAGAGTGACCATTAGGTTTCTGATTTCTGGGTTCCTGGCCCTTCTCCCCTGATTACTTAGTCTGGTAGGGCAGACAGCTCTAGAAAGAGTCCTGGTTGTTCCAATTTCTTCAATTAAAGAATTAAAGAGGCCACTATGCTCTTGGGAAATTTCAGTGGAGCAGAATTATTTGTACTCTTCTCCAGATCTGTGCCTTCTCACAATCATGTATCTGGGTTGTACAAGCAGTTCCTTCCTCCTCATGGCTTGGTTTTTGCTCTGATATGCATTGTTAGCTATTAGACCTTATCTAGAAAAGGGTGCATCTTTCTAAATCATGTCCAGTCAACTGAAAAAACACCTTAAAAAATAATCAAGAGAAATTGGAGGCCCCCAGAGCTAAATTTCAAGTGTTATAGTAAAGGAACTACAAAAAATGGCGTAGTGTCAAAAGGCAGGAAGTGCTCAACCCCATATGCAGTTGTGCATCTACACCCATGGGAGCAGATCCTGCACTTGTGGCCTGTTGCTAATGGCGATCCCCAGCAAAAATGCATACAGTGGAGGATGCCCGCAGCGGACCACAAGTACCACAAAAAGACATCCTACACAAGATAGAAAAATTTCTGAATATAAATAGCTATATGAAATAAACATTAATAAGGAAGGTGAACTACTGAGGATGTTAAGCCCAAGCACCGTGCCAAGGTATCTCAAGTAGCTCGGGACCTAACGCTAACCTACCTGTGCCATATGGGCAATACAAGGAGCCAGTTGGGCTCCTTCCTTATTAATGTTTATGTCATAGTAGAGGGTCTGAATACTTATTTCCATTAGGGTGTTTAATTTTGTAATGGAAAAAATAAAATTTAAAATTTTTGCAGACTTTGCTTAGGCCCCGAGTTTCAGTGATGTAAAAGATATATAATATCAAGAAGATTGGATAATATTTAGAGGTTGCACACTTTGATAAATTTTGTAAAAGTAGGCAAAAAATAGGATTTTTCAATGTTAATTACTTTTATTGGGAATACTAGAAATCACAAACTTAAAATAATATTAAAACTAGACACTAAGATTAATAGGTAGTATGATAGGCAAAACGTGTTGTATTAATCAACTTTGAACGATCTAATCCTTTCTTTTGTTAGCTTGATGACGACTTTTATGTGATGCTTGAATTCTTTTGGTTGTTCATACCTGACCGATTCGTTCAACTTTTTTATCAGAGCAATTCCTCTTTCTGCAGTATCATTGACCACCTTAAGAGCGTTCACATGGCTTCTTAGAGAATCACTGCAGTATTCTGTCACGTCGTGGATCCCAAACAATTCAAAGAATTAGTAACAAAATGGCTCAGGTCTTTTCCTTCAAAAACTAGGTTTTTACCCTATAATTGTTTCATTTCCTTTTTCTTTGCAGGTTTGGTTTCAAAATGTTTAGTTATATTTTTCTTAACATTCTGAGTAATACGTTCGTCCAAAAAAGCCAACCCTACGTTTGTTTCTGACAGATACCAAAGGTGTCTCTTAGCAACTGTGAGAGCACTTTTTTTGATGTCTGCATCTGAGTAGGTGCTCAGAAGCTATAGCATATCCAAATCATTCTTTGGAGCCCATCGACTTACAATTGCCTCGTGCAAAATGCAAACATATATGAGGCTGACAAAATGTGCAACCCGTTTCATTCCTTTCAATTCTCGTTGAGAAATATTCAACTGTTTAATGAAGAGGACAATTTTAAGTGCATATATGCCTTTGCCATCCATCTTGCTTGATGCAGAGTCCCTGGGATTGTTTTTAGACCAACCTCCTAGGTACAGGAGTGAGAGTAGTAATAAAAGTGATCAATGTATGCAACCACTAAATATTATCCAATCTTCTTGAAATGCGGCATGTATATCTTATACATCACTGTATAAGATATACATGCCATGGCGTAACCAAAGTCATATGAAAATCACATCTTTGGAAAAATTAAACACCCTAATGTCCATGCAACATTTTTGTTTTCCCAAAATTTCCAACATTCTGTTTTCACTTTCTCATTATGGGGTATTGAGTATATTCAACTGTATTGACGTCCTCAGGATAGCGATACCAGACCTCCCAAATGTCCCTCTTTTGGAGGGACAGTCCCTATTTTTTACCCAAATCCTTCTGTCTCTCCTCGCTCCTTAAATGTCCCTCTTTTTCATATGAGGTATATATTTGCATTATTACATTCACAATATTGACCCAGAAAGTGTTTGGTTCCTCTCTGTATATTCGAGCCAGTCTTGTATATTATTTCATTATTTGATGCAATTGGGATTTTAGAAATTTCTACATTCAGATTATTTTTGCAGTATTTCATAAGAGAAAACTATTAAAGTTTATAGATATGCAGGAAAAATAGATCTTTCACACGATAAACCATAAATGTCCGTTTTGACCATCCAAAAATTGGGAGGTAGGCGATACAGTTGAATAAAACAGGTGGCAGTATTTTGTGCTGCACTGTGGTATTTGGTTTAGCTGGGGTGATATATTGCTCTGCATTATGATATTGCTGGCCCTGCCTATATCTGCTGGCCCTGCCTACATGTCACGGATGTAGTAGGGGAGAACATCAAAAGACAATCAAGAAGCAAGGGGAAAGAGACTAGGCCTCACCGCTAGGGAAGGAAAAGGGTCACCACCTATAAAACCCTGCTCCTGGCCCTAACTCCTATCAGTATGGGCACCTCTCGAAGGTAGAGGTACCCATACACGGGAACCTAGAAAACCCTGGTGACCCTCAGATGCCCTAAAGATAATGACAGGGCAGAGACCACCTGTTCCTTCCCTGGTGAAGGAAGTAGCGTCTCACTGAGGCCTAGTAAACAACCGGGGGGGGGGGGGATACAAAACACGACAAGCGGAACTCTTAACTTCAGAGGATGAAGGATGAACAGGACTTCAACACGAACCACACTCCAGCTCTTCCAAGACCAAATTAAGCTATCCCAAGCAAGGAGTGATGGGAAAAGTCTGACTAAATAGGGTGAGTTAAAGGTCACATGATCCATACCTGAACAGGAGGTGTGGACATACCAGCAACACACAGACAAAGTGAAACCAAAAGAGGCTGTCAGATCACTAATGGGTAGATAATCTTTCAGACCTTCTTTGACCTGTCACAGATGTGACAGTACCCCCCCCTTCTACGGGTGACCTCCGGGCACCCAGGACCGACCTTATCAGGATGAGCTCTGTGGAATGCTTTCACCAGACGACTAGCATTAACATCAGTCGCTGGAACCCACATCCTCTCCTCTGGTCCGTACCCTCTCCAATGAACGAGATACTGGAGGGATCTCCGGAGAACTCGGGAGTCCACAATCCTGCTGATCTGAAATTCTAAATTGCCATCCACCATGACAGGAGTGGAAGGCAAGGAGGACGGCTCAACAGGTTCGACACATTTATTTAGCAACAACTTATGAAATACGTTATGGATTTTCAATGCCTGAGGAAGTTCAAGACGGAAGGCTACAGGGTTAACAATGGCAGTGATCTTATATGGACCAATAAATCTTGGGCCGAACTTCCAAGAAGGTACCTTAAGTTTAATGTTTTTTGTAGATAACCACACAGAATCACCCACTCTAAAGTCCGGACCACTCATACGTCTCCTGTCAGCCACACGCTTATTCCTGTTGCCCATCTTTTTCAGGTTATTTTGGATTTTCTGCCAAATAGAAGACAAATAAGAGGAAAATCGTTCCTCCTCAGGACTGCTGGAATTTTGAGCACCAGAAAATGTACCAAACTGTGGATGGAACCCATATGCCCCAAAAAACGTTGACTCATCAGTGGATTCCTGTCTACGGTTATTTATAGAAAACTCAGCTAACGACAAAAATGAAGACCACTCTTCCTGATTCTCTGAAACAAAACATCCCAAGTAAGTCTCCAGATTCTGATTAGTGTGCTCCGTCTGTCCGTTTGTCCGAGGATGAAAAGCCGAAGAGAAGGACAATTGTACACCTAGACGAGTACAGAACGCTTTCCAGAATCTGGTAACAAACTGAGTCCCTCTATCGGACCCCACATCAGAGGGAATGCCATGTAGTTTCACGATGATGTCGACAAACACTTGTGCAAGATTTTTAGCATTGGGTAGACTAGGTAATACAATAAAGTGTGCCATTTTACTAAAATGATCTACAACCACCAGAATCACAGTTTTTCCCGAAGAATTCGGTAAATCCGTAATAAAATCCATGGACAAATGGGTCCAAGGTCTGGACGGGATGGGCAATGGAAGCAGAGATCCGGAAGGCCGAGTATGTGTCACCTTAGCATGTGCACAGGCAACACAGGCTGACACACAGTCCTCAACACACTTACGCAACCCTGGCCACTAAAATCTGCGAGAGATGAGATCGATAGTCGATCTGCTCCCAGGGTGCACAGCAAGCACCGTACAATGATATTCCTCGAACACCTTGTGACGTAATTCGGAGGGAACAAACAACTTCCCCGAATGACAAGAGTCCGGAGCATCCTCCTGTGCCTCCAACACCCTGGCCTCAAGATCAGGATAAAGAGCGGATATGACTACCATTTCAAATAAAATGGGACTAGGGTCATTAGACTCACCCCCCCCAGGAAAGCTACGCGATAAAGCATCTGCCTTGACGTTCTTAACCCAAGGGCGGTAAGTGACGATGAAGTTAAATCTGGGGAAAAACAATGACTATCTGGCCTGCCTTGGGTTCAGTCGACTCCAGGTAGGCCAGGTTCTTGTGATCCGTAATTACCGTAATAGGGTGAATTGCTCCTTCCAACAAATGCCGCCATTCCTCGAATGCCAACTTAATGGCCAGCAATTCCCTATTCCCCACATCATAATTCCTTTCAGCAGTAGAGAGTTTTTTAGAGAAAAATGCACATGGGCGCCATTTACTAGGTAAAGGACCATGGGACAAGATTGCTCCTACCCCTACCTCGGACACGTCAACCTCAACAATAAATGGCTCAGTCACGTCCGGTTGCATCAGAATAGGGGCCGAAGCAAAAGATTCTTTCACAGCAGAAAAGGCCTGTAATGCCACATCAGACCAGACAGAAATATCCACACCCTTCCTAGTCATGTCTGTTAAAGGTTTAACCACCGATGAATAGTTCAAGATAAATTTACGGTAGTAGTTGGTAAACCCCAAAAACGGCATAAGCACTTTCAGATTTTCGGGTCGATCCCAGTCCAACACCTTCTCGGGATCCATACGAAATCCTGAGGATGAGAGCAGGTAACCCAGAAATTGCACTTCCTGTACAGCAAATACACACTTTTCCATCTTAGCGTACAATTTATTCTCTCTTAGGATCTGTAACACCTGTCTCACATGATCCTGATGAGTCTCCATATTAGGCGAATAAATTAGTATGTCATCAAGGTGTACAACGACAAACCTCCCCACCAGATGATGAAAGATGTCATTGACAAAGTGTTGAAAAACCACAGGAGCATTGGTTAACCCAAAGGGCATGACCAGGTTTTTAAAATGGCCCTCAGGGGTATTAAATGCGGTCTTCCACTCATCCCCCTCCTTGATCCTTACCAGATTATATGCCCCCCTCAAATCCAACTTAGAGAACACCTTGGCACCAACAATCTGACTAAACAAATCCGGAATCAAAGGAAGGGGGTAAGGATCACGGACGGTAATACGATTGAGCTCACGTAAGTCCAGGCATGGTCTCAGAGTACCATCTTTTTTCTTTAAGAAGAAAAACCCAGCAGTTACTGGGGACTTGGATGGTCTAATATGTTCCTTTGCCAAACTCTCGGTAATATACTATCGTATGGCCTTTCTTTCGGGTTCCGAAAGATTATACAACCGAGATTTGGGCAATTTTGCTCCGGGAATAAGATTGACGGGACAGTCATACTCCCGGTGCGGAGGCAACTCCTGATTACCACTCTCAGAGAAAACATCAAATAATTCTGAAATGAACGAGGGTACAGTTTTAGTGGTCACCATAGAGAATGATGCATTAAGACAGTTGTCCATGCAAAAATCACTCCAATCAAGAATCTGTCTCGCTTGCCAGTCGATAGGGTTATGTTTGCTTAACCATGGTAAACCCAACACCAACGGAGCAGGCAGACCCTCCAACACATAACAGGAGATGGATTCCTGATGCAAATCACCCACTCTTAAATGGATGTCATTCACTACCTGCGACAGGCATTTTTGGGCGAGAGGTGCTAAGTCAATTGCAAAGACAGAAATACTTTTCTCTAATGCATTAGTAGTCAACCCATTAATGCGTACAAACTCTCCATCAATCAAGTTAACTCCTGCCCCAGTGTCGATAATTGCTTTGATTTTCACAGTTTTGGACTCTAGCGCCACCTCGGCAGACAGGAGAAAACTGGTACTACTAGTAAAATAAAAATGTAGGTTTTCTTGCTCCCCATCCACACCACCAATAGTAATTTGAGGATTAAAAGGTTTTTTCTTTTTGTTTACACCTTGATGCTGCAAGTACGGACAAATATTCACAAAATGTCCCTTCTTGCCACAGTAAAAGAAGACTCCTTTCACATGACCCAAGATTTTGCCAGGAGTAGCTCCTCCTAATTGCATAGGCTCATAACAAGGCGCAACTACCAGTGTCTCTCCACCATAAGTGTCAAAGGAAGCAGTACCCTTATTGGACAGTACGTCCTGAAGGTAAGGACCCCTAGATCTCTCCCTCAGGCTTCTATCTAGACGTACAGCAAGGGACATAGCTGCCTCCAATGACACAGGATTTTCATGAAAGGCCAACGCGTCCTGCAGTCTATCAAAGAGACCCTGACAGAATTGGCTGTGGAGAGCAGGATCGTTCCACTCAGTATCGGTAGCCCATCTCCTAAATTCAGAGCAATAGGTCTCTGCGGAACGATCTCCCTGCCGCAAACTCCGAAACTTGGTCTTGGCCTGAGAGATCCGATCCGGGTCATCGTAGATGAGACCCAAGGCTCTGAAGAATTCATCTACCAACCGGAAGGACAGTGATCCGGTCGGCAGAGAAAAAGCCCAAGATTGGGCGTCCTCTTTAAGCAATGAAATAATCATAACACACGTTGACACTCATCCCCAGAAGAGTATGGACGCAGCTTAAAGAATCAGATGAAATTGTCACTACCCCTGGAAAACCTGTCCGGGAAAACCACCAGGACAGGCCTGGGACCCACCACCGGAACCAGCAGCCTGTGGCCTCTGAATCTGCAAGACAGTTGCGCAGAGGTCTGCTACCTCCAAAGTCAGATTCTGCATCTGTTCAATCAGTGCAGACATAGTATCCATAGCGGCACAGATCAGAACAAAAATGGAGGTATTGGCTTGGGATAATGTCACGGATGTAGTAGGGGAGAACACCAAAAGACAATCAAGAAGCAAGGGGAAAGACACTAGGCCTCACCGCTAGGGAAGGAAAAGGGTCACCACCTATAAAACCCTGCTCCTGGCCCTAACTCCTATCCGTATGGGCACCTCTCGATGGTAGAGATACCCATACACGGGAACCTAGAAAACCCTGGTGACCCTCAGATGCCCTAAAGATAATGACGGTGCAGAGACCACCTGTTCCATCCCTGGTGAAGGAACTAGCATCTCACTGAGGCCTAGTAAACAACGGGGGGGGGGGGGGAATACAAAACACGACAAGAGGAACACTTAACGTCAGAGAATGAAGGATGAACAGGACTTCAACACGAACCACACTCCAGCTCTCCCAAGCAAGGAGTAATGGGAAAAGTCAGACTAAATAGGGCGAGTTAAAGGTCACATGATCCACACATGAACAGGAGGTGTCGACATACCAGCAACACACAGACAAAGTGAAATCGAAAGAGGCTGTCAGATCACTAATGGGTAGATAATCTTTCAGACCTTCTGGGACCTGTCACAGATGTGACACTACATCTGTTGCCATCTTCCGTCAATTGCGGACAAGATTAGGCATTTTCTATTATAGTGCCGGCGATGTGCGGTCCGCAAATTGCGGAATGCACATTGTCAGTGTCCGTGTTTTGCGAATCCGCAAAACACTTACGGACGTGTGAATGGACATGCAGATAGCTGTAGCGATAGCCTCAGCAACATTGGGAGGAGCGATCACTATGCCATCACTCATCCCCATGCAGGTGTAATATGTATATGAAAAATATGGTTTTTTAATCGTCTCCAAATATAGTGTATGCGTTATTTGGAGTAAGGAACACCTGGAGGACTCATTCACCAGGATTCAACAAGAGTTGTATAAAAAAATGAAAAATGTGATTTATTTTCGGTCTTTAACAAAGTTGATTACTTGTCGATTAGTTGAAAATTGTTTAGGAAAAGTCTTAGTTTATTGTCCACGCATGAATATGAATGTCCTTATAGTATCCTTTCTGAAGGGTAGAAACCTCCTTCTCAGGCTCCATGTGTGTCTTCCATCTTCTTCAGCAGCAACCCCCAACAGAGTGAGAGTAAGAAGACGACCGACCCCCTTGTATGTCACTGTCAGTCATTTATACCATAGATACAGTCATGTCTTACTAATGTATGTGCTTTTACATTGTCATATATGGAGACTTCAAATATACGTCTTGACGTTCCCATACAGACCTCCCATTGCCCTTGTGTATCACTATAGATTATATCATATATCATATAATATTATATCACATATCATTTTACGGCAGGACAGCGGAGTGCCAGCGGCAGATTGCTATTAGAAAGCGCGATCTGCCACCGGCAAATTCAGATCTTTCAGCATGCTGAAAGATCTAGATTGCTTGATGAATGAGCTTGTTTGTTCATTGGGCATTTAGAGGCTGTATTAGACTGCCACATGATCAGTAACGAGCGTCCATAGGAACATTCATTACGGATCATGGGGCATAAAATCTGGCAGTTTAATATACCCTTTACCTTTTCCTAACTAGTATTGAGCGCGAATATTTCAATAGCGAATATGAATCGCGAATATCGCAATTTTGCTAATTCGCGAATATTTCGAATATAGTGCTATATATTTGCTATATCGAATACTTGTCATTTTTTAACATCTTAAAACGTGATTCCTCCCTGCTTCTTTCTTGTGGGTCAATGAGTCATTGGCCCACAAGCAACTTAAGCAGGAAGGAATCATGTTTTCACATGGAAAAAAAATGACGAATATTCTAAAAAACGAATATACAGCAATATAGTGAATATATTCATTATTTTGAATATTCGCCCTTTTTTACCCAATCTGTACAGTTGTTCGCATACTCCTCCCTGACAAGCGTCACTGTCACCATGGGAACGCCTGTGGATTAGAAAATACCATCGGATCTGAGTTTTCCCTGAGATCGTGAAAACTCAGATCCGATGGTATATTCTAACCCACAGGCGTTCCCATGATGATGGGGATGCTAGTCGGGAAGGAGTATGCCAAAGTGGAATAACAGTACAGATTGAAAAAAAAAGACAAATATTCTAAATAACGAATATATTCGCTATATTGCTATAACTTCGTTTTTTTTGAATATTTGTCATATTCTAAAAAACAAAGTTATAGCAATATAGCAAATATTTGTAAAATACACATATAGACTGCAAGTTAGCTAATATAGTGCTATAGTATTTTTTTTATAGTGTCAATTTTTTCCAAATATGAAGTTCAGAAGAGACAAAAAAATGTGACTATAAAAAAAATATATTATAGCACTATATTAGCTAAATTACAGTCTATATGTGTATTTTACAAATATTATATTGCTATAACTTTTTTGAATATTCGTCATATTCTAAAACAAGAATATATAGCAATAAAGCGAATATTCGTAAAGTGGTTTAAAGGGAGATGAGCTTAAATTTTTTAGGACTAAGGCTAATCCTATTTTGATACAGATTAAAATCTGAGTATTGAAGGCCAAATCTTAGCAATCCTTTCAGGAACCTTTTCATCAAGGACTTTTGTGAAAAGGATACACGCGAAGAATAGATATGGACAAAATTTGGATTTTTTTATGTTGACAAACTCAGGCCTTTCCCAAACCACAGAGGTTGATAATCTGTGGTTTGCATCTACCCACTTCACGAGTAGAATCCAAATGAATGGATTCACGTATTCCTTCTGTAAGCCTTTTAAGTAGATTAAGACCTGGCTATGACAAGATCCTCACGACTACGGCCGAGAGGCCACTAGGCTATTATAGTGGCTGTTTGGTTGAGTCTCCCCCAGCTCCTGGCAGAGTTGAGTGCTCTAGACACACAATTTGTACTGGGGGAAGTCTTCAGATATACCCTTGAATCATCTGAATGAGGTGCAAACAAAATGACTGAGGCCGATCAACCTTCAGGCTATGAGACGGAACCTCTTCATGTCTTGGCAGAATTTAGTGCCTTAGACACACAATCTTCTGTGGGGGAAGTCTCCAGTTACACCCTTGACTCATTTGAATGAATTATGACCCAAAGTGTGGCAAGATCTTCATGACTGAATCAGAGAGGCATCTGGATAGTAATAGAGGTTGGCCAACCTTACAGCAATCATAATAAACCTCTTCAGGTCTTGGCAGAGTTCAGTGCACTAAACACACATGATCTGCAGTGGGACAAGTCTCATTACATCCATGACTCATATGAATGAGTTGGGGAACAAGACCTCTTAGTAGATTGAGATCCAAAGTTTGGTAAGGTCTTCATGACGGTCAGGGATGCCTCTAACTAGTTATAGAGGCTGGTCAACCTTCAGGTTGTCAAGCTGAATCTTTTCAGATCTTGGCAGAGTTGAGTACCCTTGACACTCAAGATCTGCACTGGGTAAAGTCTCAGTAACACCCTCAACTCATCTGAATTAGTTGGGAACCATGACCTCTTGAGCCCAAAAGGTATGATATCTGTGGCCTGGTCTAGCCTGATCTTCATCAATACCCTAGGTATCAAGGAAAATGGAGGGAAAATGGAGGTCTGGACCTCCAAGGAATAGATAGGGAAAATGCTGCCAAGGGATTGTCCTCTGAGAAAGGAAAAGAAATGTCTCCATCTTGGCAGTTGAACCTGATTGCTCTGAGATAAATATCTGGTATTTCCTACATCTTGGTAATCTGCTTGAAGTTCTCTGGATTCAGAGACCATTCTCCTGTTGGTCAGCGACAGTGTTGAGGGAGCCTCAAAAAAATATAGCAGACAGATCGGCCAGGTTCAATTATGACCATGCCATGATCATTCTATTTCCTTAAGAAAAGGTTCTGACTTGGTGCCACCCTGCTTGTCCAGTCTTACGCGGACTGTATCCCTCAGTCTTTGGGGAGAGTCAGACAGCATATTTTATAGCATTAAATTCTTTGCAGTTTAAAGAGAGAGACCTCTAAAAAGACTCCAAGAGCTCGCTGTATGCTCCTCCGGGTGCAATTCTCAACCTAGTTGATAGTCATTACTAGTCAACAGAAAACAGATCGGTTGGAACACGGAAGACTTGTCTCTCTGTTTCTACCATCTGAGGGTCCGGGATTGATGAGCCTGAAATGATAGGATGTAGCTATTGTTCAACCCTTCTGAGTTATGTTTCCACAGGGTCAGTATCTCTTCGTTATATAGAGGGTGTAATCGCCATGAGGTTCAAGAAGCTGTATCTGCAACTGCTCACATGATGCCTGAAACACTAAGATGCCAAGATGCTTTCCCCAGCACAAATGTTGAAATAAGAAAGGGTTCACATCAACGTTATGAATGCTGTAATTTTCTGTTATAACCATGTTGATGTGAATCCGCCCTAACTGGCCAGTAGACTGAAGATGGCCAATCATCCAGGTATGGAGCCACAGAAATTCACCTGTATAAAGGAATAGCTGAGGAGATCCTGAACAGATGGGCTGTGAATTTCAGGAGCATGACACTGTCTGCTTTATAAACAGTTGTTCTTAAACATTCTCTAATATAGGAGACTGGGTAGGCAATCTTGACACCAGAGACAAGAGCTACAATTACAGTAGCATAAGTCCTTGCTCCTCACTCAGGAGTAGGACCACCTTAGCTGAGATTCTAAAATATGCAGCAATCAGACAAGGACGTACAGTATCACAATCCTTGCAACTAGGTGCTTTCATTTGGAAGTTGCTTTCCTTCCCTCTGAACCTCTGTCGCCAGGACCTGCTGAAGACAATACATTTATTAAACATTTACACCAAGATAGGAAAAAATACATATCAAATTATACAACCAAGTATAAATTTCTGTCAAAAAGCAGTACAGCTCTACGTCCAGACTAGACAGTGTGTAAAGGAGCTAAAGTAGTACCTGTAACAGGCCCACCAAAAGGAATATAATTCCCAGACTTATAGGCATTTTTAACAATACAGACATTGATCTTCTCAGGAATACTTATCTGACAAACAATGAAAATGAAGGCTGCTTCCACTCTCTCAAGGGACACTAAGACACGCTGCCTAGAGGGGATGAAAAGTGCATTAGTGAGAACAAACTGAACAGCAAATAGCAGGAGCTGCTGCAGCTTCTAAGGTTCAGAAACCAGTATAGGGTTAATGCAGCCCATTATACACCTCCCAGAACAATCTAGGAGGATACAGGACAGAAAAAACGCATGACGGTAGGAGGGGCTATTTATTCTTATATAGGCTCAGGGGTCTCTAATTAGTAAGTCATTTGATTAAATTGAAAATTCCTTCTGTCCTACTAGTACGCAGGGGCAGAAATACTCCATTATTGTGCTGCTGGTGAGGATGTTATGTCCTAAGGGAAATATATATATACAGTACAGACCAAAAGTTTGGACACACTTTCTCATTCAAAGAGTTTTCTTTATTTTCATGACTATGAAAATTGTAGATTCACACTGAAGGCATCAAAACTATGAATTACCACATGTGGAATTATATACATAACAAACAAGTGTGAAAGAACTGAAAATATGTCATATTCTAGGTTCTTCAAAGTAGCCACCTTTTGCTTTGATTACTGCTTTGCACACTCTTGGCATTCTCTTGATGAGCTTCAAGAGGTAGACCCCTGAAATGGTTTTCACTTCACAGGTGTGCCCTGTCAGGTTTAATAAGTGGGATTTCTTGCCTTATAAATGGGGTTGGGACCATCAGTTGCGTTGAGGAGAAGTTAGGTGGATACACAGCTGATAGTCCTACTGAATAGACTGTTAGAATTTGTATTATGGCAAGAAAAAAGCAGCTAAGTAAAGAAAAACGAGTGGCCATCATTACTTTAAGAAATGAAGGTCAGTCAGTCAGCCGAAAAATTGGGAAACTTTGAAAGTAAGGGCTATTTGACCATGAAGGAGAGTGATGGGGTGCTGCGCCAGATGACCTGGCCTCCACAGTCACAGGACCTGAACCCAATCGAGATGGTTTGGGGTGAGCTGGACCGCAGAGTAAAGGCAAAAGGGCCAACAAGTGCTAAGCATCTCTGGGAACTCCTTCAAGACTGTTGAAGACCATTTCTTGGGACTACCTCTTGAAGCTCATCAAGAGAATGCCAAGAGTGTGCAAAGCAGTATTCAAAGCAAAAGGTGGCTACTTTGAAGAACCTAGAATATGACATATTTTCAGTTGTTTCACACTTGTTTGTTATGTATATAATTCCACATGTGTTAATTCATAGTTTTGATGCCTTCATAGTCATGAAAATAAAGAAAACTCTTTGAATGAGAAGGCGTGTCCAAACTTTTGGTCTGTACTGTATATAGTGGGGATTCGCTCTGGTAGTTGGGATAAGCGGGTGCAGTACAGAGGCAAAGTACAAGTTCGTAACTCAAATGTCCGTGTTTATTCAAACAAAAAACACTCTTTGCAAGGTTGGTGTTTGTTCACACTAAGTAGAAAGTTCGTGCATAACACAAAAACGTCACTTTATCGGCGGTTCTGCCTCCAGCACTCAAAATGCAGGCTTTAGGTGGCCTGCTCTCCCAACACACAGGTCTCAGCTATTCAGCCCAGCACAGGGCTCAGTTCCCACACCAGTGATTGCCAAAACTCCTCTGTCAGAGAGAGGTAATTACTCACAGCTGACACTGCTGGCTGGGTATTTTAAATGGCCAGCCAAGACCCGGCCTGGAACGTTGGGAGTAGTCACCCACCCATCACTTTGACTACTCCCAGTAAGAGCCGTCTGGGATTAGCTATACAGCCATAATAAAATAGCAAAGTGTCAATCAGTATTAGCTGCCGCTGACACCTGAAAATACTGGCTCTTACTTCACCGAGGCCAGGAACCACGGTCACAAATACCTTTCGTCAACGACGGACCCTTGCGCCTTCCTACATACCTCCCCCCTTTGTTCAACCCTGAGGGGGTGAACACTTGGCAGGCAATGTACCCGGGACAGGGCATCCACATTTCCCTGTAAGCAGCCTGCCCTGTGTTCCACTGAGAACTTGAAGTTCTATAATGACAACCATCTGGTGACCAGAGCATTCCTCTCTTTGGCCTGGCTCATCCACTTAAAAGGGGAATGGTCGGTCACCAGACAGACTTTCTCCCCAACAGATAATAGCGGAGAGACTCGAGTGCCCATTTGATGGCCAAGCACTCTCTCTCCACTATACTGTACCTAGTGTTACAAAGAGGGGGAGGGGATGGTGCACCACTGACTCCACCCATACCCCTGTCCCTGCCTACTTGCACTATCCGTTCTAGGTAACGGAGCACAACTGGGTGGCGTTCCCTAGCCTTGGTAAGTGCGGAGGGACAAACAAGACAGACAAACATAGAATGGTCAACAAGCCAAGTCAGAACCAGAAGATAGCTACAGTACCAGAGGATAAGCAAAGACGGGTCAAAAACAATTCAAAGTCAAAAACCAGGAGAAGCGAAGCAGACATAAGGAGCAAGCAAGGACGGAGACGATAAACCAGTCAGGATTTAAAAGCCATGGAATCACACCAAGGAACACTGGATAGGACCTTATTCACAGGCAACCTGTGGCCAGCAGGTTGCCTGTATATATAGTGGGAAGAGGAGTCATGTGATGTGGCCAGCGCCACATGACTCATTCCCTAGCAATAGGAGTCATGTGACGTGGCCAGCGCCACATGACTCATTCTCCTGCAACCAGCCGAGCGCGCTAAGGAGGTGAGTGCAGCTGGGTCCTCCCCGCCCCCCGTTGCTGTGGAGACGAGGACGCATCGCACGTCCTTGTTCCGTACTAGCCGCAGAGCGTCGGCGGCACTGAGGAGGGGGAACGTGAAGGCGGCGCCTCGTGACACCTAGTCTCGGCTGGGGTGAGTTTGCGGCTCAGAAAAACAAGGGGATGTTCCTCCCCATTGATTTCCTGAGAGAGTACAGCTCCTAGGCCTACTTCAGAGGCATCGGTCTGTACCACAAACTCCCTCTTGAAGTCGGGCATCACCAAAACCTCTTCCGCCTGGTCATTCCAGCGGACCATCACGGACTTCTGTCCCTTCAAGAGCCCTGTCAACGGAGCCGCTAAAGTGGAAAAATGGGGAACGAACCTCATATAATAGCCCACCATTCCCAGGAACGACATTACTTGCCTAGTGGTGACAGGTCAGGGCCAATTCAGAATCGCCTCTATTTTATTCACTTGGGGTTTGATAACTCCACGTTCAATGACGTACCCCAGGTACTTAGTCTCCTCTAACCCTATAGTGCATTTCTTTGGGTTCGCGGTCCAGCCTTCCTAATGGAGTCCACTACAGCCTGCACTTTGGGTAGATGCAGGGCCGGACTGGCCTGCCGGGATACCGGGAAATTTCCCGGTGGGCCGGCAAGCCTGAGTGCCGCAAGGCCGCGGCCCTGGTGACAAGTGGGCGCGGCCGCGGCCGGCGGCAGGGCAGAGCAGGAGATGAGCACCTCCATTGCGGAAGCGCTCATCTCCATAGTCATCTGTATTGCCGTCCTCAGGACGGCAATACAGATGCCTGTGCTGCGGCAGAGGAGGGAGAGGTGTGTCCCCTCCTGTTCCTCTGATAGGCTGCCGGCTTAGTGCTGGCAGCCTATCAGAGGCCGGTGCAGGCGGCGCGATGACGTCATCGCGTCGCCTGAGCTGTATAGCGAGGGACACAGACGGAAGAGGCGGCCTGCATCGCATCGCATTGCTGGAGGTAAGTATAAGTGTATTCTTTTTTTTTTTTTTTTTTATATAGGTACAATACTGGGCTGGCACATGATAAGGGGGGCTACTGGGCTGGCACATAAGGGAGGCTACTGGGCTGGCACATAAGGGGGGACTACTGGGCTGGGCTGGCACATGATAAGGGGGGCTACTGGGCTGGCACATGATAAGGGGGGACTACTGGGCTGGGCTGGCACATGATAAGGGGGGCTACTGGGCTGGCACATAAGGGGGGACTACTGGGCTGGGCTGGCACATGATAAGGGGGGCTACTGGGCTGGCACATGATAAGGGGGACTACTGGGATGGGCTGGCACATGATAAGGGGGGCTACTGGGCTGGCACATAAGGGGGGCTACTGGGCTGGCACATAAGGGGGGACTACTGGGCTGGGCTGGCACATGATAAGGGGGGCTACTGGGCTGGCACATGATAAGGGGGGACTACTGGGCTGGGCTGGCACATGATAAGGGGGGCTACTGGGCTGGCACATGATAAGGGGGGCTACTGGGCTGGCACATAAGGGGGGACTACTGGGCTGGGCTGGCACATGATAAGGGGGGCTACTGGGCTGGCACATGATAAGGGGGGACTACTGGGCTGGCACATGATAAGGGGGGGACTACTGGGCTGGCACATGATAAGGGGGGACTACTGGGCTGGCACATGATAAGGGGGGCTACTGGCACATGATATGGGGGCACTCTGGCTACTGGCACATGATATGGGGGCACTCTGGCTACTGGCACATGATAATGGGGGGGGATCTGGCTACTGGCACATGATATGGGGGGGGGGGCTCTGGCTACTGGCACATGATATGGGGGGGGCTCTGGCTACTGGCACATGATATGGGGGGGGCTCTGGCTACTGGCACATGATATGGGGGGGCTCTGGCTACTGGCACATGATATGGGGGGCTCTGGCTACTGGCACATGATGGGGGGGGCTCTTATTTCTGGCACATGATTGGGGGCACTCTGGCTACTGGCACATGATATGGGGGGCTCTGGCTACTGACACATGATATGGGGGGGCTCTGGCTACTGACACATGATATGAGGGGCTCTGGCTACTGGCACATGATGGTGGGGGGGGGCTCTTATTACTGGCACATGATTGGGGGCATCTATGGGGGCACATCTTACTGCAGATTATTGGGGGGCTCTATAGGGGCATCTACTGAGGCTAAAAAAGAAGATATTTTATATGGGGGCTCTGTATAGGGGCATTTTATACTGGGACACATTATGGTGGGTACTATGGGGAAGGGGGGGGGCACTATGGGGGTCATCTACGGGGCACTGAGAAGGGGTATTTTATATTGGCACATTATGGGAACATTAGCTCAACTGGGGGCATTACAAAGGGGTATGTTTTGCATATTATAAGGAGAATTATTACTACTGGGGGGGCATTATGGTGGGCTTTATTACTCCCCCATGGTATGACCCCCTAGTAGCAGCACCAGCCTCTCCCTGCTCTGCTATCCCTCTGCCCTTTCTCCAAATCCTTATTATGAAATCTTTCTCATTAGGTTAAAGCACAACATCAGCTCCGCCGAGCCCCCGGCCAAGTGTTGAAGTGGCGTCCGAGATCCCCAAGGGCCAAGTCAGGTAACTGTAAGTTTTTATGGGGGTTCTACAAAAGAGCTATCGTGGGGCAAAGTTCATATTCGTGTTTACACACGTGTTTTAAAATGAATGCTTTCTCCTATTATAAACAAGTAAATAATGACGCAATGCTGTGGGGCTGGTGTGCAACTTTTTCCAGGGCTGGTTTTTATCCCCAGTCCGGCCCTGGGTAGATGACTTTCCCAGTCGGTACTGTGGATGACAATATCGTCCAGGTAAGCTTACGCGTACTGACGATGTGGACTAATTAAAATGTCCATAAGTCGTTGGAACGTGGCGGGGGCACCATGCAGACCAAAGGGTAACACTTTATACTAATACAGCACCGTAACGTCCCATCCAGCTTGGGTATTAAGACTATCGGACTGGCTTATTCACTTTTGGACTCCTCAATGACATCTAGTTGCAGCATTAGCTGCACTCAGGGGCGTAGCTAAAGGCTCACGGGCCCTGGTGCAAGAGTTCAGCTTGGGCCCCCATTCCTTTAGTGCTTGTTGGCAAGGGGCAGGTGAGCACATAGCCTTCCTGCTGCCAGAGGCAAACATTGAAAGGGCACCCCCTCATGCCAAATTCTTGACCTAACCCTTTCCCTCCAGCCAGAGGTGTAAATTGAAAAGCATGCACTTTCTATAATGTCAGTGTCTTATGTGGCACAAGGGTTTTTGGGCCCCCTCAGGCTCCTGGGCCCGGTAGCGACTGCTACCTCTGCACCCCCTATAGCTACGCCCCTGGCTGCACTTCCTCCGCGATGGCTTGTCACCGAGCCTTGAGTACCCGGTATGGTTATAACCGGACTTTTGCCTGAAGCTCAGTGACAATGTCATGCTGGATTATAGAAGTACGTCCAGGGAGGTCCGAGAACACATCCGTATTCCGACTAATGAACTCCCTGGCTTCCTGAGCCTGTTTAGAGGAGAGGCTGTTAACAATTTTTACTGTGGCAACTGCTTCTCTTGCATCAGACCGAGGAGCCTAAACCTTTTCTCTGACAAAACCTGGCCATGGGCTGTCTTCAGTAGAGGACTCCCTATCTTTCCATGGTTTTAGTAAATTCACATGGTACACCTGCTTTGGATTTCTCCGCCCCGGGTGGTGTACCTTGTAATTTACCTCTCCCACTTTCTCGAGAACCTCATAGGGCCCCTGCCACATAGCTAGGAACTTACTGTCTACGGTTGGTACCAGAACCAAAACCCGATCATCCGGGTTAAAGTTCCAGACCCAAGCCTGCTGATTATAGACCCTACTCTGGGCTCGCTGCGCTGCCTCTATATGCTCCCTGACCAGAGGCAACACTGTCTCCATCCGTACTTGCATCTGGGTGACGTACTCAATAACACTTTTGTGCGGTGTGGGTGATTAAATGTTTGATTGAATCTCTCTACCAGGCCATCCGTTTGCGGATGATACACGGACGTCCGTAGCTGTTTTATGTGGAGCAACTTACAGAGTTCCCTCATGACCTCCTTGGACATAAAAGGGGTTCCTTGGTCGGTCAGAACCTCTTTAGGTAGTCCCACTTGGGAAAACATCTCCATTAACTCCTTAGCTATGAGTGTGACTGATGTATGTCGGAATGGCACCGCCTCCGGGTACCAAGTGGCGTAGTCGAGGACAACCAAGATGTGTTGGTGCCCTCTAGCAGACTTCGGTACTAGGCCTATGACATCTGTAGCGATTTGCTCAAACGGTACCTCGATAATCAGGAGAGGCACCAGGCGGCTCTGAAAATGTTGCTGGGGCTATTTATCTGGCAGGTTGGGTAAGATTTACAAAACTCTTCTACCTCTCTGAACACACTGGGCCAGTAAAACCGATGTAGTATCCGGTCCTGAATTTTCTGCCACCCCAAGTGACCACCAAGAACATGTTGGTGGGCAAGCTCCAATATGAGCTTGCGATACACCTTGGGCACCACCAGCTGTTCAATATGCTTACCCCGTAGTTGGTTTACCCGATAAAGAATTTCCTGGTGAACGATAAAAATGTGGAAACGTCGACTCGGCCCCAGGTTTTTGTGGTTCACCATCAATTATTACCACATTCTCCCAGCGCGGGATAAGGTTGGGTCCTGGTGTTGTGCGGTTCTGAAATTTTCACAGGAGACATTGAGGTCTGCCAATTCAGGACCAGGCGGCAGGTCCTCAACATCTCCTACCAACACACTCAGCGGGGTTGTCTCCTGCTCTTCCACTTAAGTGGCGGTCACCCCTACCACTGGCCCTTCAGCCTCGGGTTCCCAGGGTCCTGGCCTCCTGCCCAAGCCCGACCACTCTGCTGAAGTTGCCCCTGACTCAGGGGCTTCAGCAACTATCACAGCCAGCCACAGGGCCCAGAAGCCCGGAAAGTCTCTCCCTATTATTAGTTCATAAGGTAAAGTGGTGGCAACGGCCACCTCGTGGGTCCACTTGCCGCCTCCCGTAGATAGAGACACCAGGGCAGTGGAATAGTCCTTTAAATCTCCATGTACGCACACGACCCCAATTTTTCTGCTAGTATACTCGTCGGGCCGCACCAGGGTAGCTCTTACCAGGGACACCAGACTCCCTGAGTCCAAAAAAGCCACTGCCAGAGTGTCTCCCACTTCTACCTGGCACAGGTGGTTATTGTCTATAGTCTCTGGGATACCTGATGCACACAGATTCCTGGCATACGAGTTGTGGTATCCATAGTTAGTCTCCATGGGTTCGCCCCGATGGGGACAGTCGGCAGTTACGTGGCTAGGCTCCTGACACCGCCTGCATACTATCATAGCCGGGTCTACCCCAGACGGGCTTGTTTGGCACAAGTCTCTGGGTCTGGGATGGAGATTGCTGGGGTTTGGCTGCCCCCCTCCCAAACGAACCCCCTTTCAAATTCCTGTTAGCCCCATAGCATTCCACCAGGTCCACCATCTCAAGGGCATTACCAGGAGACACCGATCCAGTGCTGAAGGGGTACGGCAAAGCCCACCAGAACACATCAGCCAACAGGCGGTCCAACATAGCAGTGGGACTCAGCATGGTATAATAGGGTATAATATTGGGGCCTCGTGGGCTAAGCCGGGTTAAACTCCCACTGACTCACCCGCTGGGCCCGGACTAATACATTCACTCCCATTCTTGCCAGGATCTCACCCATTACTGTCGGGTAATCAGCTGCTTGATCATCCGGTAAGTCAAAATACACCTGCTGGGGTCCAGACGCCAGGAACGGAGAGACGACCTCAGCCCATTGCTCCCGGGGTAGCTTCTCTCTCACGGCTACCTTCTCGAAGTTAAACAAATAGATCTCGACGTCGTCTGCGGGGGTCATCTTGGGGATCACCGCTCGGACCGCTTTTCGGGCATCGGGGATGCTCTGGGATGCTCCTGCTGCTTGTCAAGCCATCACATGTTGTAACAGCAGCTGGTTTATTCCTGCTGATGCTTATTGGCCTCCTGCTGTTGCAGGTTTGCTTCCACGAGGGCTTTCACGACTGCTTCCGTTTTGTCGAGACATGGGTTGTAATCTCGCTGGTTTGATGTAAGACATACAACCGTGCCCGGAAAAAAAATATATTTCGGCCTTCACACCAGTCTCACTGCAATGCACGCATCCTCCACCAATTGTGGGGATTCGCTCTGGTAGTTGGGATAAGCGGGTGCAGTACAGAGGCAAAGTACAAGTTCGTAATTCAAATGTCTGTGTTTATTCACACATAAGGTCAAACAAAAAACACTCTTTGCAAGGTTGGTGTTTGTTCACACCAAGTAGAAAGTTTGTGCATAACTAGGGTTGAGCGAACCCGAACTGTAAAGTTCGAGTTCATACCGAACTTTAGGATTTTTGGACCCTGGACCCGAACCCGAACATTTCAGTAAAAGTTCGGGTTCGGTGTTCGGCCCTTTCTTGGCGCTTTTTGAAAGGCTGCAGAGCAGCCAATCAGCAAGCGTTTAACTGTCTGACCTTAGAAGCCATCACATCCATGCCTACTAATGGCATGGCTGTGATTTGCAAGAGCAGCATGTGACCCAGGCTCTATATAAGCTTGAGTCACGTAGCGCTGCACGTCACTCTCATAGGCGTGCACCCTAAACCACAAACACACACGCCCCGCACAGGTGTGTATGTATATATATATATATATATATAATATATACATACACACAGGCTGGGCCTCACCCTAGCGTTGGCGTGACTCTGCCTCTGCGCCCAGGAACAATATATAGGGGGGGGGGGGGGCACATAAGATACCACAGTCAAAAATGGGGGGGCACTAATAATTTTCACCACTTAATCATACTACTGAAAAAAACTAAATAAGTACATATAAATAAGATTACAAAATACGAGAGTATTGCGGTATGCAGGGATACCTTTTTATTGTACTATTCTAATACTTAAAAAACAAGCTTTCAAGAGTTTTCCTCTCTTCCTCGGTATTGCTTCAGACCTGAGAAAGAGAGAAACACTCTCCAAAACTTTTCTTTAGAGTTTAAAGCAGTTTCAGCACTATAATAAAATAATTTACTTACAAAAGAAGCTATTCAGTCGTCTACTGTGCCGTCCTCTGCTTGCTTCCGCGGATCTTCCCCTGCTTTCAGTCTCTCCTCAGTGCGCAGGTGCACTGTTATGGGGGATCTGTGGATGACACAGTGTTATGGGGGATCTGTGGATGACACAGTGTTATGGGGGATCTGTGGATGACACAGTGTTATGGGGGATCTGTGCATGACACAGTGTTATGGGGGCATCTGTGGATGACACACTGTTATGGGGGCATCTGTGGATGACACACTGTTATGGGGGCATCTGTGGATGACACACTGTTATGGGGGCATCTGTGGATGACACACTGTTATGGGGGCATCTGTGGATGACACACTGTTATAGGGGCATCTGTGGATGACACACTGTTATGGGGCATCTGTGGATGACACACTGTTATGGGGGCATCTGTGGATGACACACTGTTATAGGGGCATCTGTGGATGACACACTGTTATGGGGGCATCTGTGGATGACACACTGTTATGGGGGACCTGTGGATTACATATGACTGAGGAGGGCTATCAGGGGATATTATACAGGGGGTAATATAACTGAGGGGTATCAGGGTAAATTATACAGGGGGTAACATAACCAAGGAGTATCAGGGTACATTATACAGGGGTAATATAACTGAGGAGGGCTTTTAAGGACATTATACAGGGGGGATATAAGTTATATTACCCCTGTATAATAATGTCCCCAGATACCCCTCAGTTATATAACCCCTGTATAATAATGTCCCTTGATACCCCTTAGTTATATTACCCTGTATAATAATATACACTGATACCCCTTAGTCATATTTACCGCCCTATATAATTTAATCTGATACCCCTCAGTTATATTATACAGGGAGTGCAGAATTATTAGGCAAATGAGTATTTTGACCACATCATCCTCTTTATGCATGTTGTCTTACTCCAAGCTGTATAGGCTCGAAAGCCTACTACCAATTAAGCATATTAGGTGATGTGCATCTCTGTAATGAGAAGGGGTGTGGTCTAATGACATCAACACCCTATATTAGGTGTGCATAATTATTTCCTTTGGCAAAATGGGTCAAAAGAAGGACTTGACAGGCTCAGAAAAGTCAAAAATAGTGAGATATCTTGCAGAGGGATGCAGCACTCTTAAAATTGCAAAGCTTCTGAAGCGTGATCATCGAACAATCAAGCGTTTCATTCAAAATAGTCAACAGGGTCGCAAGAAGCGTGTGAAAAAACCAAGGCGCAAAATAACTGCCCATGAACTGAGAAAAGTCGAGCGTGCAGCTGCCAAGATGCCACTTGCCACCAGTTTGGCCATATTTCAGAGCTGCAACATCACTGGAGTGCCCAAAAGCACAAGGTGTGCAATACTCAGAGACATGGCCAAGGTAAGAAAGGCTGAAAGACGACCACCACTGAACAAGACACACAAGCTGAAACGTCAAGACTGGGCCAAGAAATATCTCAAGACTGATTTTTCTAAGGTTTTATGGACTGATGAAATGAGAGTGAGTCTTGATGGGCCAGATGGATGGGCCCGTGGCTGGATTGGTAAAGGGCAGAGAGCTCCAGTCCGACTCAGATGCCAGCAAGGTAGAGGTGGAGTACTGGTTTGGGCTGGTATCATCAAAGATGAGCTTGTGGGGCCTTTTCGGGTTGAGGATGGAGTCAAGCTCAACTCCCAGTCCTACTGCCAGTTTCTGGAAGACACCTTCTTCAAGCAGTGGTACAGGAAGAAGTCTGCATGCTTCAAGAAAAACATGATTTTCATGCAGGACAATGCTCCATCACACGCATCCAAGTACTCCACAGCGTGGCTGGCAAGAAAGGGTATAAAAGAAGAAAATCTAATGACGTGGCCTCCTTGTTCACCTGATCTGAACCCCATTGAGAACCTGTGGTCCATCATCAAATGTGAGATTTACAAGGAGGGAAAACAGTACACCTCTCTGAACAGTGTCTGGGAGGCTGTGGTTGCTGCTGCACGCAATGTTGATGGTGAACAGATCAAAACACTGACAGAATCCATGGATGGCAGGCTTTTGAGTGTCCTTGCAAAGAAAGGTGGCTATATTGGTCACTGATTTGTTTTTGTTTTGTTTTTGAATGTCAGAAATGTATATTTGTGAATGTTGAGATGTTATATTGGTTTCACTGGTAAAAATAAATAATTGAAATGGGTATATATTTTTTTTTTCTTTAAGTTGCCTAATAATTATGCACAGTAATAGTCACCTGCACACACAGATATCCCCTAAAATAGCTAAAACTAAAAACAAACTAAAAACTACTTCCAAAAATATTCAGCTTTGATATTAATGAGTTTTTTGGGTTCATTGAGAACATGGTTGTTGTTCAATAATAAAATTAATCCTCAAAAATACAACTTGCCTAATAATTCTGCACTCCCTGTATAACTGAGGGGTATCAGGGTACATTTTACAGGGGAAATATAACTGAGGAGGGCTATCAGGGACATAATACAGGGGTGAGGGGTAAGATAAGTTATATTACCCCTGTATAATGTGTGATAGTAGCCTAGCCCTCCTCAGTTATATTACCCCTCATGTACCCTGATACCCCTAGTTATATTACCCCCTGTATAATATACCCTGATACCCCTCAGATATATTATATAACTGAGGGGTATCAGGGTAATACAGGGGACAGCAGAGGAGGCGTAGCACTGTGGGACAGGGGGTTACAATACTTCTTTTTTTATATGCCCTCAGCCCTCACCCTCACCTCACCAACTTGCAGGCGCGCTAGGTACACACAGATGCAGCGTGACGTGACGTGACATCACGTCAACTCATCCTGTGCCACACAGCACGCACCATACGGCTCCCTCTCTGCCTCCGCTGGGTCCAGGACTCTACCCCCTATGTGAATACTAGCCACCGCCCGCCCACAGCCAGGTATTGTAAATTAAATTACAGTGCGGCGGGCGGCGGCAGCCAGCATAACAGACAGGGGAATCAGCGGGGGGCAGTGAGCACGGAGGTGACTATTAGGGTGTGCCCAGGCACACCCGGCACACCCCATGCGCACGCCTATGGTCACTCTGCTTTTACAAGTGTAGGAAGAGTATGCTGCTGGACTGGTGATTTCAGGGAGAGAATAGGAGAGAATCTAACTCAGCGATCTACATAGAAATAGTTGTGTGGGTGCAGGGCACAATCTTTTTATCCTGCCCTGAGCCCATTGACCAAAAAAAATAAAACTTTTATCCATCTGTTAGTTAGGTGGGTGGCGGCGGCGGCCATTTTATGCAAGCTCAGTGCACCAGCACTGCATCTGAGCTTTTAGGACATTGAAAATCAAAAATTTTTGGGCAATATACAACATCTGGATTAGTCAGTGTGCAATTTAAGCTAGAAATACAGCCATCATTTTCTGGGGTTTTAAAAACACACTTTTTAAAAAAAAAAAAAATATGTATTTTCCTGATCTGCAAGTGTTACATTCAAGTTGAATATATACAGCTTTCATATTCTGTTACCAAAAAAAAACACTTTTTGGGCAATATACAACATCTGGATTAGTCAGTTTGCAATTTAAGCTAGAAATACACCCATCATTTTCTGGGGTTTTAAAAACACACTTTTTTGCCAATAAACAGTATTTTCCTGATCTGCAAGTGTTAAATTCAAGTTTAATATATACAGTTTTCATATTCTATTACCAAAAAAACACTTTTTTGGCAATATACAACATCTGGTTTAGTCAGTGTACAATTTAAGCTAGAAATACACCCATCATTTTCTGTGGTTTTAAAAACACACTTTTAAAAAAAAAAACAACTGTATTTTCCTGATCTGCAAGTGTTAAATTCAAGTTTAATATGTACAGCTTTCATATTCTGTTACAAAAAAAAACACTTTTTTGGCAATATACAACATCTGGATTAGTCAGTGTGCAATTTAAGCTTGAAATACAGCGATCATTTTCTGGGGTTTTAAAAACACACTTTTTTGCCAAAAAAAACACTATTTTCAGGCCTTGCAGCATCAGAACGTGTGAAATTACAGTCTTATATACTTCTTTCCAAAATGGGGTCACTTGTGGGGTAGTTATTCTGCCCTGGCATTTTAGAAGCCCTAATGTGTGAGAAGTAGTTTAAAATCAAAATGTGTAAAAAATGACCTGTGAAATCCTAAAGGTGCTCTTTGGAATGTGGGCCCCTTTGCCCACCTAGGCTGCAAAAAAGTGTCACACATGTGGTATCACCGTATTCAGGAGAAGTTGGGCAATGTGTTTTGGGGTGTCTTTTTACATATACTCATGCTGGGTGAGAGAAATATCTCGGCAAAAGACAACTTTTCCCATTTTTTATACAAAGTTGGCATTTGACCGAGATATTTATCTCACCCAGCATGGGTATATGTAAAATGACACGCCAAAACACATTGCCCAACTTCTCCTGAGTACGGCGATACCAGATGTGTGACACTTTTTTGCAGCCTAGGTGGGCAAAGGGGCCGACATTCCAAAGAGCACCTTTCGGATTTCACAGGGCATTTTTTACTCTTTTTGATTTCAAACTACTTCTCACACATTAGGGCCCCTAAAATGCCAGGGCAGTATAACTACCCCACAAGTGACCCCATTTTGGAAAGAAGACACCCCAAGGTATTTCGTGATGGGCATAGTGAGTTCATGGAAGTTTTTATTTTTTGTCACAATTTAGTGGAATATGAGACTTTGTAAGGAAAAAAAAAATTTAGAAAAAAATCATCATTTTCCGCTAACTTGTGACAAAAAATAAAAAGTTCTATGAACTCACTATGCCCATCAGCGAATACCTTAGGGTGTTTACTTTCCGAAATGGGGTTATTTGTTAGGTTTTTCTACTGTCTGTGCATTGTAGAACCTCAGGAAACATGACAGGTGCTCAGAAAGTCAGAGCTGCTTCAAAAAGCGGAAATTTACATTTTTTTACCATAGTTTGTAAACGCTATAACTTTTACCCAAACCATTTTTTTTTACCCAAATTTTTTTTTTTTATCAAAGACATGTAGAACAATAAATTTAGAGAAAAATGTATATATAGATGTCGTTTTTTTAAAAAATTTTACAACTGAAAGTGAAAAACGTCATTTAAAAAAAAAAAATTCTGTAAATTTTGATTAATAACAAAAAAAGTAAAAATGTCAGCAGCAATCAAATACCACCAAATGAAAGCTCTATTAGTGAGAAGAAAAGGAGGTAAAATTCATTTGGGTGGTAAGTTGCATGACCGAGCAATAAACGGTGAAAGTAGTGTAGTGCAGAAGTGTAAAAAGTGGTCTGGTCAATAAGGGTGTTTAAGCTAGGGGAACTGAGGTGGTTAAGTGCAAAGCACGAGCTGCAGTGGAGTAGACACCACCCAAGAAAGGTCTCTGGTTCCTCCTGCTTCGTCTTCTGCTGCAGTCGCGGCCTCTTCATCCACCTCTGGAGTGACAGTGCCACCTGCCACCCCGCAAACAGAGGATCTGCCAGCAACAACAACACCTGGGTCACCAAGCATCTCCACAATGTCCCACGGAAGCGTTCAGCTCTCCATCTCCCAAACGCTGGAGAGGAAGAGGAAGTACCCCCCTACCCACCCGCGATCCCTAGCACTGAGTGCCAGCATATATTAATTACTGGCTTTTGAAATGATGTCATTCCGTCTGGCGGAGACGGATAGATTTAAAAGCCTTATGACGGTGGCTGTCCCACAGTACGTCGTGCCCAGCCGCCACTACTTTTCAAGGCGAGCCATCCCTTCCCTGCACAACCAAGTAGGGGAGAAAATCAGGTGTGCACTGCGCAACGCCATCTGTGGCAAGGAGCACCTGACTACGAATACGTGGACCAGTAAGCACGGTCAGGGCCATTATATCTCCATAACAGCACACTGGGTAAATGCAGTGGCGGCTGGGCCTGAGGCGGATAGCAGTTTGGCGCATGTCCTTCCACCACCGAGGATTGCAGGGCACTTCAGTTTGCCTCCTGTTGCTTCCTCCTCCTACTCTGCTTCCTCATCCTCTACCAGCTCCTCATCCGGTCAGCGTAACACCTTCACCACCAACTTCAGCACAACGACAGCAGGCGGTTTTAAAACGGGCGAAATCTCGTAGCAGCTCTGGGACAAGCCGGTTTGACACACATCCCTTGCCTGCCGCATGTGCTGAATTTGGTGGTGCAGATATTCCTTAAAAATTACACCGATATGTCAGAGCTGCTGCATAAAGTGCGGGCCGTCTGTGCGCGCTTTCGGAATTCTCACCCTGCTGCTGCTCGCCTGTCAGCGCTGCAGCGTAACTTCGGCCTTCCCGCTCACTGCCTCATATGCGACGTGCCTACAAGGTGGAACTCCACCTTGCACATGCTGGCCAGACTGTGCAAGCAGCAGCAGGCCATAGTGGAGTTTCAGCTGCAGCACGCACGGGTGAGTCGCTCAGCGGAACAGCACCACTTCACCCCCAATGACTGGGCCTCCATGCGAGACCTGTGTTCCTTGTTGCGCTGTTTCGAGTACTCCACCAACATGGCCAGTGCTGATAACGCCATTCTCAGCGTTACTATCCCACTTCTATGCCTCCTTGAAAAAACGCACCTGGCGATGATGGAAGAGGATGTGGCACAGGAGGAGGAAGAGGTATCATTTCGTTGGTTTCCGGCCAGTCATTCCCAAGTGGCTCTGAGGGTGGGTTTCTGCACCCACAAACCCAAGGTACACAATTGTCTAGCCAGGGCACAGTTCTGGAGGATGACGAGGTGGAGGATGTGGAGGAGGAACCATGTTCACAGCAGGGTGGCACCCAGACCAGCTCATGGCCATCACTTGTGCGTGGATGGGGGATACAGAGGACACAGACGATACACCTCCTACAGAGGACAGCTTTTCGTTGCCTCTGGGCAGCCTGGCACACATGAGCGATTACATGCTGCAGTGTCTCTGCAATGACCGCCGAGTTGCCCACATTCTAACTTGTGCTGATTACTGGGTGGCCAAGCTGCTGGATCCCTGTTACAAGGACAACGTACCGTCCTTAATTCCCTCACTGGAGCGTGATCGTAAGATGCGCGAGTACAAGCGCACGCTGGTAGACGCGCTGCTGGTGGCATTCCCACCTGACAGTGGGGGCACAGTGGAAGCACAAGGCGAAGGCAGAGGATGAGGAAGAGGTCGCCAACGCAGCTTGGGCACCGCCAGCACCTCAGAAGGCAGGGTTAACATGGTCGAAATGTGGAAAAGCTTTGTCAGCACGCCACAACAACCAGCACCACCAGCTGATATGGAACGTCTTAGCAGGAGGCAGCATTTCACCAACATGTTGGAGCAGTATGTGTGCACACGCCTACACGTACTGAATGACGGGTCTTCCCCCTTCAACTTCTGGGTCTCCAAATTGAGCACATGGCCTGAGCTTGCCCTTTACGCCTTGGAGGTGCTGGCCTGCCCTGCAGCCAGTGTATTATCTGAACGTGTGTTTAGCAGGGCAATGGGGCGTCATCACAGACAAGCGCAGCCGCCTGTCCACAGCCAATGAGGACAAGCTCACGTTTATTAAAATGAGCCAGGCATGGATCCCTCAGGACTTGTCCGTACCTTGTGCAGAATAGACATGTATACCGGCACTAACCAGCCATTGTTATACTGTAGCGCAATTTCTCATTCTTGTATTTTGGATATTTCACACTCTTTTAGAGTGTACCCTAATAAAAAATAAAAAAATGTAAACCAAAAACCTGTGTTGGCTACCTCGTCCTCCTCCACCGCCGCTTCCACCTACACCGCTACGTCCACCGCCTCCTTAAACTCCTACTCCATATGGAACTCCACCTCATAAATCAATTTTTATTTATTTATTTGTACGTATTTTATTTTATATCATTTCACTACTTTGTCAGTTAAATTTTCTGGTGAAATTCAGCAATTTTTGGGTGTATAGTACCACTGCTATACCAAGTAGACAGGTTTAAAAAATAAAAAAAATTGTCATTTACATTTTAGGTTGAAATTAACCAATTTTTTTATGTATAGTACCACTGCTGTACCTAATCGGCCGGTTTAAAAAATAAATAAATTGTCATTTACATTTTCGTGTGAAATTAACCAATTTTTGGGTGCATAGTACCACTGCTATACCTAGTAGACAGGTTAAACAAAAAAAATTGTCATTTACATTTTTGGGTGAAATTCACCAATTTTGGTGTGTATAGTACCACTGCTATACCTAGTAGACCGGTAAAAAAAAATAATTGTCAGTTACATTTTCCGGTGAAATTCACCAATTTTTGGGTGTGATGTACCACTGCTATACCTAGTAGACAGGTTTAAAAAAAAAAATTGTCAGTTAAATTTTTTGGTGAAATTCACAAATTTTTGGGTGTAATATACCCCTCCTCTACCAAATTGACAGCTTAATAAATTTCAATAATTTTTCTGTTACATTCTTGGGTTGACATTATACAATTTTGATTAGAGTTGAAAAAGAGACGCGGCACTCACCGGACTTCTTAATGCTGGTAGCTTTTTATTGAAGATCGAGCATCATGCGCAAGCAGGGGGGGCGGGATGGCCACAGTGTGCGTCGGCGGCGACGGCCGTTTCTAGCTGGAGTAGCGCTTCTTCTGGCGACGGCCGTTTCGCGCTGGAGTAGCGCTTCTTCTGGCCGGATGTGACGTGCATTAGCACGAATAACCTTATATAGGGGAAGGGAAACCGGGCGTATCCATGGTGATCCCGAACCTCCCCTGTGTGCAGGTGCTTTAAAGGTATACAGACAGAGACACAAGCAAATAGTGCATATTATACAAATAATGTCATATAAAACAAGATAAGACAGACATGAGATACCCGAGTTATAATTGGGCGACAAATTTCTGAAATCAGGCCGAAGATATTAGAAGTGAAAAAGGAAATCAGGAATATTTATACATACACGTGGGCGCTGGGCCTATCGAGGGAATAGTATCATGGGTTGCGCTAGTTATACAGAAGTGAGGTGGTGGAAGCGGGAACGAAGGAGGAACCCGGCTGCGTGGCCATGCCCTCATAAGAAAACCGCCATGTCATTTTTGTCATTGAGACCGAGGGGACCCATGGCATTGGTCCTGATGATCCATCTGGCCTCCCGCTGCAGCAAGAGGCGGTGGCGGTCGCCTCCGCGGAGGATAGGCCCCACAGCCTCAATGCCTGCAAAGGAGAGGCCAGATGGATCACCGTTATGGGCCGCATGTACATGTTCAATAAGGCGGGGGGAGCCTCGCCCAGTGCGGATTGAATTAATATGTTCACGCACCCGTTCAAGCATCGGCCTGATGGTCTTCCCGATATAAAACATGTTACAAGTACAGAAGATGACATACACCACAAAAGGAGTGCGACAGTTAATGAACTGTCGAACTTTGTGTGTTACGCCCCCTAAGGACAAAACTTTGGCCTGGGCATTTAAGTGGCAAAAAGAGCAGGTACCACACTTGTAATTGCCTATAGGAATTCTACTATTCAACCAGTTAGACCTTTTAGGTTGCCGAAGAACGCTTTGGACCAATTTGTCCCTTAGAGTGTGACACTTCCTAAAAGAAATAATTGGTTTGCTGGAGGCTACTGTGCCCAATGAAGCGTCATGCTTCAAAAGGTCCCAGTTGCTGTATATTGCCCGTCTAATAGTGTCAGCTACGGGACTATACTTGAAGACAAAGGCAAATCTCTCGCCCTTGTCCTCGCCATTATTGTCCCTGAGGAGACTAGATCGAGGGCGGATAGCTGCTCGATGTAATGCATCCAGTACAGTTCTTCTTGGGTAACCCCTTTCCACAAGTCTACCCACAAGTTGGTGAGCCTGTCTAAAGAAGTCCGCATCGGTACTATTGATTCTGCGCAACCGGACGAATTGCCCGTATGGTACCGCATCCTTAACAGCGGGGGGATGGAAACTGGTCTGGTGGAGCAGCGAATTAGTGGCAGTGGGTTTCCTAAAACCTGTAGTGTGCAGGTGACCTTCAACCACGGAGACATGTACGTCAAGGAAATCCAGACATCTGCCTCCGAAGTTGAAAGTGAACTTCATGTTCATATTGTTGATGTCATTAAGGTACTGCACAAAGAGTCCACACTGCTCTTCGCTGCCCGACCAGACCAGGAACACGTCATCCACGTATCTGAGGAACCTGTGGATGTAGACAAGGAAGGGGTTACCCAAGGAGAAAATGTACGTCTCCTCAAATAGGTACACAAGTCCCTACTTCACCCACCGGGGAGACCCATTATTGCGGGTATTGGGTCCCCGACGGAGTCCATTTCGAAGTATGTGGACTGGCTCCTTAGGCCTCTCCTAGTGGGGACTCCCACGTATCTCAAGGACACCGGGGACTTCCTCCGCGCCATCAATGACCTTGAGTGGCGGGAGGAATTCCACCTTGTGTCCTTGGACGTGGAGAGTCTCTACACCCGTATTCCCCATGATGCAGGCCTCCAAGCGGTGGCGACAGTCCTTTCCCGGACAGATAAAGGCTCCATGTTTTCCCAGTTTGTACAAGAGTCTCTCCACCTGGTTCTCAGTAATAATGTCTTTCAGTTCAACCGCCAATGGTACCGCCAGATACAGGGTACGGCAATGGGTACACCAGTTTCGTGTACCTTTGCCAACCTGTATCTGGCGGTATTTGAGGAGACGTACATTTTCTCCTTGGGTAACCCCTTCCTTGTCTACATCCACAGGTTCCTCAGATACGTGGATGACGTGTTCCTGGTCTGGTCGGGCAGCGAAGAGCAGTGTGGACTCTTTGTGCAGTACCTTAATGACATCAACAATATGAACATGAAGTTCACTTTCAACTTCGGAGGCAGATGTCTGGATTTCCTTGACGTACATGTCTCCGTGGTTGAAAGTCACCTGCACACTACAGGTTTTAGGAAACCCACTGCCACTAATTCGCTGCTCCACCAGACCAGTTTCCATCCCCCCGCTGTTAAGGATGCGGTACCATACGGGCAATTCGTCCGGTTGCGCAGAATCAATAGTACCGATGCGGACTTCTTTAGACAGGCTCACCAACTTGTGGGTAGACTTGTGGAAAGGGGTTACCCAAGAAGAACTGTACTGGATGCATTACATCGAGCAGCTATCCGCCCTCGATCTAGTCTCCTCAGGGACAATAATGGCGAGGACAAGGGCGAGAGATTTGCCTTTGTCTTCAAGTATAGTCCCGTAGCTGACACTATTAGACGGGCAATATACAGCAACTGGGACCTTTTGAAGCATGACGCTTCATTGGGCACAGTAGCCTCCAGCAAACCAATTATTTCTTTTAGGAAGTGTCACACTCTAAGGGACAAATTGGTCCAAAGCGTTCTTCGGCAACCTAAAAGGTCTAACTGGTTGAATAGTAGAATTCCTATAGGCAATTACAAGTGTGGTACCTGCTCTTTTTGCCACTTAAATGCCCAGGCCAAAGTTTTGTCCTTAGGGGGCGTAACACACAAAGTTCGACAGTTCATTAACTGTCGCACTCCTTTTGTGGTGTATGTCATCTTCTGTACTTGTAACATGTTTTATATCGGGAAGACCATCAGGCCGATGCTTGAACGGGTGCGTGAACATATTAATTCAATCCGCACTGGGCGAGGCTCCCCCCGCCTTATTGAACATGTACATGCGGCCCATAACGGTGATCCATCTGGCCTCTCCTTTGCAGGCATTGAGGCTGTGGGGCCTATCCTCCGCGGAGGCGACCGCCACCGCCTCTTGCTGCAGCGGGAGGCCAGATGGATCATCAGGACCAATGCCATGGGTCCCCTCGGTCTCAATGACAAAAATGACATGGCGGTTTTCTTATGAGGGCATGGCCACGCAGCCGGGTTCCTCCTTCGTTCCCGCTTCCACCACCTCACTTCTGTATAACTAGCGCAACCCATGATACTATTCCCTCGATAGGCCCAGCGCCCACGTGTATGTATAAATATTCCTGATTTCCTTTTTCACTTCTAATATCTTCGGCCTGATTTCAGAAATTTGTCGCCCAATTATAACTCGGGTATCTCATGTCTGTCTTATCTTGTTTTATATGACATTATTTGTATAATATGCACTATTTGCTTGTGTCTCTGTCTGTATACCTTTAAAGCACCTGCACACAGGGGAGGTTCGGGATCACCATGGATACGCCCGGTTTCCCTTCCCCTATATAAGGTTATTCGTGCTAATGCACGTCACATCCGGCCAGAAGAAGTGCTACTCCAGCGCGAAACGGCCGTCGCCAGAAGAAGCGCTACTCCAGCGCGAAACGGCCGTCGCCGCCGACGCACACTGTGGCCATCCCGCCCCCCCTGCTTGCGCATGATGCTCGATCTTCAATAAAAAGCTACCAGCATTAAGAAGTCCGGTGAGTGCCGCGTCTCTTTCTCAACTCTAATTGACTTACCGCTTAACTACGCTGAGCACCACCTTCTGCTGTGTACCTCACCACGGCTGCCTCCCCTGGGTTCGGCACGGACGCATTCAGACAAGGGTGTTTGCAAGTAGTGCCGCTGTACCTTCCTTTCCCTGCTCCTTTACTTGATTATACAATTTTGGACATGAATAAACACTTGCTATGCATACAGTCAGGTCCATAAATATTAGGACATTGACACAATTCTAAAATTTTTGGCTCTATACACAACCACAATGGATTTGAAATGAAACAAACAAGATGTTCTTTAACTGCAGACTGTCAGCTTTAATTTGAGGGTATTTACATCCAAATCAGGTGAATGGTGTAGGAATTACAACAGTTTGCATATGTGCCTCCCACTTGTTAAGGAACCAAAAGTAATGGAACAAAATAATAATCATAAATCAAACTTTCACTTTTTAATACTTGGTTGCAAATCCTTTGCAGTCAATTACAGCCTGAAGTCTGGAACTCATAGACATCACCAGATGCTGGGTTTCATCCCTGGTGATGCTCTGCCAGGCCTCTACTGCAACTGTCTTCAGTTTCTGCTTGTTCTTGGGGCATTTTCCCTTCAGTTTTGTCTTTAGCAAGTGAAATGCATGCTCAATCGGATTCAGGTCAGGTGATTGACTTGGCCATTGCATAACTTTCCACTTCTTTCCCTTAAAAAACTCTTTGGTTGCTTTTGCAGTATGCTTTGGGTCATTGTCCATCTGCACTGTGAAGTGTCATCCAATGAGTTCTGGAGCATTTGGCTGAATATAAGCAGATAATATTGCCCAAAACACTTCAGAATTCATCCTGCTACTTTTATCAGCGCTCACATCATCAATAAATACAAGAGAACCAGTTCCATCGGCAGCCATACATGCCCATGCCATGACACTACCACCACCATGCTTTACTGATGAGGTGGTATGCTTAGGATCATGAGAAGTTCCTTTCCTTCTCCATACTCTTCTCTTCCCATCAATCTGGTACAAGTTGATCTTGGTCTCATCTGTCCATAGGATGTTGTTCCAGAACTGTGAAGGCTTTTTTAGATGTTGTTTGGCAAACTCGAATCTGTCCTTCCTCTTTTTGATGCTCACCAATGGTTTACATCTTTTGGTGAACCCTCTGTATTCACTCTGGTGAAGTCTTCTCTTGATTGTTGAGTTTGACACACATACACCTATCTCCTGGAGAGTGATCTTGACCTGGCCATTTGTTATGAAGGGTGTTTTCTTCACCAGGGAAAGAATTCTTCGGTCATCCACCACAGTTGTTTTCTGTGGTCTTCAGGGTCTTTTGGTGTTGCTGAGCTCACCGGTGCGTTCCTTCTTTTTAAGAATGTTCCAAACAGTTGTTTTGGCCACGCCTAATGTTTTTGCTATCTCTCTGATGGGTTTGTTTTGTTTTTTCAGCCTAATGATGGCTTGCTTCACTGATAGTGACAGTTCTTTGGATCTCATCTTGAGAGTTGACAGCAACAGATTCCAAATGCAAATAGCACACTTGAAATGAACTCTGGACCTTTTATCTGCTCATTGTAATTGGGATAATGAGGGAATAACACATACCTGGCCATGGAACAGCTGAGAAGCCAATTGTCCCATTACTTTTGGTTCCTTAACAAGTGGGAGGCACATATGCAAACTGTTGTAATTTCTACACCGTTTACCTGATTTGGATGTAAATACCCTCAAATTAAAGCTGACAGTCTGCAGTTAAAGAACATCTTGTTTGTTTCATTACAAATCCATTGTGGTGGTGTATAGAGCCAAAAATGTTAAAATTGTGTCGATGTCCCAATATTTATGGACCTGACTGTAGGTGACAGGCAATACAATTTTATAAATTATTCAGTAATTAATGCGCGCCAGATCCTTTCATTCAATGCTTAAACTTTGAAAAGTTGTCACACTTTTATGCTTTAATAATTTCTCCCATATTTCAACTCTATAATTTTAAATTTGAAAAAATTAATCTTCCCTTGGATGTGGTCTCTCTTTCTCACGCTCCCTCTCTGGCCTGGAACCCTGATTCCCCGCCACCTGTGATCACCATGGTAGGCGCATAAAAGAACATCGAAAGTTGATAGAGCAGATATCAAATTGGATCGTGAACATCACGGGGATGTGCGACATGGTGAGGCAGTAAGTGAGTACACGCCTACACGAACTGACTGACAGGGGTCAGCCCCTGCAACTTCTGGGTCTTCAAATTGGGCACATGGCCTGAGCTTGCCCTTTACCCCTTGGAGGTGCTGGCCTGCCCTGCAGCCAGTGTACTGTCTGAACATGTGTTTAGCATGACTGGAGGGGGTTATCACAGGTTATATTTCCCAATGTTTTGGGGTGTACTCTAATTTTAAAAATTAAATTTAAAACCAAAAAGCAGTGTAGGCTACCTCCTCCTCCTCCACCGCCGCTTCCACCTACACCGCCACATCCACCGCCTCCTCAACCTCCTACTCCATACTCCTACTCCATATGGACCTATTTTATGTTATTTTAAGTCATTTCCCTATCCACATTTGTTTGCAGAGCACTTGCCATGCTCTTAACCACATTTTGATGCCATTTGCAGCCCTCTAGCCCTTTCCATGACATTTTTACCGTCATTTTAGTGCTCAAAAGTTCGGGAACCCCATTGACTTCAATGGGGTTCGGGGTCAAGTTCGGGTCAAGTTCGGGTCCCGAACTCGAACTTATTTCTCAAGTTCGGCCGAACTTGTCGAAGCCGAACATCAAGGTGTCCGCTCAACTCTATGCATAACAAAAAAAGTCTCCTTGTTGGCGGTTCTGCCTTCAGCAGTCAAAATGCAGTCTTTAGGTGGCCTGCTCTCCCAACACACAGGTCTCAGCTTTTCAGCCCAGAACAGGGCTCAGTTCCCACACCAGCGATTGCCAGAGCTCCTCTGTCAGAGAGAGATAATCACTCACAGCTGACACTGCTGGCTGGGTTTTTTATAGGCCATTCAAGACCCTGGCCTGGAACGTTGGGAGTAGTCACCCACCCATCAACTTTGACTACTCCCAGTAAGAGCCGTCCCAGATCAGCTATTCAGCCATACTAAAATAGCGAAGTGTCAATCAGCATTAGCTGCCGCTCACACCTGAAAATTCCGGCTCTTACTTCACCGAGGCCAGGAACCTCAATGACACATACCTTCCGTCAACAACGGACTCTTGCGCCTTCCTACAATATATATGTGAAAGACATTTTCCTTATGTATATTGCATACTTGAGGTAGGCATATAGGGGTCCTTTTATTAACATACATACGCAACAATACTGGTGTAAATTAGTGATGAGTGGCAGGGGCAATATTCGAATTTGCAATATTTTGCGAAGATTTTGTTGAATATTCGTCATATATTCACGAATTCGAGAATTCAAGATTATATTCTTGATTGCAAAAATAGGCAATGTATTATTCGCGTAATGTGTGCAAAATACGTGGGTCATTTATGCTACATTTTTCAAGCTGGTATAAGTTTCCTGAGACTGAAGAAAATGGTTGGCACGGCAGAACATTAGAATAGCTTTATATGCAAATTGACTACTACAATATATTTGCGCTTGCGAATTTTTGGCAGTTAATGATGCGCATATTTTTTCGCAACGTGTGACATCACATCACTATGTCTGTAGCATGTATGGATAGACAGCAGAACCTATCACACTACCTAACACCCTGCACTGGAACCTATCAGCTACACTATAGATCAATCTAACCTAAACTGACTATCTCCCCCTAACTATCTGTAATATATATATAAGTTAACTGCAATAAACTTTTGAAAAATAACTGCTGGGGAGGTTCTTATATATAAAAGGTGTAGGCAACTTTTCTATTGGTTGCTATGGATGTTGCTAAGCTGTGACAAAGCCTTCATATTATGATGCTGGTTCTTGGCAACCACTTACATTAGCTCATGAGTGACCCGCTGCTGAAATAAACTCTTTATTCTACTGTTAGTATTGGCAGCATAAAGTTGATGACAGGTTCCCTTTAAGACCAGCAAGGAGATTATAAATGTCCCCCATAGTTTCTATATGTGTGTCCCCAAGTAGTTGCTAGTGATTATGCACAGCTTTATAAACATGGCAACAACAGTACATAAGGCAAGAGAGGCTAAAAATGGGCTGAGGGCATGCAGAACATAATACCTTCTACAACCTTTAATTTATTAGCAAAAGAGAGGGTTAATGAAGCATGAGACACTGGCCAATACTCACCAGACTTGTGTGTACAAGCACACAAGAATTGATGCCTAGCTCTAGTTAAGTGCCGGCTGGCGCACTCACTGGCACAACAGAAGGCGAGAGAGCCTGACAAATTAAGCCAGTCAGTGCAAGATAGCCGAGAGGCATGGGATGAATAATGGATGGCAAGGAAGCTCACCATATTGCGCCAACCTCGGATCAGCTTAGTTCGAACATATTTGCATGAAGTATGCAGGGCCATGGGCAGTACACTGCATTGGAAGATCCGGAAAAAGCATGCGCAGTGCAGAGAACACAGGGCAAGTTACTGTTGAGTAAGGGAAAGCATTGCTATGAGCATATATGGCACAGAATCTTATGAACAGGACATGACACAGCGGGTAATGGGTGTGAAAGGGCCATGAAGCTAAAAAGGGAATAAATAAATGGAGCGATTTTGCTTTTGTCTTTGCTTATTGTTTTTGGATCTATTGAAGTTTAGAATAGCAGAGCTCCACGTCCGTTTTCTGTTTTGCACAATTAGACTTTGTCATCTTAACTATATTGAATGGCTGTTGTCAGCTGCAAATCTTCATTCCTAAGGGTTTATTTTCTTCACATCATGTAACATTCCCTTAGCAGATCCCTTTAACAGATACACTAAAAACATAAATAGAACTCAAAGTTTAAAAAAACATTGCTGCAGGAGTAGCAGTGTGCCGTGTAGAGCTCCTGTCTCTCATTACTGCGCTCCGCTGAAACCTCTGCAAAGGGTATCCTTCACCAATGTTCTATGGTAGAGCTTTCAGTGGAAGGCACAGGCAGGAGCAGCGAGGTTGTGATACTGTCAGGACAGCACTTACTGCAGCACATATTGTACAAATCAGAATTTACTTGGCTGCAGTGTGCAGATTCTCTACAGATCAGAACACTTCAGAAGGCCCTAACTTCAGTGGTCTTTTTGTGGTAAAATTAGAAAATCAATAAATAAAGTATATTATAAATAAGGCTACTTTCACACTTGCGTTTGGGGTTCCGCTTGTGAGATCCGTTTGAGGGCTCTCACAAGCGGCCCCAAACGGATCCTTTCATCTCCAATGCATTCTGAGTGGATAAGGATCTGCTCAGAATGCATCAGTTTGGCTCCGTTCCGCCTCCATTCCGCTGTGTAAGCAGACACCAAAACGCTGCTTGCAGCGTTTTGGTGTCCGCCTGGCCGTGCGGAGCCAAATGGATCCGTCCTGACTTACAATGCAAGTCAATGGGGACGGATACGTTTGACGTTGACACAATCTGGTGCAATTGCAAACGGATCCGTCCCCCATTGACTTTCAATGTAAAGTCAGGATGGATCCGTCTGACTAACAATTAGACTTAGACTTTTTTTTTTACATAGAATGCAGACGGATCCCTTCTGAATGGATACTATCGTTTGCATTATAGGTGCGGATCCGTCTGTGCAGATACCAGACGGATCCGCACCTAACGCAAGTGTGAAAGTAGCCTAAAGATGACCAAACTCGGTTTATTACAAACTTTGCAATCCCAAACCTTTTTAGGTTCATTTGGTACAAAGCCAGTAAAAGGCATGTAGCAACATTTTACTGTGCATTTCAGCAGGAAAAAAGTACTAGAGAGGAAGAAGAAGAGTGCTCACATGACCCAGAGAGAAAGTGGGGGAAGGGCTTGCCCTGATTGGCTCACAGGCCGAGAGACAACCTACTGTAAATGAGCCAATCAGTGCTGCAGCAGGTGGGCGGTGCACTAGCAGAACAAGCAGAACGTCATTCTATGCAGGGATGTGAATAAGGGTGGATGGGTCTTACACTGTCTGCCAGAAAAAAATGATCTTAGGGAGTCATGGAAATTCAGAAATTACAATTAAGCTTGCATTCTACTGCCAGGAACATTGAAGGGAAAGGCTAGAATTACAATTAATAAGAATTGCGTGTGTAGAATAGGGACAGGCAGGGAAAGCTGTCAGCCAAGGAGTGTGAAGTAAGGAGCTATGGCTGGGTGTGCCTCCTAGCACAACTGCAGCTGCTACAAACCTCAAAAGCAGCTACCTGAAAGGACATTACTTTCCCCTACTTCCAAAAGTATTAACAAAAAGCATCTGCCACTACTACCACTACTTCTATCACTGCTACTACCACCACTACTACTATTACTACCCATAGGCGACGTACTGCCTTGTATGTTCCATGCTATCCTGCTTCTGCTATCACTAATATTGCAGCCACATGCCTCTAATACTCGACCCTTTCCACATCCACACTGCAATGCAGCTGCTTCCAATTAAAATGAAGAATTTTTCTAGGCTTGCTCACAATGAGCCATTTTTTCTTCTGACAGTAAACACTTGTGCATGTCGTATGAGCAGGCATTATGACCCCGTCAAGGCATAACTTTTGGATACATGGTCCCCCAAACCATTTTTTTTACACCGTGTGTTTAAACATAATCTGCCCCCAAATTTTTTTGAAGCTTTGGAATATGAAAAAGCATAACACAGGTATGGGTAAAGGCACCTTTGACATACATTGTGTTTAAAAAGACATGGCATATGTCTTTTTAAACACAATGTATGTCAAAGGTGCATTTACCCGTACCTGTGTATGTCAGTGTCACTCAGACATGATTTACTATTGCTGTCATTGTGTTGGAGAGCTTTGGGAGGGGGAAGTGAAAAAGAAAAAAATCATAAAAAAATAAAGAAAAAGAGATACATTTTTATAAAACCTTTGAGTTCTAGTAGACTAGAGGGTGCTATATACCAATTTTAAGCGCAACTGGAGCAACATTGATTTTGTCCGAATCGATTCTGGTCCAAACCGAAATTTTTCAAAAACATGTCAGATCGGAACCGAACTGGATCTCAAGAAGTTTGCACATCTCTAAATAAAAAAAAATATGTTTAGGGTATTTCTAACAATTTAGATTTATACTTTAAATAGTATGCATAACAGTCTGTCTTTCTTAGTAATAAATTCCTAATATGTTAGTGTTTTAAAGCAGATTTAATAGAGAAGCCTTTTCTTAATCCTCCTCCATGATTCCACTTTTCCGGTTAAAGTTCTTATATTTTACGTCTTGACTGCTGATACTGTTGCCAAAATCATTAGTGAAGCCTACTCAGAGATCAGATATAATGGAAAGATCTTAGTCCTGCAAATAATTAGTGATGAGCGGTAGGTGCCATATTAGATTTTGCGATATTTCTATTTATCGCGAATAATATGCTATTTAATTATTTGCGTATTGTGAATTTTCTTTTAACTGTATAAGGCAACTTTCCTATGGCTATGGCTAGGCTAATATGTGTATTTTACGAATATTCTCTATATTGCTATAACTTTGTTTTTTAGAATATTCGTAATATTCTAAAAAACGAAGTTATAGCAATATAACGAATATTCGTAAAATACACATATAGTCTGTAATTTAGCTAATATAGTGCTATAATCTTTTTTTTTTTGTCAAATTTTTTTTGCCTCTTCTGAGCTTCAGTTTTGGAAAAAAATGTACACTATAAAAAAAAATACTACAGCACTATATTAGCTAAATTGCAGTCTATATGTGTATTTTACGAATATTCGCTATATTGCTATAACTTCGTTTTTTAGAATATTCGTAATATTCTAAAAGACGAAGTTATAGAAATATAGCGAATATATTAGTTATTTAGAATATTCGTCTTTTTTTTTTCCAATGTGTACTGTTATTCCACTTTGGCATACTGCTCCCCGACAAGCGTCCCCGTCACCATGGGAACGCCTGTGGGTTAGAATATACAATCGGATCTGAGTTTTCACGATCTCAGGGAAATATGAAAACAACTGTACAGATAGGAAAAATTAATGCGAAAATTCAAAATAACGAATATATTCACTATATTGCTATATATTAGTTTTTTAGAATATTGGTCATTTTATTTTCCATATGAAAACATGATTCCTCCCTGCTTAAGTTGCTTGTGGGCCAATGACTTATTGACCCACAAGAAAGAAGCAGGGAGGAATCATGTTTTCAGTTGTTAAAAATGATGAATATTCGATATAGCGAATATATAGCACTATATTCGTAATATTCGCGAATTTACGAAGTTGTGATATTCGCGATTAATATTCGCTATTCAAATATTCGAGCTCAACACTACCAATAATAAATGCTAGCATATAGGTGTGATTATCCACCTTACATCCACTCCTTCCTAGTAATGTTTTAAAGGGTCATTATTTATGTAATAATTTTTGTTCCTTTCTTTATCATTTTGGCTGCTTCGTTACTAAAATTGTGTGCATTACTAGTTTATTACTGTTCCACAGGACCTATTGAAGAGTTTACAAAATGTTTCATTTAGCTTGCTTACTCTTATTTTGAGGATATTGTCCCAGTTTGCAGTAATCTAAGATATAGCTCATATTTACTTAAGCATACATGTTCTTTTTGAGTCTGTCATACTATGTCTTTTGGCAACATGAGTGTTCATCTGATTAATGTAGGACAAGAAAATATTACATTTAATTTAATTTATTTAATATATAATTTGGCACATTTAAGCACAAATATTTCATCACAACTATCTAATATTGACTTATGCTTTGTTTTTATTTTATCTAAATAGTAGAGATTTGTATATATTCCTTTATTTCTATATTTTCCGGGAAAGTATCCATTTTATCTATCCATCTCTCCTCTTAAATTTTGAGTATATGAACAAGTGGGAAAGGAGTGGGGCTTAGACAGCTTTTGGATCTGAAATTAGCTGAAACATGGAGAAAGCCAAGATGTATAAAGCTCTCTTTACTTGTTCTTTCCTAGGTTTAACATTCTCCTAAATATAGGTATACATTTTTTCTGCTTGGTGTTATAAAATAAAAAGTTGCATGTTCTGTATTATACATATGGTTAGAAAATAAAGTATCATAGTATTTAGTGTTATTTCAAGTACATCAAGGTTACATTTTAATTGTAGATGTCCTATATATTTGATTTGTCTATTAAGGACTTTACAAAGCTGGAGATAGATAAGCCGCTTGAAGATGTTTAATTGTTTTGCAATGGAGCAGGTGGACAGCCACTAATTCTATATGTAATGCTGACAAAATCTTTATCAAGAGGCTGAACAAGACAAGAGAAGTGATCATCTAATCACAAAGATAACCCTGGGACCTATTATTTATAATTATCTGTGTTAAAGCTGCATTTTCACGCTGCAAAATATTCTGTGATCATTTTTAGTGGCTAATGTATGTTTAACATTCACACAGCATTTGATACTGTTTGATTAAAGGTTTACTTAGTAATCCAAATTTAATGGAGAAGAAATTACTTAGGGATGTTTAACCTCCAATTTACAGCACTGCCTTCTATAACTACATTGTACAAAATGTTACCAATAAGAGTGTGTGTGTGATTTAGAATTTTTTTTCTCTCCATCTCTAAATCTGAAAAATAGGAAAAAAATATATTATGAAGATATAGGCCTTCAGCTAATAGGATACACAGAAGGTAGAAGCACTCACCATTGCAAAATTTGAAATCAGTGCGGCCAGCGTGATCACGTGGTGATGTCATCACACTCGCCGCAGGTCCTTTGACAGGTTTTTTTCAATCAAGACAGGAGCAGATGGCCTCTCCACGAGCAAGTGGATGAGGTGAGAATTATAATTTATTTTATTTTATTATATTTTTATAATCCCCGATTAACCCCTTAATGTGAGTCAGAGAGGTCACTATCAGCTTTGAATAGTCAAGCTCGGGCAGTGGGAAAAGTAGCTAACTGTTCTGCCTAAGCAGGGCTCGGGCAGAAAATGGAGATTAGAGGGATGCTTTAGGTTCTGCTATCTGCTGACACATGCAACTGGTCATATTTGAAAGCTGACATTTCAGGCTTTCATGCAAGACCAACATGACAACATTAGCCCAAGCAACAGAGGAGAAATCACTGTTAGAAATCGAGTCGGGAATAATCGCGGGTAAAACCTGTTTTTACTTTCACTTTCAGCTGCATTCACAGCATCCCGAATAATATCTGTGATATCTTCCCCTGTACTGAACAGATTGCTATCATTCTGATATTGTCTGAAAGCTTTCAAACAATGCAAAGCCCATATTTCTAGCTGGTACCAAACCAGAGATATTAACAGTTAAAACAGCCCCCACCTCCTCTTCAGTCTGAAGGAGAAAGAGAGAGCAGCTGCAGAGCTGACAGTCTGCAGGAGGAGAGAATAAAAAAAAATATATATATATAGAAATGTGGTATTATCATCAATGTACTGACCCACATAATAAAATTACGTTATTTTTACCACACAGTGAACACCGTAATAAAATCTCAAAATATTGTAAAAATTGAAGTTTTTTATTTTTTCCCCCTAAAAATTAAATAATAAAAGTTATTTATTATATAACCCCAAATGGTTCCTAAAAAAACTACAACTAATTCCGCTAAATAAATAAATAGAAGAAAAAATTAAAAAGTTCTGACTGCTAGAACACAAAGGGGGAAAATATTATTGGTTCTTAGGGCTAAAATTAATGTCACTAATGGGTTAAAAATGCAATAGTGTACACTGAGTTGTGCGCCAACAAGATTTACTGCAGACACACATTAAAATGCTACAATTAAAAAAGTGACATTTTTGGGGGGGTTCACAGATGGTGTTTCACAGTTTTTCTGGAGAAATTTTTGGAGAATTTGGAGAATGTTCTTTTTTCCCGCTGCTTTTCCTAAAAAAATAATAATAATGAACTGGAATCTGCAGACTCAGTCAAATTGCTTTATATTTATGATCAATATCAACAGTTATTTGACTAATTGACCAGAGGTGCATCATCCATGAGATAACTTGAAGACTTCATAGTCCACCGCTGTAATATGGTGAAAAGCATCCCTCAATTTAATTTTACAATATACAGTCGTGGCCAAAAGTTTTGAGAATAACACAAATATTAGTTTTCACAAAGTTTGCTGCTAAACTGCTTTTAGATCTTTGTTTCAGTTGTTTCTGTGATGTAGTGAAATATAATTACATGCACTTCATACGTTTCAAAGGCTTTTATCGACAATTACATGACATTTATGCAAAGAGTCAGTATTTGCAGTGTTGGCCCTTCTTTTTCAGGACCTCTGCAATTCGATTGGGCATGATCTCAATCACCTTCTGGGCCAATTCCTGACTGATTGCAACTCATTCTTTCATAATCACTTCTTGGAGTTTGTCAGAATTAGTGGGTTTTTGTTTGTCCACCCGCCTCTTGAGGATTGACCACAAGTTCTCAATGGGATTAAGATCTGGGGAGTTTCCAGGCCATGGACCCAAAATGTCAACGTTTTGGTCCCCGAGCCACTTAGTTATCACTTTTGCCTTATGGCACGGTGCTCCATCGTGCTGGAAAATGCATTGTTCTTCAACAATCTGTTGTTGGATTGTTGGAAGAAGTTGCTGTTGGAGGGTGTTTTGGTACCATTCTTTATTCATGGCTGTGTTTTTGGGCAAAATTGTGAGTGAGCCCACTCCCTTGGATGAGAAGCAACCCCACACATGAATGGTCTCAGGATGCTTTACTGTTGGCATGACACAGGACTGATGGTAGCGCTCACCTTTTCTTCTCTGGACAAGCCTTTTTCCAGATGCCCCAAACAATCGGAAAGAGGCTTCATCGGAGAATATGACTTTGCCCCAGTCCTCAGCAGTCCATTCACCATACTTTCTGCAGAAGATCAATCTGTCCCTGATGTTTTTTTTGGAGAGAAGTGGCTTCTTTGCTGCCCTTCTTGACACCAGGCCATCTTCCAAAAGTCTTCACCTCACTGTGCGTGCAGATGCGCTCACACCTGCCTGCTGCCATTCCTGAGCAAGCTCTGCACTGGTGGCACTCCGATCCCGCAGCTGAATCCTCTTTAGGAGACGATCCTGGCGCTTGCTGGACTTTCTTGGACGCCCTGAAGCCTTCTTAACAAGAATTGAACCTCTTTCCTTGAAGTTCTTGATGATCCTATAAATTGTTGATTGAGGTGCAATCTTAGTAGCCACAATATCCTTGCCTGTGAAGCCATTTTTATGCAACGCAATGATGGCTGCACGCATTTCTTTTCAGGTCACCATGGTTAACAATAGAAGAACAATGATTTCAAGCATCACCCTCCTTTTAACATGTCAAGTCTGCCATTTTAACCCAATCAGCCTGACATAATGATCTCCAGCCTTGTGCTCGTCAACATTCTCACCTGAGCTAAGTAAGACGATTACTGAAATAATCTCAGCAGGTCCTTTAATGAAAGCAATGAAATGCAGTGGAAAGTTTTTTTTGGGATTAAGTTAATTTTCATGGCAAAGAAGGACTATGCAATTCATCTGATCACTCTTCATAACATTCTGGAGTATATGCAAATTGCTATTATAAAAACTTAAGCAGCAACTTTTCCAATTTCCAATATTTATGTAATTCTCAAAACTTTTGGCCACGACTGTACACCAAATTTCAATGTTGTACAACTTCTGTTTCTACTTTGGCCAAAATTTTGGTCCACCTTCTCCTGCATTCAGTGGTGGAATAGTGTGTTCAGTAGCTTCTCTGCTTCTCTCCTCTCAGTGCCAGCATAGTGATCTCATGAAGAAATGGTTGAAGCCGCCCATACACCTTTCATCGATTCAACTCCTAAATTGATAGAAATATATAGTACAGACCAAAAGTTTGGACACACCCTCTCATTCAAAGAGTTTTCTTTATTTTCATGACTATGAAAATTGTAGATTCACACTGAAGGCATCAAAACTATGAATTAACACATGTGGAATTATATACATAACAAACAAGTGTGAAACAACTGAAAATATGTCATATTCTAGGTTCTTCAAAGTAGCCACCTTTTGCTTTGATTACTGCTTTGCACACTCTTGGCATTCTCTTGATGAGCTTCAAGAGGTAGTCCCCTGAAATGGTTTTCACTTCACAGGTGTGCCCTGTCAGGTTTAATAAGTGGGATTTCTTGCCTTATAAATGGGGTTGGGACCATCAGTTGCGTTGAGGAGAAGTCAGGTGGATACACAGCTGATAGTCCTACTGAATAAACTGTTAGAATTTGTATTATGGCAAGAAAAAAGCAGCTAAGTAAAGAAAAACGAGTGGCCATCATTACTTTAAAAAAATGAAGGTCAGTCAGTCAGCCAAAAAATTGGGAAAACTTTGAAAGTAAGGGCTATTTGACAATGAAGGAGAGTGATGGGTTGCTGCGCCAGATGACCTGGCCTCCACAGTCACCGGACCTGAACCCAATTGAGATGGTTTGGGGTGAGCTGGACCGCAGAGTAAGGGCAAAAGGGCCAACAAGTGCTAAGCATCTCTGGGAACTCCTTCAAGACTGTTGGAAGACAATTTCAGGGGACTACCTCTTGAAGCTCATTAAGAGAATGCCAAGAGTGTGCAAAGCAGTAATCAAAGCAAAAGGTGGCTAGAATATGACATATTTTCAGTTTTTTCACACTTGTTTGTTATGTATATAATTCCACATATGTTAATTCATAGTTTTGATGCCTTCATAGTCATGAAAATAAAGAAAACTCTTTGAATGAGAAGGTGTGTCCAAACTTTTGATCTGTACTGTATATACCCCTTTTCTGTTTCAACTGTGGCTAAAACTTTGGTCTACCTTCTCCTGCATTCAGTGGTGGACTGACGTGTTCAGTAGCTTACCTCCTCTCAGTTCCAGCATAGTGATCTCATGAAAAAGTCATTGAAGCCGCCCAGACACCTTTCATTTAAAGAAATATATATCTATATCTGTCTAAACAGTGTAGAAGGAAATTGAGGGGGAATTACATACCACATGTATCTCTTTGGCTATATATGACAAGCCTATTTTCCATGCTGGGAGGAAGGGTTTAACCCCTTAAGGACTCAGCCCTATTTCACCTTAAGGACTTGGCCATTTTTTGCAAATCTGACCAGTGTCACTTTAAGTGCTGATAACTTTAAAACGCTTTGACTTATCCAGGCCATTCTGAGATTGTTTTTTCGTCACATATTGTACTTCATGACACTGCTAAAATTGGGTCAAAAAAGTAAATTTTTTTGCATAAAAAAATACCATATTTACCAAAAATTTTGAAAAATTTGCAAAATTTCAAAGTTTCAGTTTCTCTACTTCTGTAATACATAGTAATACCCCCAAAAATTTTGATGACTTTACATTCCCCATATGTCTACTTCATGTTTGTAGCATTTTGGGATTGATATTTTATTTTTTGGGGATGTTATAAGGCTTAGAAGTTTAGAAGCAAATCTTGAAATTTTTCAGAAATTTACAAAAAACAAATTTTTAGGGACCACTACAGGTCTGAAGTCACTTTGCGAGGCATACATAATAGAAACTGCCCAAAAATGACCCCATTCTATAAACTACACCCCTCAAGGTATTCAAAACTGATTTTACAAGCTTCGTTAACCCTTTAGGTATTGCACAAGAGTTATTGGCAAATGGGGATGAAATTTGAGAATTTCATTTTTTTGCCTAATTTTCCATTTTAACCCATTTTTTCCACTAACAAAGCAAGGGTTAACAGCTAAACAAGACTGTATCTTTATTGCCCTGACTCTGCCGTTTACAGAAACACCCCATATGTGGCCGTAAACTACTGTACGGGCACACAGTAGGGCGTAGAGGGAAAGGTGCGCCGTTTGGTTTTTGGAGGGCTGATTTTGCTGGACTGTTTTTTTGACACCATGTCCCATTTGAAGCCCCCTGATGCACCCCTAGAGTAGAAACTCCATAAAAGTGATCCCATCTAAGAAACTACACCCCTCAAGGTATTCAAAACTGATTTTACAAACTTTGTTAACCCTTTAGGTGTTGCACAAGAGTTATTGGCAAATGGGGATGAAATTTGAGAATTTCATTTTTTTGCCTAATTTTCCATTTTAACCCATTTTTTCCACTAACAAAGCAAGGGTTAACAGCCAAACAAGACTGTATCTTTATTGCCCTGACTCTGCCGTTTACAGAAACACCCCATATGTGGCCGTAAACTACTGTACGGCCACACAGCGGGGCGTAGAGTGAAAGGTGCGCCGTTTGGTTTTTGGAAGCCAGATTTTGCTGGACTGTTTTTTTGACACCATGTCCCATTTGAAGCCCCCTGATGCACCCCAAGAGGAGAAACTCCATAAAAGTGACCCCATCTAAGAAACTACACCCCTCAAGGTATTCAAAACTGATTTTACAAACTTTGTTAACCCTTTAGGTGTTGCACAAGATTTAATGGAAAATAGAGATACAATTTAAAAATTTCACTTTTTTGGCAGATTTTCCATTTTAATATTTTTTTTCCAGTAACAAAGCAAGGGTTAACAGCCAAACAAAACTCATTATTTATGGCCCTGATTCTGTAGTTTACAGAAACACCTAATATGTGTTCGTAAACCGCTGTACGGGCACACGGCAGGGCGCAGAAGGAAAGGAATGCCATACGGTTTTTGGAAGGCAGGTTTTGCTGGACTGTTTTTTTGACACCATGTCCCATTTGAAGCCCCCCTGATGCACCCCTAGAGTAGAAACTCCAAAAAAGTGACCCCATTTTAGAAAGTACGGAATAAGGTGGCAGCTTTGTTGGTACTAGTTTAGGGTACATATGATTTTTGGTTGCTCTATATTACACTTTTTGTGCGGCAAGGTAACAAGAAATAGCTTTTTTGGCACTTTTTTTTTTTTTTTGTTATTTACAACATTCATCTGACAGGTTAGATCATGTGGTAATTTCATAGAGCAGGTTGTCACGGACGCGGCGATACCTAATATGTATACAATTTTTTTTATTTATATAAGTTTTATACAATAACTTCCTTTTTAAAACCAAAAAAAGTTTTAGTGTCTCCATAGTCTAAGAGCCATAGTTTTTTCAGTTTTTGGGCGATTATCTTGAGTAGGGTCTCATTTTTTGCGGGATGAGATGACGGTTTAATTGGCACTATTTTGGGGTGCATATGACTTTTTGATCGCTTGTTATTACACTTTTTGTGACGTAAGATGACAAAAAATGGCTTTTTTTACACCGTTTTTATTTTTTATTTTTTACGGTGGTCACCTGAGGGGTTAGATCATGTGATATTCTTATAGAGCCGGTTGATACGGACGCGGCGATACCTAATATGTATACTTTATTTTTATTTATGTAAGTTTTACACAATGATTTCATTTTTGAAACAAAAAAAATCATGTTTTAGTGTTTCTTTAGTCTGAGAGCCATAGTTTTTTCAGTTTTTGGGCGATTATCTTGGGTAGGGTATGATTTTTGCGGGATGAGATGACGGTTTGATTGGTACTATTTTGGCGTACATATGACTTTTTTGATCACTTTTATTACCTTTTTTGGGAAGTAAGGTGGGCAAAATTTTAATTTTCTCATAGTTTTTATTTTTTTATTTTTATGGCGTTCACCGTGCGGGGAAAGTAACATGACCGTTTTATAGATCAGGTCGTTACGGACGCGGCGATACCTAATATGTGTAGTGTATTTAATTTTTTTAATTTTTATTCAGTGATGAATGTTTTTTTTTTATCTTAACTTTTTTCACTTTTTTTTTGACCTAGACCCACTTGGTTCTGGAAGATCCAGTGGGTCTGATGTCTGTATAATACAGTACAGAACAATATATATTGTTCTGTACTGTATTTTACTTACACTGAACAGATCTATGCTTTCAGCACAGATCTGTTCAGCACCATGGACAGCAGGACGCCTGAGAGGCGTCCTGTTGCCATGGGAACCCTCCCCGTCTGCTCAGAACTTCGCAGACGGGGAAGGGTAAGCACAGGGCTGAGGGGGGCTCTCTGGGGGCTCTCTCCCTCTCCCATCGGGGGGCTGCAAAGGCACAGCAGCCCCCCGATGGAGAGGGAGGGAGCTCCCTGACCGACGACAGTTAACTTTTTCCATACAGCGGTCCGTACGGACCGCGGTATGGAAAGGGTTAAACGGCTGACATCTGCACAGATGTCAGCCGTTTATACCAGGGTGCCAGCAATGTGCTGGCACCCTGGAATAACCACTAGACACCAACGATCATTCATGGGGAGGCGGGCGGGGGATCGCGATCCCGCCTGCCGCACCGCCCGCCTCCCGCAACGCCCCCACCGCATGCGACACCCCCCCCCGCACCACCCGCCGGCATAAAATCGTGCAGGGGTGCAGGGGGGGGTGAAAAATATAGATTATAGGCACTCAAAAGTTTCTGATCCCCGCGGTCAGGGACCGCGGGCATCAGAAACTGCAAAAAGCGCAGCAAACCGCAGGTCTGAATTGACCTGCGGTTTGCTGCGATCGCCGACACGGGGGGGTCACATGACCCCCCCTGGCGTTGTCACAGGATGCCGGCTGAAGGATTTCAGCCGAAATCCCGTTCCGTTTAACCCCTCGGGCGCCGGAATACTGATTTCAAGTTAGGACGTACCGGTACGCCCTGAGTCCTTAAGGACTCGGGAAATAGGGCGTACCGATACGCCCTGCGTCCTTAAGGGGTTAATAAGAGCTGATTGCAGTGCGACAATGCGGCTTTTTTTTAAGTCTCAGTGATAAATCTGAAATAAATCTCATTAACATAAGTAATCACTCCCACTTCACCACTCATATTTCAAAACTGGAGTGAGTCGTGCAAAAATGGATAAAGTTGCAACATTTTTGCACAAGTGATCCAAAAAATTGGCAAACTTTTTGAAGACAGATTTCTGGAGTGAAGACATGATAAATTAGGGCCACTGTGTTTTCAGGGAGGTTCAGAGTATGGGTCATTTGGTACAGTGAAGGAAGGTAACAGAGGCTCATAAATCAGGCATAAAGTAGATGGTAAAAAAAATACACTGCTCAAAAAAATAAAGGGAACACAAAAATAACACATCCTAGATCTGAGTTAATTAAATATTCTTCTGAAATACTTTGTTCTTTACATAGTTGAATGTGCTGACAACAAAATCACGCAAAAATAAAAAAAAATGGAAATCAAATTTTTCAACCCATGGAGGTCTGGATTTGGAGTCACACTCAAAATTAAAGTGGAAAAACACACTACAGGCTGATCCAACTTTGATGTAATGTCCTTAAAAAATGTCAAAATGAGGCTCAGTAGTGTGTGTGGCCTCCACGTGCCTGTATGACCTCCCTACAATGCCTGTGCATGCTCCTGATGAGGTGGCGGACGGTCTCCTGAGGGACCTCCTCCCATACCTGGACTAAAGCATCTGGACAGCCTGTGGTGCAACGTGACATTGGTGGATAGAGCGAGACATGATGTCCCAGATGTGCTCAATTGGATTCAGGTCTGGGGAACGGGCGGGCCAGTCCATAGCATCAATGTCTTCGTCTTGCAGGAACTGCTGACACACTCCAGCCACATGAGGTCTAGCATTGTCTTGCATTAGGAGGAACCCAGGGCCAACCGCACCAGCATATGTTCTCACAAGGGGTCTGAGGATCTCATCTCGGTACCTAATGGCAGTCAGGCTACCTCTGGCGAGCACATGGAGGGCTGTGCGGCCCTCCAAAGAAATGCCACCCCACACCATTACTGACCCAATGCCAAACCGGTCATGCTGGAGGATGTTGCAGGCAGCAGAACATTCTCCACGGCGTCTCCAGACTGTCACGTCTGTCACATGTGCTCAGTGTGAACCTGCTTTCATCTGTGAAGAGCACAGGGCGCCAGTGGCGAATTTGCCAATCTTGGTGTTCTCTGGCAAATGCCAAACGTCCTGCATGGTGTTGGGCTGTAAGCACAACCCCCACCTGTGGACGTCGGGCCCTCATATCACCCTCATGGAGTCTGTTTCTGACCGTTTGAGCAGACACATGCACATTTGTGGCCTGCTGGAGGTCATTTTGCAGGGCTCTGGCAGTGCTCCTCCTGTTCCTCCTTGCACAAAGGCTGAGGTAGCGGTCAGGCTGCTGGGTTGTTGCCCTCCTACGGCCTCCTCCACGTCTCCTGATGTACTGGCCTGTCTCCTGGTAGCGCCTCCATGCTCTGGACACTACGCTGACAGACACAGCAAACCTTCTTGCCACAGCTCGCATTGATGTGCCATCCTGGATAAGCTGCACTACCTGAGCCACTTGTGTGGGTTGTAGACTCCGTCTCATGCTACCACTAGAGTGAAAGCACCGCCAGCATTCAAAAGTGACCAAAACATCAGCCAGGAAGCATAGGAACTGAGAAGTGGTCTGTGGTTACCACCTGCAGAACCACTCCTTTATTGAGGGTGTCTTGCTAATTGCCTATAATTACCTGTTGTCTATCCCATTTGCACAACAGCATGTGAAATTAATTGTCACTCAGTGTTGCTTCCTAAGTGGACAGTTTGATTTCACAGAAGTGTGATTGACTTGGAGTTACATTGTGTTGATTAAGTGTTCCCTTTATTTTTTTGAGCAGTGTACAATTATTTACAGAATGTAAGATAAATGCCAAATAGCTCACTCCTCTCCAAATTTGGAATGGGTGCTCTAGTCTCAGCTGATTCACTCTATCAAACAAAGAAGGTATTCAAAATATGGTTTGAGACTGGCACTCAAACGTGTGAATGAAAACGTAATTATATCTAATATAATACACAATGGTTTATTTGGTAACACAAGATAACACTGATCTTAAAAATATAGCATACTAAAAATAAGAACCCATGTAGTAGCTGCAGCGAATGTCCTTAATATAAAATAACTGGTGGAAAAATAAAAAAAATATAAAAAAATTAAATATAAAAAAAGTCCAATGTTGATGTCAAAAGTAAGAGGAGGGTAATAAAAAGTAATAAAAATGGTAATAAAAATCCCCATACAAACGGTTGATGAAAGGTTGGTAAAACACAGTTCAGGGCAGATCAACCCAATATACAGTACAGCATCTATAATTTGTGCATTTCTTACACCTGTCCCAGTCTCTTAACTGTATGTTTGGACTGGTTCACTTAGTATAAATCACAGGTACCTGTCCAATGTTATATTGTTGTGATGTGGCTGTAAGTAGAAAAGTCTGGTTTTACTTACGGTATACTTTCTCCGTCCGTGGCTTAATTTGAGACAATAAAACCTAACCCAAGAGAGGGTCACCAGAACCACCCCATAAATGCACATCCGACAATGAGTCAGTATCAAAAATATATAAAGTTTATTAGTCACACCAACAGACACATTAAAAAATTGTATACAATTAGAACAAAGTGCGGTATGCAATCAATATTATGTAACCAGCACATACAGGTCCACTGAGTTGCCCCACCATAGGCACATGTAATAAAAACCAGCATACAGTATAAGAGTATCAATGTGGAGCATGAAGAAAATGTAACATAAGGTAAGACCTCTGAAAATACAAACAGACCTAGATAGGGTCAAAATGAAAGAGCCAAACCTACATGAGCAGCTGGTGCAGTGGACCTGGGAAAATGAGAAAGCGCCCAACGCGTATCGCCGGAGCAATCCGGCTTCCTCAGGGGTAGAGAGTAACTGCTGGGGCATCACTTTATATGGGGTAATGAGTAAAATTCTAATAATATTCACCTGTGCAGCAAAATTCAATGAACACCATGTATGAGTGTGCAGGACGAGACATGGCCGGAAACCGGAAGTAGGTCGTCCACATAGTTAACAGGTGGAACGCACATGCGTTCCACCTGTAAAATCGCAGCTATATGAGAGAAATGACAAGGGGTTCGCTGGAATCATACCCTAGAATACCCTAGAATAGATACAAGTGTAGATAGTGATGTTATTACCAGTGGGAGCCCCAATGTGGAGGCGGACACGCAGCAGAGTATCCGACTATGCAGCATTCCGGCACCGGATGTGGATAACACATGACCGGAAGCCGGATGCCGCAATGGACCGAATGGTGGAACGCATCGTGCGCTCCACAATGAATGGTGGAGCGCACGGTCCGCTCGTCATACGGAGGAGGAGGGATAGAGTGAGCGGAGGAGGACAAGAGAGGATTTATTGAATGAGGGGGCAAAGTCATAGATGTATTCAATGTGCAACACCTTATTGTTATGCAGAGCAGTGGGGGTCAATACAATGTGGTGATGTCATGCCTAAACGAGGGCATGCCAATATACATGTCAAGGTAAATTGCATTACAGTGGTAGGATTAAGTAATCAATGACAAATAATATTTGTAATAATAACAATACCAGTGAGAAGCGTACAGGGAATATATACATACCCCGTATACCGAATATTAACACCCAATTAGGAAACTAAATGTACAGATATTATAACCGTAACAGAAGCAATATAGGCACCCACAGGATGAGCTGATGTGATAATCATAGGTATTAGAGATTATACATATAACAGACATATATCAGAAATCACAAAGTGTCATGATGAGGACCCTATTCTCAGGTCCAGCCGTGTATCTAACCTAAAAAGGAAAAACTTATATTTTATAAGAAGGCAAAAATGCGCTAATAAGAGTATAATGTGGGAAAGACCACAAGAGTGAGTGAAAAGAATGGTGAAAAGAATTGTGCACCTTGTTGTGTGAAGAAAATGAAGAGTGAAGAAGACCTGTGGAAGAAAAATTGAGTTACATGATTAGCAAATAGGTCCATAAAGAAATACCCGAATCAAACGGTCCTTATATACCATAGGACCAGTCAATAGTAATGCTGCGGAGTCTGTAATCACCAAATAAAACCCCCATGTCTGCATTAAAGCACAAATAATGCCGGGTCCACATATACATTTATAACTGAGTCAGACAATAGTACCTAATTCCGCGAATGTATAATCGCAGACTTAGGCCCCCATATCTGCATTATATCGCCCATCGACTACTACCAGAACACCTCGTCAATATGTGTCCAGGTAGGCCGGCATCGTAAGTTCAAAGCCCAACTCCGTGGCTTAATTTCACGCCGAGAAATTAAGCCACGGACGGAGAAAGTATACTGTGAGTAAAACCGGACTTTTCTCCTTACAGCCACATCACAACAATATAACATCGGACAGGTACCTGTGATTTATACTAAGTGAACCAGTCCAAACATACAGTTAAGAGACTGGGACAGGTGTAAGAAATACACGAATTATAGATGCTGTACTATATATTGGGTTGATCTGCCCAGAACTGTGTTTTATCAACCTTTCATCAACCCTATGTATGGGGGATTTTTATTACCATTTTTATTAATTTTTCTTACCCTCCTCTTACTTTTGACATCACCATTGGACTTTTTTTCACTTTTTTTATATTTTATTTTTTATTATTTTTTTTATATTTTTCCACCAGTTATTTTATAATAAGGACATTTACTGCAGCTACTACATGGGTTCTTATTTTTAGTATGCTATATTTTTAAGATCAGTTTTATCTTGTGTTACCAAATAAACCATTGTGTATTATATTAGATATAATTACGTTTTCATTCACACGTGGGAGTGCCAGTCTCAAACCATATTTATTTACCGAATGTGCATTATAATTAGTGATGAGTTGCAGGGGAAATATTAAAATTTGCAATATTTCGCTAATATTTAGTAGAATATTCGTCATATATTCGCGAATTCGAGATTATTTTCTTGATCGTGAAAAATTGGCAATGTAATATTTGCATAATACATGCAAAATACAGGTGTGGGTCACTATAGCTACATTTTTCAAGCTGCTAAAAGTTTCCTAAGACTGAAGAAAATGGTTGGCACAGCAGAACATTACAATAGCTTTTTATGCAGATAGAGTGCTCCAATATATTCGCAATTGTGAAATTGCCACTAATGATGCAAATTTTTTGGCGCAATACGTGCAACTTCACATTTTAACAGGTCTGACTACTTATTAGTGATTGGTGCACTAAGTATTGTTGTGAACTTCGCAGCACTATGTATGTATGTATGTATATAGCATGTATGTATGGACAGCAGAACCTATCAGCTACACTATATCACTATCTAACCTACACTGACTATTTCCCACTAACTATCTGTATTATACATAAAGCAAGAAGGGAGGTTACTGATAAAAAAAATAAATGTAAAATTACGAATATATATCACTATATTCCAAATATTCTCGAAGTACCGATATTCGCGATTAATATTCGCTATTCGAGTATTTGCGCCCAACACTAATTATAATAGCTCTAAAAACTTTTCCGGGAGTGCTTTGATAGTGTTTCCTGAAATTCAATTTGATTTGATTTTCCCAGAAAGCAGAAATTCCCTTTCATGTTAAGACACTATATCAATATTTTCCAGTTAAAATAAAAAGGAAGTTAACATACAAAAATATATAGAATACACTAATTATTTACCTTATTTATAGAAAAAAATATGCAATGGAGGATCTATTTTTTGCAATCTACTATTCATGTGCTACCATTTTAAGCAATGTTGTATATACTGTGCCCTATTAACATAACTGTACTGGAAGGAGTCCATTAGATATCATAGTAAGTGATGAAGCCATGTTTACTTTGAAGAAACTCTTGCTGGAGTCTGATGTTAATGTATGTGCTTCAGAGCCATCTGTACTCAGTATACTTATTTAAATTAGAAACTTGAAATCTAAGTGTGGGTATACACTCAGTGAGATGTGAAAAGCCACATATTTATGTCAACTCGGACAATTATTTTCTCAGTGGAGACAGAAGGTGAAAAATAAACATATCTCAATGTTTCATCAAACATGATTAGTTACAGAAAAGATTTTCATTTGCAGAGGAAAATAAATACATTAAGCATCTTCAGACACAGCTTTATTCAATAGGGAAGAAAAACAAATGAACCAGCACCTCCATAATAAGTAAATATGAGAACGCAGGTGCACGCTACCTTGGCTGAAACACAATGGAATTAGTAGAACTACAGGTAACAGCACACTGCTAGTCAATTGCACTAAGATATAAGCAAAAACTGAATAAAAAATAGCTGCTCGGTGGCCATACTTACTGCAAGGGCAGTTAGAAGCTCTTTGCGCATATAATTGATCAAAAATATGTCGGGCCCATTTACCGGACGACAAGGTGGCTTCTAATCAGAGCAAAGTAGCACCGAGCTATATCCTACACATGCCTCTCCAAGGCTGTCAGCCTGCAATATGGGCAAAGTAGAATACAGCTGTACAATCTATCTAATTAAAAGCACATGGTAAATGGGCGGTGGTGCACGGTTTGTATTTAACCACATTGTATTTCTTGTTTTATTTTCTTTTGTCAAAAATATTTTGGAAAGAAGTCAAAAGTAAATTAATAATAAAAATAAAATGGAAACGTATATATCACGATACAGTAAGTATAGTTTGTAACAATCTTCAATATACAATACCTGAATCAGATATTCAGGAAAAAGGTATTTTTTAACCTCTTTATACACAACATTTCTTGTAAATATTCTATCTGAATTTGGCAACAGTTTGCCTTGTTCAGGACCATCTACAAACTTTACAACCACATCTGAAAAAGTTCTAACTCGAGATTATGCAACATATAACTGACCGTGGCAGAATACTGGTTCTGGCAAGTAAATGCCAACTTTTTCTAAGGTTTGCCCCTGAGCTTTATTAATTGTCATGGCAAAGGCTAATGCAACTGGAAATTGTCGTCTTCTTAAGGTAAATGGCAAATTAGTAGAGGATGGAGCTAAATCAATACGTGGAATAAAGACCATGTCCCCTTCCGCTGAACCTGTTATTACTTGAGCAATAATGAGGTTTGTTTTCAAGTCTTTAATAGGGATGAGCGAACCCGAACTGTATAGTTTTGGGGTGTCCGTGACACGGACCCGAACCCGAACATTTTCGTAAAAGTCCGGGTTCGGGTTCGGTGTTCAGCGCTTTCTTGGCGCTTTTTGAAAGGCTGCAAAGCAGCCAATCAACAAGCGTCATACTACTTGGCCCAAGAGGCCATCACAGCCATGCCTACTATTGGCATGGCAGTGATTGGCCAGTGCACCATGTGACCCAGCCTCTATTTAAGCTGGAGTCACGTAGCGCCGCACGTCACTCTGCTATGATCAGTATAGGGAGAGGTTGCAGCTGCGACGTTAGGGCGAGATTAGGCAGATTAACTCCTCCAAAAGACTTCATTCTGTGATCGATCTGCAGCTGTGGATCATTGAAGTGCTATTATTGACTTGCTCACTTTTTTGAGGCTGCCCAGAGCGTTTTTAGATCACTTTTTTTCTGGGGTGATCGGCGGCCATTTTGTGACTTGTGGTGCGCCAGCACGAGCTATCACCAAGTGTATTTAACCATCGATAGTGTGGTTATTTTGTGCTATATCCTACATCAGCTGCAGGCTGAGCCTGTGTCACCGAAGTGCATTTAACCATCAACAGTCTGGTTATTTTTTGGCCATATACTACATCAGCTGCAGGCTGAGCCTGTGTCACCCAAGTGCATTTAACCATCAACAGTCTGATTATTTTTTGGCCATATACTACATCAGCTGCAGGCTGAGCCTGTGTCACCCAAGTGTATTTAACCATCGATAGTGTGGTTATTTTCTGCTATATCCTACATCAGCTGCAGGCTGAGCCTGTGTCACCCAAGTGCATTTAACCATCAACAGTCTGATTATTTTTTGGCCATATACTACATCTGGTGCAGGCTGAGCCTGTGTCACCCAAGTGCATTTAACCATTAACAGTCTGATTATTTTTTGGCCATATACTACATCTGGTGCAGGCTGAGCCTGTGTCACCCAAGTGCATTTAACCATCAACACTGTGGTTATTTTTTGGCCATATATTACATCAGGGGCAAGTTGAGCCTGTCACCCAGCGCCTAAAAAATAGACCTGACATTTCTATTCAACCAAATCTGCACAGTTTTAGCTGGTCAAGTTATTTGTAGTGACCGTAAAAGCAGACTTTTTGTTCTGGGTTGAAAAAGCATTCCCAAATTTGCCATTCTGAAAATAACTAGTTTGTGGTATTTGAGGCCTACTTGAAATCTATCCCAAAAAGAAAATCTTACATTGAAGGTATTGATAGTGTCATTCGGAAAAACCTAAGACACACGCTAGCGTGCTGATAGAAGTGTCATTCTGTGATTAAACCTATAACTGTCACACAGCGCAAAAAAAAACAGGTCTCACATCTCTATTCAACCAAATCTGCACAGTTTTAGCTGGTCAAGTTATTTGTAGTGACCGTAAAAGCAGACTTTTTGTTCTGGGTTGAAAAAGCATTCCCAAATTTGCCATTCTGAAAATAACTAGTTTGTGGCATTTGAGGCCTACTTGAAATCTATCCCAAAAAGAAAATCTTACATTGAAGGTATTGATAGTGTCATTCAGAAAAACCTAAGACACACGCTAGCGTGCTGATAGAAGTGTCATTCTGTGATTAAACCTATAACTGTCACACAGCGCAAAAAAAAACAGGTCTCACATCTCTATTCAACCAAATCTGCACAGTTTTAGCTGGTCAAGTTATTTGTAGTGACCGTAAAAGCAGACTTTTTGTTCTGGGTTGAAAAAGCATTCCAAAAAATTTGCCATTCTGAAAATAACTAGTTTGTGGTATTTGAGGCCTACTTGAAATCTATCCCAAAAAGAAAATCTTACATTGAAGGTATTGATAGTGTCATTCAGAAAAACCTAAGACACACGCTAGCGTGCTGATAGAAGTGTCATTCTGTGATTAAACCTATAACTGTCACACAGCGCAAAAAAAAACAGGTCTCACATCTCTATTCAACCAAATCTGCACAGTTTTAGCTGGTCAAGTTATTTGTAGTGACCGTAAAAGCAGACTTTTTGTTCTGGGTTGAAAAAGCATTCCCAAATTTGCCATTCTCAAAATAACTAGTTTGTGGTATTTGAGGCCTACTTGAAATCTATCCCAAAAAGAAAATCTTACATTGAAGGTATTGATAGTGTCATTCAGAAAAACCTAAGACACACGCTAGCGTGCTGATAGAAGTGTCATTCTGTGATTAAACCTATAACTGTCACACAGCGCAAAAAAAACAGGTCTCACATCTCTATTCAACCAAATCTGCACAGTTTTAGCTGGTCAAGTTATTTGTAGTGACCGTAAAAGCAGACTTTTTGTTCTGGGTTGAAAAAGCATTCCCAAATTTGCCATTCTGAAAATAACTAGTTTGTGGTATTTGAGGCCTACTTGAAATCTATCCCAAAAAGAAAATCTTACATTGAAGGTATTGATAGTGTCATTCAGAAAAACCTAAGACACACGCTAGCGTGCTGATAGAAGTGTCATTCTGTGATGAAACCTATAACTGTCACACAGCGCAAAAAAAAAACAGGTCTCACATCTCTATTCAACCAAATCTGCACAGTTTTAGCTGGTCAAGTTATTTGTAGTGACCGTAAAAGCAGACTTTTTGTTCTGGGTTGAAAAAGCATTCCCAAATTTGCCATTCTCAAAATAACTAGTTTGTGGTATTTGAGGCCTACTTGAAATCTATCCCAAAAAGAAAATCTTACATTGAAGGTATTGATAGTGTCATTCAGAAAAACCTAAGACACACGCTAGCGTGCTGATAGAAGTGTCATTCTGTGATGAAACCTATAACTGTCACACAGCGCAAAAAAAAACAGGTCTCACATCTCTATTCAACCAAATCTGCACAGTTTTAGCTGGTCAAGTTATTTGTAGTGACCGTAAAAGCAGACTTTTTGTTCTGGGTTGAAAAAGCATTCCCAAATTTGCCATTCTGAAAATAACTAGTTTGTGGTATTTGAGGCCTACTTGAAATCTATCCCAAAAAGAAAATCTTACATTGAAGGTATTGATAGTGTCATTCAGAAAAACCTAAGACACACGCTAGGGTGCTGATAGAAGTGTCATTCTGTGATGAAACCTATAACTGTCACACAGCGCAAAAAAAAACAGGTCTCACATCTCTATTCAACCAAATCTGCACAGTTTTAGCTGGTCAAGTTATTTGTAGTGACCGTAAAAGCAGACTTTTTGTTCTGGGTTGAAAAAGCATTCCCAAATTTGCCATTCTGAAAATAACTAGTTTGTGGTATTTGAGGCCTACTTGAAATCTATCCCAAAAAGAAAATCTTACATTGAAGGTATTGATAGTGTCATTCAGAAAAACCTAAGACACACGCTAGCGTGCTGATAGAAGTGTCATTCTGTGATTAAACCTATAACTGTCACACAGCGCAAAAAAAAACAGGTCTCACATCTCTATTCAACCAAATCTGCACAGTTTTAGCTGGTCAAGTTATTTGTAGTGACCGTAAAAGCAGACTTTTTGTTCTGGGTTGAAAAAGCATTCCCAAATTTGCCATTCTCAAAATAACTAGTTTGTGGTATTTGAGGCCTACTTGAAATCTATCCCAAAAAGAAAATCTTACATTGAAGGTATTGATAGTGTCATTCAGAAAAACCTAAGACACACGCTAGCGTGCTGATAGAAGTGTCATTCTGTGATTAAACCTATAACTGTCACACAGCGCAAAAAAAAAACAGGTCTCACATCTCTATTCAACCAAATCTGCACAGTTTTAGCTGGTCAAGTTATTTGTAGTGACCGTAAAAGCAGACTTTTTGTTCTGGGTTGAAAAAGCATTCCCAAATTTGCCATTCTCAAAATTGTGGTGAACGGGAACAATGAGGAAAACATCTATAAGGGACGCGGACGTGGACATGGTCGTGGTGGTGTTAGTGGACCCTCTGGTGCTGGGAGAGGACGTGGCCGTTCTGCCACAGCCACACGTCCTAGTGAACCAACTACCTCAGGTCCCAGTAGCCAGCAGAATTTACAGCGATATTTGGTGGGGCCCAATGCCGTTCTAAGGATGGTAAGGCCTGAGCAGGTACAGGCATTAGTCAATTGGGTGGCCGACAGTGGATCCAGCACGTTCACATTATCTCCCACCCAGTCTTCTGCAGAAAGCGCACAGATGGCGCATGAAAACCAAGCCCATCGGTCTGTCACATCACCCCCATGCATATCAGGGAAACTGTCTGAGCCTCAAGTTATGCAGCAGTCTCTTTTGCTGTTTGAAGACTCTGCAGCCAGGGTTTCCCAAGGGCATCCACCTAGCGCTTCCCCAGGGGTGGAAGAGATAGAATGCACTAACGCACAACCACTTATTTTTCCTGATGATGAGGACATGGGAATACCACCTCAGCACGTCTCTGATGATGACGAAACACAGGTGCCAACTGCTGCGTCTTTCTGCAGTGTGCAGACTGAACAGGAGGTCAGGGATCAAGACTGGGTGGAAGACGATGCAGGGGACGATAATGTCCTAGACCCCACATGGAATGAAGTTCGTGCCACTGACTTTCACAGTTCGGAGGAAGAGGCAGTGGTGAGACCGAGCCAACAGCGTAGCAAAAGAGGGAGCAGTGGGAAAAATCAGAACACCCGCCGCCAAGAGACTCCGCCTGCTACTGACCGCCGCCATCTGGGACCGAGCACCCCAAAGGCAGCTTCAAGGAGTTCCCTGGCATGGCACTTCTTCAAACAATGTGCTGACGACAAGACCCGAGTGGTTTGCACGCTGTGCCATCAGAGCCTGAAGCGAGGCATTAACGTTCTGAACCTTAGCACAACCTGCATGACCAGGCACCTGCATGCAAAGCATGAACTGCAGTGGAGTAAACACCTTAAAAACAAGGAAGTCACTCAGGCTCCCCCTGCTACCTCTTCTGCTGCTGCCGCCTCGGCCTCTTCTGCTGCTGCTGCCGCCGCCTCGGCCTCTTCCTCCGCCTCTGGAGGAACGTTGGCACCTGCCGCCCTGCAAACATGGGATGTACCACCAACACCACCACCTGCGTCACCAAGCATCTCAACCATGTCACACGGCAGCGTTCAGCTCTCCATCTCACAAACATTTGAGAGAAAGCGTAAATTCTCACCTAGCCACCCTCGATCCCTGGCCCTGAATGCCAGCATTTCTAAACTACTGGCCTATGAAATGCTGTCATTTAGGCTGGTGGACACACACAGCTTCAAACAGCTCATGTCACTTGCTGTCCCACAGTATGTTGTTCCCAGCCGCCACTACTTCTCCAAGAGAGCCGTGCCTTCCCTGCACAAACAATTGTCCGATAAAATCAAGTGTGCACTGCGCAACGCCATCTGTGGCAAGGTCCACCTAACCACAGATACGTGGACCAGTAAGCACGGCCAGGGACGCTATATCTCCCTAACTGCACACTGGGGAAATGTAGTGGCGGCTGGGCCCCAGGCGGAGAGCTATTTGGCGCACGTCCTTCCGCCGCCAAGGATCGCAGGGCAACATTCTTTGCCTCTTGTCTCCTCCTCCTCCTACTCAGCTTCCTCCTCCTCTTCTTCCACCTGCTCATCCAGTCAGCCACACACCTTCACCACCAACTTCAGCACAGCACGGGGTAAACTTCAGCAGGCCATTCTGAAACTCATATGTTTTGGGGACAGGCCCCACACCGCACAGGAGTTGTGGCGGGGTATAGAACAACAGACCGATGAGTGGTTGCTGCCGGTGAGCCTCAAGCCCAGCCTGGTGGTGTGCGATAATGGGCGAAATCTCGTTGCACCTCTGGGACTAGCCGGTTTGACGCACATCCCTTGCCTGGCGCATGTGCTGAATTTGGTGGTGCAGAAGTTCATTCGCAACTACCCCGACATGTCAGAGCTGCTGCATAAAGTGCGGGCCGTCTGTTCGCGCTTCCGGCGTTCACACCCTGCCGCTGCTCGCCTGTCTGCGCTACAGCGTAACTTCGGCCTTTTCGCTCACCGCCTCATATGCGACGTGCCCACCAGGTGGAACTCCACCTTGCATATGCTGGACAGACTGTGCGAGCAGCAGCAGGCCATAGTGGAGTTTCAGCTGCAGCACGCACGGGTCAGTCGCACTGCGGATCAGACCCACTTCACCACCAATGACTGGGCCTCCATGCGAGACCTGTGTGCCCTGTTGCGCTGTTTCGAGTACTCCACCAACATGGCCAGTGGCGATGACGCCGTTATCAGCGTTACAATACCACTTCTATGTCTCCTTGAGAAAACACTTAGGGCGATGATGGAAGAGGAGGTGGCCCAGGAGGAAGAGGGGTCATTTTTAGCACTTTCAGGCCAGTCTCTTCGAAGTGACTCAGAGGGAGGTTTTTTGCAACACCAGAGGCCAGGTACAAATGTGGCCAGACAGGGCCCACTACTGGAGGACGAGGAGGACGAGGATGAGGAGGAGGTGGAGGAGGATGAGGATGAAGCATGTTCACAGCGGGGTGGCACCCAAAGCAGCTCGGGCCCATCACTGGTGCGTGGCTGGGGGGAAACACAGGACGATGACGATACGCCTCCCACAGAGGACAGCTTGTCCTTACCTCTGGGCAGCCTGGCACACATGAGCGACTACATGCTGCAGTGCCTGCGCAACGACAGCAGAGTTGCCCACATTTTAACGTGTGCGGACTACTGGGTTGCCACCCTGCTGGATCCCCGGTACAAAGACAATGTGCCCACCTTACTTCCTACACTGGAGCGTGATAGGAAGATGCGCGAGTACAAGCGCACGTTGGTAGACGCGCTACTGAGAGCATTCCCAAATGTCACAGGGGAACCAGTGGAAGCCCAAAGCGAAGGCAGAGGAGTAGCAAGAGGTCGCCAACGCAGCTGTGTCACGCCCAGCTCCTCTGAGGGCAGGGTTAGCATGGCAGAGATGTGGAAAAGTTTTGTCAACACGCCACAGCTAAGTGCACCACCACCTGATACGGAACGTGTTAGCAGGAGGCAACATTTCACTAACATGGTGGAACAGTACCTGTGCACACCCCTCCACGTACTGACTGATGGTTCGGCCCCATTCAACTTCTGGGTCTCCAAATTGTCCACGTGGCCAGAGCTAGCCTTTTATGCCTTGGAGGTGCTGGCCTGCCCGGCGGCCAGCGTTTTGTCTGAACGTGTATTCAGCACGGCAGGGGGCGTCATTACAGACAAACGCAGCCGCCTGTCTACAGCCAATGTGGACAAGCTGACGTTCATAAAAATGAACCAGGCATGGATCCCACAGGACCTGTCCATCCCTTGTGCAGATTAGATATTAACTACCTCCCCTTAACAATATATTATTCTACTCCAGGGCACTTCCTCATTCAATACTATTTTTAATTTCATTTTACTATTATATTGCGGGGCAACCCAAAGTTGAATGAACCTCTCCTCTGTCTGGGTGCCGGGGCCTAAATGTGTGACAGTGGCCTGTTCCAGTGGTGGGTGACGTGAACCCTGATTCTCTGCTATGACATGAATACAGATTCTGCGCTGACATAAGGCCAGATTCTCTGTTACGGGACCTCTCTCCTCTGCCTGGGTGCCTGGGCCTAAATGTGTGACAGTGGCCTGTTCCAGTGGTGGGTGACGTGAAGCCTGATTCTCTGCTATGACATGAATACAGATTCTGCACTGACATAAGGCCAGGTTCTCTGTTACGGGACCTCTCTCCTCTGCCTGGGTGCCTGGGCCTAAATGTGTGACAGTGGTCTGTTCCAGTGGTGGGTGACGTGAAGCCTGATTCTCTGCTATGACATGAATACAGATTCTGCGCTGACATAAGGCCAGATTCTCTGTTACGGGACCGCTCTCCTCTGTCTGGGTGCCGGGGCCTAAATGTGTGACAGTGGCCTGTTCCAGTGGTGGGTGACGTGAAGCCTGATTCTCTGCTATGACATGAATACAGATTCTGCGCTGACATAAGGCCAGATTCTCTGTTACGGGACCTCTCTCCTCTGCCTGGGTGCCTGGGCCTAAATGTGTGACAGTGGCCTGTTCCAGTGGTGGGTGACGTGAAGCCTGATTCTCTGCTATGACATGAATACAGATTCTGCGCTGACATAAGGCCAGATTATCTGTTACGGGACCTCTCTCCTCTGCCTGGGTGCCTGGGCCTAAATGTGTGACAGTGGCCTGTTCCAATGGTGGGTGACGTGAAGCCTGATTCTCTGCTATGACATGAATACAGATTCTGCGCTGACATAAGGCCAGATTCTCTGTTACGGGACCGCTCTCCTCTGTCTGGGTGCAGGGGCCTAAATGTGTGACAGTGGCCTGTTCCAGTGGTGGGTGACGTGCAGCCTGATTCTCTGCTATGACATGAATACAGATTCTGCGCTGACATAAGGCCAGATTCTCTGTTACGGGACCTCTCTCCTCTGCCTGGGTGCCTGGGCCTAAATGTGTGACAGTGGCCTGTTCCAGTGGTGGGTGACGTGAAGCCTGATTCTCTGCTATGACATGAATACAGATTCTGCGCTGACATAAGGCCAGATTCTCTGTTACGGGACCGCTCTCCTCTGTCTGGGTGCCGGGGCCTAAATGTGTGACAGTGGCCTGTTCCAGTGGTGGGTGACGTGAAGCCTGATTCTCTGCTATGACATGAAGACAGATTCTGCGCTGACATAAGGCCAGATTCTCTGTTACGGGACCTCTCTCCTCTGCCTGGGTGCCTGGGCCTAAATGTGTGACAGTGGCCTGTTCCAGTGGTGGGTGACGTGAAGCCTGATTCTCTGCTATGACATGAATACAGATTCTGCGCTGACATAAGGCCAGATTCTCTGTTACGGGACCGCTCTCCTCTGTCTGGGTGCCGGGGCCTAAATGTGTGACAGTGGCCTGTTCCAGTGGTGGGTGACGTGAAGCCTGATTCTCTGCTATGACATGAAGACAGATTCTGCGCTGACATAAGGCCAGATTCTCTGTTACGGGACCTCTCTCCTCTGCCTGGGTGCCTGGGCCTAAATGTGTGACAGTGGCCTGTTCCAGTGGTGGGTGACTTGAAGCCTGATTCTCTGCTATGACATGAAGACAGATTCTGCGCTGACATAAGGCCAGATTCTCTGTTACGGGACCTCTCTCCTCTGCCTGGGTGCCTGGGCCTAAATGTGTGACAGTGGCCTGTTCCAGTGGTGGGTGACGTGAAGCCTGATTCTCTTCTATGACATGAAGACAGATTCTGCGCTGACATAAGGCCAGATTCTCTGTTACGGGACCGCTCTCCTCTGCCTGGGTGCCTGGGCCTAAATGTGTGACAGTGGCCTGTTCCAGTGGTGGCTGACGTGAAGCCTGATTCTCTGCTATGACATGAAGACAGATTCTGCGCTGACATAAGGCCAGATTCTCTGTTACGGGACCTCTCTCCTCTGCCTGGGTGCCTGGGCCTAAATGTGTGACAGTGGCCTGTTCCAGTGGTGGGTGACGTGAAGCCTGATTCTCTGCTATGACATGAAGACAGATTCTGCGCTGACATAAGGCCAGATTCTCTGTTACGGGACCGCTCTCCTCTGTCTGGGTGCCGGGGCCTAAATGTGTGACAGTGGCCTGTTCCAGTGGTGGGTGACGTGAAGCCTGATTCTCTGCTATGACATGAAGACAGATTCTGCGCTGACATAAGGCCAGATTCTCTGTTACGGGACCGCTCTCCTCTGTCTGGGTGCCGGGGCCTAAATGTGTGACAGTGGCCTGTTCCAGTGGTGGGTGACGTGAAGCCTGATTCTCTGCTATGACATGAAGACTGATTCTGCGCTGACATGAAGCCAGATTCTCTGCTATGGCCTGAAGAGACTGATTCTCTGCTGACATGAAGCCAGATTCTTTGCTATGGCATGAAGAGACTGATTCTCTGCTGACGTGAAGCCAGATTCTCTGCTATGGGACCTCTGTCCAATTGATATTGGTTCATTTTTATTTTTTTAATTTTAATTTTAATTCATTTCCCTATCCACATTTGTTTGCAGGGGATTTACCTACATGTTGCTGCCTTTTGCAGCCCTCTAGCTCTTTCCTGGGCTGTTTTACAGCCTTTTTAGTGCCCAAAAGTTCGTGTCCCCATTGACTTCAATGGGGTTCGGGTTCGGGACGAAGTTCGGTTCGGGTTCGGATCCCGAACCCGAACATTTACGGGAAGTTCGGCCGAACTTCTCGAACCCGAACATCCAGGTGTTCGCTCAACTCTAGTCTTTAACAAAGAGGCGGGTTCCATTGCACAATCCTCTTTTAGTGTTTATATTTCTGAGGAGCATAATTATTGCTCCCTTTGTAAGGTTCAGTTTATGCCTCGGCATTCCTGTTGGAGTTAACTCATTAAGAAACTCAATAGGATAGTACTGCATCAATTGAGTTTGAGCTAAGGAATGTCACAGTATCTCCTTCCAAAATGTTTAGCACCTCTTCATTTATGCTATCAACATCAGAGTTCTTTGGGCAAATAATACATTTTTTTGTTATCTTTGAGACATCAGCAACTAAAATTCTTTCTCCAAAAAAGTTGTTGGCAATATTTCCTGTACATAACATTTTTGGAGGGATTTCAATTATGTCTTCAGGCAAACCGTCAATGTGTGGTGTATCACCATTGCCAACTTGGATCAACCAATTTCTGAATTCAGTATCAACTGAACGGATATTGTTTGTAAGGTTAAGTATTTGGAAGTTTTGCCACAGTTTATTATACTTTATACATGCTTCAACAATTTTTGTCCGGTCACCATGAGGAACCACTGGAAGTGTTTGCCGAAAATCTCCACCAAGTAATAAAACTTTTCCTCCAAAGGGTTTCTGGTTATCCATTATTTCTTTTAGCAGTTTGTCAATCACTGTAAGAGCAATAGACGGGGCCATTGTACACTCATCCCAAATGAGCACTGTAGATGATCTCAAATTTTCAGCATCAGCAGAATTGAGACGCATATTAGATATTGAGTTCTCAACTATCGGAACAGGTAATTTGAACTGAGAGTGGTATGTTCTTCCACCCTCAAGAAGATTGGCTGCTATACCTGTTGAGGCTACAGGGAGTGCAATGTTACCTTCTCCACGAACTGTGCTGAGAAGGGTTTTGTAAAGATACGTTTTACCACTACCTCCTGGACCATCCAAGAAAAAACAACGGTTGCAAAGGTTGTCATTTTTGCTTGCAGACAATATTTTTTCTGAAGCTCTTTTTTGTTCTCTGTTTAATGTTTTCTCCATTTCTTCAGCTCTGTATTTTTGTAATTCCTTATCATACATATTCCAAAGTTGATCAGTATTTGGCATTGTGGAAGGCAATCCAAAATCTTCACAGTTTTTTCCATGTAGTACCAGAATGTTGGCTATTTCTTTAAGTGCGATCTTACGACAAATTGTACAATCATCATTGTGTTGTTTATGTTTGTGAACTAAATCTTCAATGAGATATTGCTCATATTTTAGAAAAAGTGCATTCATATTTTGTAATGATGCAAAAACGCAGACATATGCAAATAATTCCTTAAGTTGTTTAGGCATTGTAAAGTGGACAGCATCTTCCAGAGTGTTCTCCCACACATCGTCATCATTAATAAGTCCTTTTGCTTTTGCAGCCTCTTGGAAAGTGGGATAGACATTACTATGTACTGTCCTCAGATCGTCAAAGGATACTGCACCAGCCACATGCAGCAATAGTAGACGCAGACAGTAACGCTCTGCATCTGATATTAAGTTGACAGAATACATTTGTCCAATAATTTTTTCTGCACCACGTTGACGCAATTTCCAACAACAATTTTGAGAGTCAAACACATAATGCAAAGGATTGTCCGAATATAATATATTCTTTGCTTCCTCTTTTTGTTGATTCAATTTGAACCAAGCTGTCAATTGAGTATCACGGTTTAAAGCTCTCTGTACCGCTGTGGTAATGTCATTTGGGTTGAAAAAAACTGATTGTTCTTCAAGCAGATGCACTGCTAATCTATGGATGGTATGGGATTAATAATGCATTCCAAACCCATGCAAACGCCATGCTGCTTCTGGAGCATTGACATACCTAGAATTAATAAAGGTGTTTATTTCATCATGATTCAAAGTACCTTGTTCTTGAATGACAACATTTGCACAATCATGACCTTTGTACACATATTTAAAAAGGTATCTGACACTTTTCACTGATGCACAAACTTCCACATTAATGTGGCAATTGTACTTCAACACTAAGTAAGGATTATATGGTACAACCCAAGAATTATCAATATTCTTTCCGTTAAGAATTATAGTTTGGCCTGTATTTCTTCTCTTGTACTTTGGATAGCCATTGCTATTAGCAATAGTTTTTTGTTGGAATTCCTTCGGAAAATCCTTACAGCATTTGTCATTTGTCATACATGGAGAATTAGGATTGAGTGCTCATTGTAATAAAAAGATCTGGTTTTCCATATTTTCTGACAATTGCCATAGCATCTTGATAATTTTGCTGCATGTTTCTGGGGCTCTCTGCAAATGAAGAAGGCAAAATATAAATTTTTCCAGGACTCAGGCCTGCTTCATTGGCTTCATTAAACAAATGATCCATTAATCCAGAGTATTTTTCAACACGCAATTTAGGCTGATTTTGACGTATATAATTGAGTCTGTTGGCTTCTGTTTTTACATATGCATCAACTATATATTGCTGTGTAAGGCGGCCTGCATTTAAAAAGGGATTAAAATCCTCTCTAATGGAAAGACGGTAACCGTAGTATTGCATTTGAGTGACTCTAACTCTAGGATTGTGTGACTGGTTTGGTAAATTTCATAAAGCTTGTGGTCTGTTTTGCAATGGAATGTCAATTCCCCAGCTTTGATCCCCATAGGGGAATAACAATGGATAAACCATGGGTTCCAAATTAGGATCAAGGACACTAATTCTTTGTGTTTTTTTTTTTATTTGTATAATCTTCACTTGGTTTGCAGTGTATAAGAAGATCTCTTTCAAGTGGTGGTTGTCCATCATCATTTTGAAAAATAAAAGAAACCTCATTATATTTTGGTGCGTTATAGCGCCTTTAGTCATTTTTGCGATCTTGTACTATTGTCATGGACACTTCCTTAATAACATTGTCATTTTTGGCGGCATTCTCTTAATATTCTTTTTCAACTTGGTACAACATTTTGCAGGCCTCGGCAAAAGGATTGAATTGTGCCATAAATGTACTTAATGTTTGCATAAGCTCTGTATTTATTCCTGAGTTGGCAGAAATTTGCATTCTTTGTTCTGCAGCTTCAGAGGGATCTAAAATGTATAATTGTGCAAACTGTCTGTTTTCACCCTGTTGAGGATGCAGTGTTCCTGCTCTGTGACAAATCAAACCATGGATTCGAAAACAGTATGGCCCATAGCCAGAAGGCGGACTAATGTTAGCTCCCATAGATGCAAATGCAAGAGCACTATTTATTGACCTTATATTTTGCATGAAATTTTTGCTGTAATGATGCTGACCCATCATGAGCTGCTGTATAATGTCAAGGATGGTGTTGCAGAAAGCTGGAACTTATAAATAAACATCCGACTGGCTTGATCCCAAACTAAGGAGCATATGGGTGAGCCCTATAAAACCCCTAGAGCTCTCCCTGACTGCTATGCCCATGCAAAGATCTTTATGGTAGACGATTGCATGTCCACGTACCTTATACTATCTGACACCTGAAAACCCTATAATAGTGAGGGGACATGACCACCGGCTCCCTGCACTTAATACGGACAGAGTCAGGGTCACCTACAATCAAGCCAGCAAGTAAACACAAATAAAGGAAACAGACTTATCTGAGGAATCAGGAGAAGGAGCATCCAGCAGTGAACAACTCATCCAGGAAGAAGTATAAACCTCAAAGTGAGGCAGTATGGGAGGGAATATAAAGGGAGACAATCAGTGCAAATAGATGACAGCTGGGAGAAGGAAAGGAGATGACAAAGTGAAACCAAAACAAAGAACTTCATGTAAGAGGTAGCGAAGAACGTCTAACAGACCTTCTCACAGAGCTGGCGGTGACATATAAACGGATTTGTTCGAATTGGTTGAAGATTTACTTTTACTTTTGAGCAACACTGTGTAAATTTTTGATCAGATGGTCTTTCTCCTTCAAAATGTTTTGCTTGACAAAAATTGCATATCTGATTTAAATCTCCACATGTGTGGGGTATAATGTTACTCTCATTAATATTAACTATATCATTTATCATTGCCATTCTTTCTATTGTTGCCCGGGATTCGTTATTTTCCACTCGTTTACTTCGGGCCAGTCTCTGTAATTGTGCTTGCCGCAAACATTGTAATTGTCGTTCTTCTGATGTAAGACTTGCTCTCCTAGCTTTTTCTCTTTCAGCATGTCTCTTATGTTTTTGTCTTTCTCTTATATCATTTATCCTCTCCTGTGTGACTGTTAACCCTTTAAGGACATAGGACGTACCGGTACGCCCTATTTCCCGAGTCCTTAAGGACCAAGGACGTACCGGTACGTCCTAACTTTAAATAGGCATTCCGGCGCCCCAGGGGTTAATCTGAACAGGATGCCGGCTGAAATCATTCAGCCGGCATCCTGTCACAACGCCAGGGGGGGTCATGTGACCCCCCCGTGTCGGCGATCGCAGCAAACCGCAGGTCAATTCAGACCTGCGGTTTGCTGCGCTTTTTGCAGTTTCTGATCCTCGCGGTCCCTGACCGCGGGGATCAGAAACTTTACAGTGCCTAAAATCAATATTTTTCACCCCCCCCCTGCACCCCTGCACGATTTGATGCCGGCGGGTGGTGCGGGGGGGCGTTGTGGGAGGCGGGCGGTGCGGCAGGCAGGATCGCGATCCCCCGCCCGCCTCCCCATGAACGATCGTTGGCTTCTAGTGGTTATACCAGGGTGCCAGCACATTGCTGGCACCCTGGTATAAACGGCTGACATCTGTGCAGATGTCAGCCGTTTAACCCTTTCCATACCGCGGTCCGTACGGACCGCGGTATGGAAAAAGTTAACTGTCATCGGTCAGGGAGCTCCCTCACTCTCCATCGGGGGGCTGCTGTGCCTTTGCAGCCCCCTGATGGAGAGGGAGAGAGCCCCCCGACAGCCCCCCTCAGCCCTGTGCTTACCCTTCCCCGTCTGCGAAGTTGTGGCAGACGGGGAAGGTTCCCATGGCAACAGGACGCCTGCTCAGGCGTCCTGCTGTCCATGGTGCTGAACAGATGTGTGCTAAAAGCATAGATCTGTTCAGTGTAAGTAAAATACAGTGCAGTACAATATATATTGTACTGTACTGTATTATACAGACATCAGACCCACTGGATCTTCAAGAACCAAGTGGGTCTGGGTCAAATTTTTTTTTAAAAAAAGTGAAAAAAGTTAAGATAAAAAAAGAAACATTTATCACTGAATAAAAATTAAAAAAATAAAATAAACTACACATATTAGGTATCGCCGCGTCCGTAACGACCTGATCTATAAAACGGTCATGTTATTTTCCCCACATGGTGAACGCCATAAAAATAAAAAAATAAAAACTATGAGAAAATTGAAATTTTGCCCACCTTACTTCCCAAAAAAGGTAATAAAAGTGATCAAAAAAGTCGCATGTACGCCAAAATAGTACCAATCAAACCGTCATCTCATCCCGCAAAAAATGAGACCCTCCTCAAGATAATCGCCCAAAAACTGAAAAAACTATGGCTCTTGGACTATGGAAACACTAAAACATGATTTTTTTTTGTTTCAAAAATGAAATCATTGTGTAAAACTTACATAAATAAAAATAAAGTATACGTATTAGGTATCGCCGCATCCGTATCGACCGGCTCTATAAAAATATCACATGACCTAACCCCTCAGGTGACCACCGTAAAAAATAAATTAAAAAAACGGTGTAAAAAAAGCAATTTTTTGCCATCTTACGTCACGAAAAGTGTAATAGCAAGCGATCAAAAAGTCATATGCACCCCAAAATAGTGCCATTCAAACCGTCATCTCATCCCGCAAAAAATGAGACCCTACTCAAGATAATCGCCCAAAAACTGAAAAAACTATGGCTCTTAGACTTTGGAGACACTAAAACATTTTTTTGGTTTTAAAAATGAAGTTATTATATAAAACTTACATAAATAAAAAAATTGTATACATATTAGGTATCGCCGCATCCGTGACAACCTGCTCTATAAAATTACCACATGATCTAACCTGTCAGATGAAAGTTGTAAATAACAAAAAAAAACGTGCCAATAAAGCTATTTCTTGTTACCTTGCCGCACAAAAGTGTAATATAGATCAACCAAAAATCATATGTACCCTAAGCTAGTACCAACAAAACTGCCACCCTATCCCGTAGTTTCTAAAATGGGGTCACTTTTTTGGAGTTTCTACTCTAGGGGTGCATCGGGGGGCTTCAAATGGGACATGGTGTAAAAAAAAAACAGTCCAGCAAAAACCTGCCTTCCAAAAACCGTATGGCATTCCTTTCCTTCTGCGCCCTGCCGCGTGCCCGTACAGCGGTTTACGACCACATATGGGGTGTTTCTGTAAACTACAGAATCAGGGCCATAAATAATAAGTTTTGTTTGGCTGTTAACCCTTGCTTTGTAACTGGAAAAAAAAAAATTAAAATGGAAAATCTGCCAAAAATGAGAAATTTTGAAATTGTGTCTCTATTTTCCATTAAATCTTGTGCAACACCTAAAGGGTTAACAAAGTTTGTAAAATCAGTTTTGAATTCCTTGAGGGGTGTAGTTTCTTAAATGGGGTCACTTTTATGGAGTTTCTACTCCAGGGGTGCATCAGGGGGGCTTCAAATGGGACATGGTGTCAAAAAAACAGTCCAGCAAAATTAGCCCTCCAAAAACCAAACGGCGCACCTTTCACTCTACGCCCCGCTGTGTGCCCGTACAGTAGTTTACGGCCACATATGGGGTGTTTCTGTGAACAGCAGAGTCAGGGCAATAAAGATACAGTTTTGTTTGGCTGTTAACCCTTGCTTTGTTAGTGGAAAAAATGGGTTAAAATTGAAAATTAGGCAAAAAAATGAAATTCTCAAATTTCATCTCCATTTGCGAATAACTCTTGTGCAACACCTAAAGGGTTAACGATGTATGTAAAATCAGTTTTGAATACCTTGAGGGGTGTAGTTTCTTAGATGGGGTCACTTTTAGGGAGTTTCTCCTCTAGGGGTGCATCAGGGGGCTTCAAATGGGACATGGTGTAAATAAACCAGTCCATAAAAATCTGCCTTCCAAAAACCATACGGCGCACCTTTCCCTCTACGCCCTACTGTGTGGCCGTACAGTAGTTTACGGCCACATATTGGGTGTTTCTGTAAACGGCAGAGTCAGGGCAATAAAGATACAGTCTTGTTTGGCTGTTAACCCTTGCTTTGTTAGTGGAAAAAATGGGTTAAAATGAAAAATTTGACAAATAAATGAAATTCTCAAATTTCCTCCCCATTTGCCAATAACTCTTGTGCAACACCTAAAGGGTTACAAATGTATGCAAAATCAGTTTTGAATACGTTGAGGGGTGTAGTTTCTTAGATGGGGTCACTTTTGGGTGGTTTCTATTATGTAAGCCTCGCAAAGTGACTTCAAACCTGAACTGGTCCCTAAAAATTGAGTTTTTGTAAATTTCGGAAAAATTTCAAGATTTGCTTCTAAACTTCTAAGCCTTATAACATCCCCAAAAAATAAAATATCATTCCCAAAACAATTCAAGCATGAAGTAGACATATGGGGAATGTAAAGTCATCAAAATTTTTTGGGGTATTACTATGTATTACAGAAGTAGAGAAACTGAAACTTTGAAATTTGCAAATTTTTCCAAATTTTTGGTAAATTAGGTATTTTTTTGTGCAAAAAAAATATTTTTTTTTTACTTCATTTTACCAGTGTCATGAAGTACAATATGTGACGAAAAAACAATCTCAGAACGGCCTGGATAAGTCAAAGCGTTTTAAAGTTATTAGCACTTAAAGTGACACTGGTCAGATTTCCAAAAAATGGCCTGGTCCTTAAGGTGAAAATGAGCCCGGTCCTTAAGGGGTTAATAAATGTGTTGTGTCTGTTTGTAGATCTGTTATCCTGCCTCTTTTTATTGCTTGTTGCTGACGTAGTGTTGCTCTCCTAGCTCTGTGTGCTTTCACATTTTTCTGACGCTCATTTTCCTTTTTTTCAATAGATCTATTTGCTCGTCTTTGTCTTTCTCTTAGAGATTGTTTTTTACGCTGATTTTCCTGTTCTTCTATAGATCTATTTGCTCTTCTGACTCTTTCTCTTTTAGCATTTTTGTGACACAAATTTTATTTTTCTTGAATTGATCTATTTGCTCGTTTTTTTCTTAGTTTTTCAGCCTTTCTTTTTTTGATTTTTACTTTCTGACTTGACAGTTTCTCCAGGAGAATTTGGTTATGTAGGGTTTCATTGTCTGTGTCTTTTGTCCTACTTGATGTGTCCTTTTTTTTGGGTGGCATGTTGTTAGTAAAAAGTCCAAGTAATATAGGCTTGTACTTTTATAATTTTATAATATTTCTCTTACTGTAATACTGACTTATATGTAGCTGTAATATGCGTCACTGGCACTGACTTTTGGCTGAGACTGCAGGCACTACGACTGGTGGCTGATATGACTGCCACTGACTGGTAGTGCTGAGACCACTTGCACTGTGACTGGTGACTGATACAGCTGTCACTGACTAGTGGTGCTGAGACCACTGGCACTGTGACTGGTGGCTGATACGGCTGGCACTGACTGGTGGTGCTGAGAGCACTGGCACTGTGACTGGTGGCTGATACTGCTGGCACTGACTGCTGGCACTGACTGGTGGTGCTGAGACTGTGGGCACTGTGACTGGTGCCTGAGATGGCTGGCACTGACTGGTGGTGCTGAGACTGCAGCTGATGGCTGAAACAGCTGGCACTTACTGGTGGCTGAGACGACTGGCAGTGCCACGTGGTGCTGAGACTGCTGTCACTGTGACTGGTGGCTGATACGGCTGGCACTGACTGGTGGTGCTGAGACCACTGGCACTGTGACTGGTGGCTGATAGAGCTGGCACTAACTGGTGGTGCTGAAACCACTGTGACTGTGACTGGTGGCTAATATGCTTGGCACTGACTGGTGGTGCTGAGACTGCTGTCACTGTGACTGGTGGCTGATATGGCTGGCACTGACTGGTGGTGCTGAGACCACTGGCACTGTGACTGGTGGCTGATACAGCTGGCACTGACTGATAGGAGTGACTGGTGGTGCTGAGACTGTGGGCACTGTGACTGGTGCCAGAGATGGCTGGCACAATGACTGGTGGTGCTGAGACTGCAGCTGATGGCTGAAACAGCTGGCGCTGACTGGTGGCTGAGACGACTGGCAGTGCCACGTGGTGCTGAGACTGCTGGCACTGTGACTGGTGGCTGATACGGCTGGCACTGACTGGTGGTGCTGAGACCACTGGCACTGTGACTGGTGGCTGATACAGCTGGCACTGATTGGTGGTGCTAATACGGCGGGCACTGTGACTGGTGGCTAATAGAGCTGGCACTAACTGGTGGTACAGAAACCACTGTCATTGTGACTGGTGGCTAATACGCTTGGCACTGACTGTTGATGCTGAGACTGCTGTCACTGTGACTGGTGGGTGATACAGCTGGCACTGACTGCTGGCACTGACTGGTGGTGCTAAGAGCACTGGCACTGTGACTGGTGACTGATACAGCTGTCCCTGACTAGTGGTGCTGAGACCACTGGCACTGTGACTGGTGGCTGATATGGCTGGCACTGACTGGTGGAGCTGAGAGCACTGGCACTGTGACTGGTGACTGATGCAGCTGTCACTGACTAGTGGTGCTGAGACCACTGGCACTGTGACTGGTGGCTGATACGGCTGGCACTGACTGGTGGTGCTGAGAGCACTGGCACTATGACTGGTGGCTGATACTGCTGGCACTGATTGCTGGCACTGACTGCTGGCACTGACTGGTGGTGCTGAGACTGTGGGCACTGTGACTGGTGCCTGAGATGGCTGGCACCGACTGGTGGTGCTGAGACTGCAGCTGATGGCTGAAACAGCTGGCACTTACTGGTGGCTGAGACGACTGGCAGTGCCACGTGGTGCTGAGACTGCTGTCACTGTGACTAGTGGCTGATACGGCTGGCACTGACTGGTGGTGCTGAGACCACTGGCACTGTGACTGGTGGCTGATAGAGCTGGCACTAACTGGTGGTGGTGAAACCACTGTCACTGTGACTGGTGGCTAATATGCTTGGCACTGACTGGTGGTGCTGAGACCACTGGCACTGTGACTGGTGGCTGATACGGCTGGCACTGACTGGTGGTGCTGAGACCACTGGCACTGTGACTGGTGGCTGATACAGCTCGCACTGACTGCTGGCACTGACTGGTGGTGCTGAGAAGGCGGCACTGTGACTGGTGGCTGATAGAGCTGGCACTAACTGGTGGTGCTGAGAGCACTGGCACTGTGACTGGTGGCTGATAGGGCTGGCACTGACTGGTGGCTGATAGGGCTGGCACTGACTGGTGGCTGATACGGCTTGCACTGACTGGTGGTGCTGAGACCACAGGCACTGTGACTGGTGGCTGATAGAACTGGCACTAACTGGTGGTGCTGAAACCACTGTCATTGTGACTGGTAGCTAATACGCTTGGCACTGACTGGTGGTGCTGAGACTGCTGTCACTGTGACTGGTGGCTGATACGGCTGGCACTGACTGGTGGTGCTGAGACCACTGGCACTGTGACTGGTGGCTGATACAGCTGGCACTGACTGCTAGGACTGACTGGTGGTGCTGAGACTGTGGGCACTGTGACTGGTGCCTGAGATGCCTGGCACGAACTGCTGGCACTGACTGGTGGTGCTGAGACTGCAGCTGATGGCTGAAACAGCTGGTGCTGACTGGTGGCTGAGACAACTGGCAGTGCCACGTGGTGCTGAGACTGCTGGCACTGTGACTGGTGGCTGATACGGCTGGCACTGACTGGTGGTGCTGAGACCACTGGCATTGTGACTGGTGGCTGATACAGCTGGCACTGATTGGTGGTGCTAATACGGCGGGCACTGTGACTGGTGGCTAATATGCTTGGCACTGACTGTTGATGCTGAGACTGCTGTCACTGTGACTGGTGGGTGATACGGCTGGCACTGACTGCTGGCACTGACTGGTGGTGCTGAGACCACTGGCACTGTGACTGGTGGCTGATACAGCTCGCACTGACTGCTGGCACTGACTGGTGGTGCTGAGACGGCGGGCACTGTGACTGGTGGCTGATAGAACTGGCACTAACTGGTGGTGCTGAGACCACTGGCACTGTGACTGGTGGCTGATATGGCTGGCACTGACTTCTGTTACTGTGACTGGTGGCAATGATTGATGGCTGGAAATTATTGCTGGCACTGATTGGTGGTGCTGGCTAATACTGCTGGCAGCATCTGCAGTGTGTATCTGAGAGCAATTTCTGTCACTATGCATGTAATGGCGGCGCTTCTTATGCACTCTGCTTCTTATGCACTCTGCTCCAACTGACACCACACACCATAAGAGGCGGTTATTGGCCAGTGGCGCAATTGTGGGGATGGTGTGATTGGACGGCTCCATGCTGTGGGCGGTCCGTACAGCGTGTGGTGCGCCGTGTGTTTATTGGCTGGCGCAATTGTGGGCGGTCCGGGCGGCGACTTTGATTGGACGGTCCCTGCTGTGTGTGTGTGGAGTGTGTGCTGATTGGTTTGTGCGCCGCACATGCGCACTTCACTAAGGCTACTTTCACACTGGCGTTTCAGAGTCCGCCTGTGAGATCCGTTTCAAGGCTCCAGTTTAGCTCCAATGCTTTCTGAATGGATGCGGATCTATTCAGAATGCATCAGTTTGGCTTTGTTCCGCCTCCATTCCGCTCTGGAGGCGGACACCAAAACGCTGCTTGCAGAGCTGAACGGATGCGTGCGGAGCTGAACGGATACGTCCTGACTTATAATGTAAGTCAATGGGGACGGATCCGTTTACATTGACACAATATTGGTGCAATTGTAAACGGATCCATCCCCCATTGACTTTCAATGTAAAGTCAGAAGTCCCTATTAATATACCATCGGATCAGAGTTTTCTCCAATCGGATGGTATATTTTAACTTGAAGCGTCCCCATCACCATGGGAACGCCTCTATGTTAGAATATACCATCGGATTTGAGTTAGATCGTGAAAACTCAGATCCGACAGTATATTCTAACACAGAGGCGTTCCCATAGTGATGGGGATGCTTCAAGTTAGAATATACTAAGAACTATGTACATAACTGCCCCCTGCTGCCTGGCAGCACCCGATCTCTTACAGGGGGCTGTGATCAGCACAATTAACCCCTCAGGTGCCGCACCTGAGGGGTTATTTGTGCGGATCTCAGCCCCCTGATCGGGTGCTGCCAGGCAGCAGGGGCCAGACCCACCTCTCTCTCCAGTATTAAAAGCATCGGTGGCCAGTGCGGCCCCGCCCTCCCTCCCCAGTATTAAAAGCATTGGTGGTCAGTGCGGCCCCCCCTCCCTCCCTCCCCAGTATTAAAAGGATTGGTGGCCAGTGGCCACAGGCTAACAACCCCCCTCCCCCCATCATTGGTGGCAGCGGAGCGGCATTTCCGATCGGAGTCCCAGTTTAATCGCTGGGGCTCCGATCAGTTACCATGGCAGCCAGGACACTACTGCACTGGCCACCAATGCTTTTAATACTGAGGAAGGAGGGGGGGCTGAGATCCGCACAAATAACCCCTCAGGTGCGGCACCTGAGGGGTTAATTGTGCGGATGACAGCCCCTGTAAGAGATCGGGTGCTGCCAGGCAGCAGGAGGCAGTTATGTACACAGTTCTTAGTATATTCTAACTTGAAGCGTCCCCATCACCAGACAGATCCGCACCTAGAGCAGGTGTGAAGTAGTCTAATCGGCACACACGCACGGACAACAGCCCTGAGCACGGGTGATGCGCCTTGTTTTTATTTTCCGGCAGCGCAGTGCTTTGGGCGGTCCCTCCTGTGTGTGTGGAGTGTGTGCTGATTAGTTTGTGCGCCGCGAATGCGCACTTCACTAATCGGCACACACGCACGGACAACAGCCCTGAGCACGTACACAGGGCTTTTATTAGTATAGATAGTGTTTTTTTTCCTACATAAAACTTTTTTTAACGGAAAAGGAGGCTCCTGTAAGAAGTTTGATTAAATGTAAATTTTATGGAAGGCGGAAGGAAAAAAATAATTGAGCATTGTATGTCTGTGTGCATTTTTCAAGTGCTTGATGTATGGGCTGTGCGTTTGCTTACATTCATCTCATTACCCCGACTCCTAATTTCAGTGTATAGCATCTGAGAACTTCCTGAAACGGGTAGATTAATGAGTTATCGGCTTGACTTTGAAATCAGGAAGTTAATAAAGTGCGTCAATTATCCAACAAAGACATGCATCACCGGCTCCTGCTTCAAAATGTGAGGAACATTAAAATTAGAATATTACACATCAATAGTTAATACGCCCCACAGTCTATTTCTACACTAATTGCATGGCCATTACAAAATAACTTAGAAAACGATTTACTTTTTACAATATGATAAAATCTTTAGACCTTTGCTGGAAGTGTAGGTAAAATAAGTGGGATAAGATGATTGCATAACTCAGCTATAAGAATATATATATATATATATATATATTCGAGGGCTACCCTTTTTAGAGGTACTGCATTGTTTGCAAACAATTGGATAGATACATATGTGCAAGGGTGAAATGGCATATGAAACAAACATGTTTGTTATAGGTAGAAACTTGACCCTATAATGCTGCCAGTATGTGTTGGTGTAACACCCCATGTTTCTTTAACAATGTTTCTTTAACAACTCCCATATAGGAGGAACACATTGGAACTCACTTGCGTATTTTTCAGGAGCATAAGACTTTTTTTTGCATTATAAGAATCTTATATTAAAAATAATAGTAAATAAATAAATGAAATTTTTATATTTTATATATCTTTTTGTAATTATAAAAAATGTATGGCATAGAAATAAATGTGTAATTACAAAAAAAATGTGTGTATATATATATATATATATATATATATATATATAAAGGGGACAGCACATCCAGTAGAAAATCGTGGTTTATTGCCTCACTGTCCCACATGGGTCAATATACCACGATTTTCTACTGGATGTGCTGTCCGCTTTCTACTATTATTTTGGGGTAAGAAGTTACACCCTGGGACATAGCACCCGCTGTATTTTTTTGTGAATTGGTGCTGCCATTTTTTCTTTCTTTTTGTATATATATATATATATATTTGTGGTCACGGCTGCGGATGCGAAGACCTTGTGTAGAATAGCGGGGGACAGGCCTGCCCTGTTTACTTACCTCATACCTGGACTAAATGGCTGGTGGTGTGCCCTTAGCCATGAACGCGGGTAGGCCTATAAGGGGGCATACCCTGGTAGAAGTAGAAAAATGAGGGAGGGTGGGAGGGGCACAGATAGCTCACGGGCAAGGAGGAACGCGTGCCCTGGCTATTTAAAGGCACCTCCGCCCCTCCCACAAATGCAGGCTGACATGTCAGCCTTAACTACTTGTGGTCACGGCTGCGGATGCGAAGACCTTGTGTAGAATAGCGGGGGACAGGCCTGCCCTGTTTACTTACCTCATACCTGGACTAAATGGCTGGTGGTGTGCCCTTAGCCATGAACGCGGGTAGGCCTATAAGGGGGCAAAGAACAAGCCAGGTAGTGTAGAAAAGGGAGTTTATTGTACCTGCAGAACATCATAAAACCAGACTACAGAAGGCCTTGGATATCTCCCGGTGTGGATTCGGAATGTAGCGCCCGTAGCATGCCGAGTGCCAGCGCCCCATTTTTTGGATGATGTGAGCTGGTACATTATGCCTTGATGCTGCGGATGCAGCCCCAATGCGGAAGGAATGCCCTGAAATGGTTTTTGGATCATGACCTAAACCCGCCACTAGGGAACGGATGTGCGAGATGAATTGGGATGACGTGACGGATCTGACTTTAAGGGGAAGCAACGGGCTGTCTCGGGCCGAATCGCCCAACACCGCCAGGAGCTGCTGGAGGACCTGGATCGGGCACCATTCATTGAAAGTGGGGAAGTACCTGATCCCCACTGGTGGACCGACTTGAGATGTCTTAGATGAAGCGAGGTACAGGATGAACTGGTCTCCCTGCCGGACCAGCTGGCCCCTAGTCAAGCCTTTGGCTTTAGCAGAGGAGCTGGTGAATTCCCCTGGCCGCAAAAAACCATAAAAGCTGAGGTACATGGCCGCTTTGACCACGGTACTAGCAAGGAGCCCAAAAGGATTACCATCTAGGGAGGTGGATAACTTCCTGAAGAGCTCTCCTGATACCGGCTGTCTGAGAGAGCTTGGACCCCTGCTACTTTTTTGAATGCCCCTAAGGGTGGCTTTTATCGGTTGTGACAGGAAAATCGATCTACAGTCCGGATCTTCTAATGAGAGGAAATGCTGTACCCCGGCCAGGTATAGCTTTATGGAATTGTAGGACAGTTTGAGCTCCAAATGGCAGTATGCCAAGAAAGCCATGATGTACGCCGTCTTGCCGGTATCATGTCTTGGGTGAAGGAGCGTGAACTTGTGGAACACATTCCAGCCTGTTCTATAGTTTCTGGACGTGTTGACCGATAAAGAATTTCTCACCAGACTTTTTGCTGAATCAATGAACGATTTTAATCCAAGATCAGAGTCTGGAACGCAGGAGGGGAAAGACCCACTTGGTCCGCCTCCGGCATTGCCTGGAAAAAATCATGAAAATGAAATCGTGACAAGGCATCTGCGGCGATATTTTGTTTACCCTGGATATGCCTGCAAGTGACATGAAAATTGTGACAGAGGGAAAGCCAGACCAATCTACGGACAAATGACATGATGAATGGAGATTTCGATCTGCCTTTGGCGATTATGTCTACCACCGCCTGATTATCCGTGATGAAAACTACCGATGAATTGGCCCATTGACTGCCCCAAACTTGAGCCGCCGCTACAATGGGGTACACCTCTAGTAAAGGGGAAGATTTTAAGGCTTGCTGCGCAGAAGACACCTCTGGGGGCCAGGGACCAGCGAACCACTGATTCCCGCTGATTGCTGCGTAACCTGCAGAAGCCGCGGCGTCCGTGAAGATCGTGGCTGATGTGGGACCCCATAGTGGGACAAACATGGAGACACCGTTCCAGCTGGCGAGGAACGTGTCCCACATTGCTAAATCCGCGATCGCTTGGCTGTCTAGGCAGATGAGACTATCCTGCTTGGAGGCTGCTGGAAGCAGCTGTAGCAAACGGGAAGTGAAAGCTCTGCCCTGCGGCATGATCCTGGTAGCAAAGTTCAACATACCCAGCAAAGATTGTAACTCAACCTTAGTGAAACGCCTGGAGCCTGCTGCCTTGGAGATCTCTTCCCTGATTTTGGCAAGCTTCTCTTCCGGAAGCCTAGCTTGCATTTTAACGGAGTCCAACACTATCCCTAGAAAGGTAATTACCGTCGAAGGGCCTTCTATCTTTGAAGAGGCTACAGGAACATTGAGCACAGAGAAGACCCGGAGAAGGGACCTGAGCTTGCTGGGTCTGATACCTGGGGATTCAACCAACAGGAAATCATCCAGGTAATGGATGACCAGCGGGCAATCGCAGCAGTTGACTAGAATCCAATGCAGAGCCTGCGCGAACTGATCAAACAACCAGGGGCTGCTCTTGGATCCAAAGGTCAGACGGCTAGCAAAATAATAAAGATTTTGCCATTTGATGCCGTACCACCTCCAGAGCTGCGGGTGAATGGGGAGCAATTTGAACGCGTCTGCGATATCCGCCTTGGATAGCCAAGCCCCTCTGCCAACCTGGAGAATGAGTTGTATGGCTTCATCCACTGAGGAGTACCTCATGGAAAACTCTTCGGAGGGGATCAGAGAATTTAAACTCGGGATGACGGAACCATGAGGCGCAGAAAGATCATAGATTAGACGTTTTTTATTTGAGAATTTTTTTGCCACAATGCCGATAGGGCTGACCCTCCATGAATCGAAGGGGACAGTGGAAAATGGCCCTATGAGGAATCCCTTCTCCAGCTCTGATTGTATGAGGCCTCCTACCGAGTCGGTATCCTTGGCTGCTGAGAGGAGGTTGGGACCCTCCCAGGTGGACTGGGGAAGTGCGACCAGACCCGTATGAAAACCCTCTGAAAACCCTACTGTGAGAAACTGCACAAAACGGGGATTGGGATGGTTGTGTAGGAGAGTTGCCAGGAGATGTATGTTGACTCCGACTAGTCAGGAGGTCCTGGAGGAACGCTGAGGGCAAGTTGTGATGGGATGGGCTCTAAAGCAACCAGAGCAAATGTGCAGGGCTCGACATTTATTATAATTACATATGGCCAAGTTGTAATTGTTGCACAATTGACTATTACCCAGGAAAACTATGGGGCGGCCTAATTTGTCGGTGGATGGAGTGGGTCTTGGTGTGAAACTGGAGGCGCTGGGAAGGAACCTGCCCTGGGAGACGGGAGGGACCACGTTGGGGCACCAATCTGACGAGTGGAGGATGGAATTGCACGACGCACAAGCTGGTGCCTTGAGACCAGCAAAATGGCGGCAAAAGAGCTCCATGTCCATGGATGCCCAATTAGTGGTGCGGTGGAACTGGGCCAGAGTGGCGGCCGCCTTGGCCGAAAACGAGCGATGGTAATCATAGAAGGCGTGGCCGCCATACGTGTGGTCCAGATCCGTGACCCTGTACAGGTAGGTGTCCAGTTCCTCCCGTCTTCCAGGGCAGGCGGAGCAGATGATGTCCCTAAATAAGCTGAAGGCCAGGACAAATTCGGGGATGGATAATTTTTTGTTAAGGCGGACGTCCCTGGCTTTTAGAGTGATGGAAACGTCGCCGCACGCGATGGTCCGATTGTCAATGGTGTCATGGGTAGCAATGAGAATGCTAGCTAAATTTACGTCCTTGCCATCTATAATATCCCTTCTAATGTTATCTGGGACAAAGTGTGCCGGAGCTACCTCAGGTGTGAACGAAGCCCTACCTGGGGAATGGGAACACGAAGCAGTGACCAATGGAACCGGAGGGATGGAGGGACAAGGTGACAGCCCTCTGGATTCTACCGCCACCAGTCTGGCCTGCATATCCGAGACAGAAGTGGCAATGTTGTTGATTGTGGCATGCAACTGTGCCAATGAAAGCTGAATCGTTGACATGGGCACTTGATCCGCTGGAGGGGCCGTGGGCTCGGACACCAGGAGTCGGTATAGCTCCGCCTTCCGAGCCGACGCAGGGTAACAAATCCCTCGGCTGTTGAGCTCTTTGATTATTCTTGGAATGGTCCAACTCCTGAGTGACATGGTGCTGCCGTGGGCGGAAGCGGACGAATCAGGGATGGATAAGGAATCCTCGTGGTCCGATAGATGGGACATACTGTTGGAGTGAGAAATGGTGACAGAATTAAAGGTCGGACGACCCTGGAGTAAATAGTTCCCCGTGATGGTGGACATTGTATTATTAAATAAATTATAAATTTATTTTATTTTTTATTTTTTGTGCTGGTGCAGACCGGAATGTGAGCGCTTACCTGTGTGGACCTGAAAAAGAAAGTGACAGCTGGTGATTATGACGTGACTAACCGTGGAGGGAAGTGTACTGTGACAAAGAGGTGCGCACCGAAATAAGAATGACTAGACGGTACCTGAAGAATGACCCTGGAAAAACAAAGGAGCAATCACAACTGGCCCCGGACCTGAAGTGTACAGGACGATAATGTTAGTACACATGAGGCTGGGAGAGAGGTAACAAGAACATTGAAAAAAAAAAAAAAAAAAAAATCTTTATTCATTTTAAAACGTGAGCCTGAAAACGACCAGGCAACAGAATTAATGATTTAAAAACGTGACCCCGCATGACGTAACAAGCAACAAAATTACCATAAAAGTTAAAAACGTAAACCTGGATGGCGGGACAGGCCACATGAAAAATAAAACGTAAGCCCAACACGTAGCAGGCAACATAAATTATTGAATTAAAAACGTAAACCTGCAGAACGTAACAGGCAGAGTTTATGCTCAGTTAAAAACGTACACCTGGTTGACGTGACAGGCATCATTTATAAATTAAAAACGTAAGGCCGGCGACGTAGCAGGCCACAGAAGTACGAATTAAAAACGTAAACCTGAACAACGTAACAGGCAACCAAAATTATAACAGAGTAAAACGTGAACCTGGATGGCATTTACAGGCTGAATAATTAAGTTAAACGTAAGACCGAAGACGTGGCAGGCAACGGAAATTATCGAATTGAACACGTGAGCCTGCAGGACGTAACAGGGCAACAGAATTAATCATACATGGAAATATTAAAGCCGTGACCTGGATGATGTCGCAGGCATCCGCATGAAGCCAGTAAAAAACGTATGGCCGGGAAAGAGTGACAGGCCCCAAACATGCAGTGATATATAAAATTGAGCGTTGGATATATGACGGTGACCTGCGGGAACAGTGGCAGCAGTGTTGCCCGGGGCAACGTAAGCAACTGACGATAAACTGTTTTTTTTTTTTTGTTTTTTTTGATGGTTTTTGATTTGTGTCCATGTTACTTAATGATTTTATGGACTTATTTTCCCCCAGGTTGGGCTGCTTGGCTTTGTTGTGTTTTTTTTTTTTTTTTTATATAACTTTAACAGACAACCTAGGGTAAGCTATGGTTGTCCTGCTTGCTCTTTTTTTTTTTTTTTTTTAAACTTTATCAAGCTGTCTCCATGCTGCCACCCTGTGGGAACGCTGAGCGGCAGCAGGAGAAGGAGGAACAAGTCGGACAATCTGACCGGGCAGAAGCAGGGAGGAGGTGCCGAAGTATCGCGGGACTTGCGCGGGAGACCGAGGGACGCAGCGATGGGGGATACGGTCTGGTGTGGGATCCGACACCCGGCTGAACCACAGAACCCAGGCGGGCAGCGCTGAGGGAAGCCGACGGTGGCCAGGTACTGGGGGCAGTAGGCAGGGAACCGGCAAGCCTGAACCTAGGGAAAATAAGGGGGGGGGGGGGGCAGCCATGTTACCTGTGAGTTCGGCTGCAGCACACCGGAGCAGCCTGTCAGTTGAAGGGAGCCGCGGCCCCAGCATACTTACGGGTGGCTGGATACACGTGTGTGTTGGCGACGTGAGCTAGGCGGGAAACAACAGCAGTAACTCCTCCTTGCACAGATAGCTCACGGGCAAGGAGGAACGCGTGCCCTGGCTATTTAAAGGCACCTCCGCCCCTCCCACAAATGCAGGCTGACATGTCAGCCTTAACTACATATATATATATATATATATATAGAGAGAGAGAGCGAGAAATACAAAAGTTCAGGGCAGCACACTTGGTGGAATGATCATCAACAAGGGGTGCCAGCGGTATTTCACTTAACCAATGTGATAAATCGATAAATAATAAACACACCACAGGACTTCCAATAGGTGAAAATAGTGGGATCCTTTTATAGGTTTATTTTTTATATATATAGATAGATAAAATCATACTTCTGATATATATGAATGCATAATATGTGGAAAACTACTACTGATGTTTTTAGCCATAATATATTTACATATCTTATAATATATTATATATTCTAAGTATATAATTATATGTGTAAATGTATTATAGCTAAAAACTATATTTATATACAGTACAGACCAAAAGTTTGGACACACCTTCTCATTCAAAGAGTTTTCTTTATTTTCATCACAACTATGAATTAACACATGTGGAATTATATACATAACAAACAAGTGTGAAAGAACTGAAAATATGTCATATTCTAGGTTCTTCAAAGTAGCCACCTTTTGCTTTGATTACTGTTTTGCACACTCTTGGCATTCTCTTGATGAGCTTCAAGAGGTAGTCCCCTGAAATGGTCTTCCAACAGTGTTGAAGGAGTTCCCAGAGATGCTTAGCACTTGTTGGCCCTTTTGCCTTCACTCTGCGGTCCAGCTCACCCCAAACCATCTCGATTGGGTTCAGGTCCGGTGACTGTGGAGGCCAGGTCATCTGGGCAGCACCCCATCACTCTCCTTCATGGTCAAATAGCCCTTACTTTCAAAGTTTTCCCAATTTTTCGGCTGACTGACTGACCTTCATTTCTTAAAGTAATGATGGCCACTCGTTTTTCTTTACTTAGCTGCTTTTTTCTTGTTATAATACAAATTCTAACAGTCTATTCAGTAGGACTATCAGCTGTGTATCCACCTGACTTCTCCTCAACGCAACTGATGGTCCCAACCCCATTTATAAGGCAAGAAATCCCACTTATTAAACCTGACAGGGCACACCTGTGAAGTGAAAACCATTTCAGGGGACTACCTCTTGAAGCTCATCAAGAGAATGCCAAGAGTGTGCAAAGCAGTAATCAAAGCAAAAGGTGGCTACTTTGAAGAACCTAGAATATGACATATTTTCAGTTGTTTCACACTTGTTTGTTATGTATATAATTCCACATGTGTTAATTCATAGTTTTGATGCCTTCAGTGTGAATCTACAATTTTCATAGTCATGAAAATAAAGAAAACTCTTTGAATGAGAAGGTGTGTCCAAACTTTTGGTCTGTACTGTATATTTGCACAAAATGGCTGTATTTCAAATGGCTGTATTTCAAATACCTAATTCAAACCCCTGTATGTATAGAGGGGATCACACACGCCCTGAATCAGTGTAGGCCCGCAGTTAAAATATATATTTGCACAAAATGGCTGTATTTCAAATGCCTGATTCAAACCCCTGTATGTAGAGGGGGTATCTCACAGGGCCTGAACCAGTGTAGGCCTGAATACAATATTGGTGCACCAAATGGCGGTATTTAAAATCTCTGAATGTAACCTTAATGTATTAAGGGTGTATCTCACAATGACATCTGCATCAAAGGCTGTCAACTAAATTTTTTGTGCCTAAATAAGTGTTTGTTTAAAAACTGAATTTGACAGCAGTATATAAGCCTGTAATTTCACACGTGCTGATGCTGCAAGTCCTGAAAATAGTGTTTTTTGTCAAAAGAGTGTGTTTTTCAAACCCCAGAAAATGATGGGTGTATTTCTAGCTTAAATTTCACACTGACTAATACAGATGTTGTAGATTGCCCAAAAAGTCTTTTTTTGCTAACAGAATATGAAAGCTGTATATATTAAACTTGAATTTAACACTTGCAGATCTGGAAAATACTGTTTTTTGAAGAAAAAAATAGTGTTTTTTTTTTTTAAACCCCAGAAAATGATGGGTGTATTTCTACCTTAAATTGTACACTGACTAATACAGATGTTGTAGATTGCCAAAAAAGTCTTTTTTTGCTAACAGAATATGAAAGCTGTATATATTAAACTTGAATTTAACACTTGCAGATCTGGAAAATACTTTTTTTTGAAGAAAAAATGTGTTTTTTTCAAACCCCAGAAAATGATGGGTGTATTTCTACCTTAAATTGCACACTGACTAATACAGATGTTGTATATTGCCCGAAAAAAGTCTTTTTTTGCTAACAGAATATGAAAGCTGTATATATTAAATTTGAATTTAACACTTGCAGATCTGGAAAATACAGTTTTTTGAAAAGAAAAGTGTGTGTTTTTCAAACCCAAGAAAATGATGGGTGTATTTCTACCTTAAATTGCACACTGACTAATACAGATGTTGTAGTTTGCCCCCAAAAAATGGTGATTTGCAATGTCCCAAAAGCTCAGATGCAGTGCTAGTGCACTGAGCATGCATAAAATGGCCGCCGCCGCCACCCACCTAACTGACAGAATTCTAAAAGTTAGTATTTTTTGGTCAATGAGCTCAGGGCAGGGTAAAACGATAGTGCCCTGCACCCACACAACTATTTGTATGTAGATCAGTGAGTTAGAGTCTCTCCTATGCTCTCCCTGAAATCACAAGTCCAGCAGCATCCTCTCCCTACACTTGTAACAGCAGAGTGACGTGCAGCGCTATGTGACTCCAGCTTATATAGAGGCTGGGTCACATGCTGCTCTGGCCAATCACAGCCATGCTATTAGTAGGCATGGCTGTGATGGCCTCTTGGGGCAAGTAGTATGACGCATGTTGATTGGCTGCTGTGCAGCCTTTCAAAAAGCGGCAAGAAAGCGGCGAACACCAAACCCGAACCCGAACTTTTACGGAAATGTTCGGGTCCGGGGTCCCAAAATCCTAAAGTTCGGTACGAACCCAAACTTTACAGTTCGGGTTTGCTCAACCCTAGCAATCAGCCAATTTAATTGAGCTGTTTATGGTTTGACCCCACATTTACAGCCTATTTCTGCACCCTTGACTGGTGTATGAAGAATCAGTTTAGTATACTGTGAGGAATATGAAATTATGATCTATGCCAGCCATGATCTAATTCCAGCCATTTGCTGTGAGATAGCAGAGACAGTGACTCCGCAGGGGGTCCTGGTTCCAGCAGGACACTTGTTTACATTTTACACCTTCACACAGCCAGCCAGGAACCCAGCTAATTTAACAGGAAAAACCTCTCTGTAGGTGTTCTCAACCATTGCCCAGATCAATCAGATCCCTTAGACATCATGGAACCGTCCATCACAGGCATGTGAGTTATATATCTGCGACCCCGGGGCCAAGACGGACATGCCCCTGGTCGTAGGTTGGTAGAAGGGTGCCAGGAAGGGGAGATACACATATATCCCCACAGAAACATAGTAAGGGTCTACCTGTAGCCAGAACCCTGGCGGATCGATTGGTCCCAGAACCTTGTAGCTCGATCACGAATCTTCACGTCTGTGTTTCGGCATAGTCATATGTAACTGCGGGTTGGTTTCTCACCCTATACAACCCTGTTAGCGGACCGGACAGGAGGTGCCTGTGTAAACTGTACCAAGCGGACCTTACATACTCCCAGGGAGGACGACCTTACATACTCCCAGGGAGGGCGTAACATCACGTCTTGGTAACCAGTGACTATACCGTATCAGGTAAGATCGATGTCGTTGACGTCAGGTGGAGCTGTGAGGTGCAGTATTTGTCACATATACCCCTTTCTATTTTAATCTTTAAATATTACTAATAAAGATTTTTGGTTTTCATTTTAACAGTTTTTTTCTAAAATTCAGATCGAAGTTCTCTTTGGATGCATTGATTCGCTAAACACTATTTATTATGCTGTCATTTCTTGTTTTGTCCTTATGATCCTGCATCCTTCAAATCTTTTGTTCAATGGGAATTTTTCCACCCATGTATATTCCATTGAATTCAATATTCTATTTTCTGTGGTATTTTTCCCCAGTGTTCCTGACTTCAAAACCTCTAAGTGATTCATTTCCCCTCTCCACCGCATTTTCGTTAATTCCTCCCTTCCCACTAAACCATTTAAAGTTCCTTTTATCTGACTATATTGTGTTATAAAATAATTAAAAAAAACAATTAGGAACTGCTAATCCACCCTCTCTTACTGGGAGCTGAAGCACTTCTCTCTTTAACCTAGGAATGTCACCTTTCCAAATGAAATCCCCCATTAAACTGTCTAATAACCTAAAAATTCTCTTCGGCAACCTCATTGGGGCATTTTGTAAGACATACAATATTTTTGGGAGAAAAAGAATTTTTGTTAAATTCACCCGACCCTGAATTGACAACGGTAATCTTTTCCAAATATGTATTTTAGTTTTAAGTTCTGTTATTAAGGGGAGTACATTTAAAGGGATTCTGTCACCAGGTTTGACCCCTGTCAGTTAAACATATGCTGATGTTCAGGGCGTCTTCACGATTCCTAATGTGGGCTTATAAATGTCATCTGTGGGCTTATTTAGCTAAAAAACAGCTTTTACTAACCTGTCAGTCAAACAAATAAGGTGCCCAAGGGGATGTTAATGGGTGCAAGATGCCCGCCGCACCCACCGCCGCTTGTGCCCAGCGCCGCCTTTCCGGACTTCTGCGCCGCCTCCTAATCCTCTGTGCCGCCTCTAGCTCTCCCTCCCTCCCCCCTCCTTCTGCTGTAAGATCTCGCGCTTGCGCACAGGGCTCTGCCTGATGCGCCCGTGCGGACTTCTCCATTTGGCTTCTTACAGCGAAGTGCACATGCGCCGGCACTTCGCTCAACCCCTGTATGCGCGAGATCTTACAGCAGGAGGAGGGGGGAGGGAGGGAGAGCAAGAGGCGGCACAGAGGATTAGGAGGCGGCGCAGAAGTCCGGAAAGGCGGCGCTGGGCACGAACGGCGGTGGGTGCGGCGGGCATCTTGCACCCATTAACATCCCCTTGGGCACCTTATTTGTTTGACTGACAGGTTAGTAAAAGCTGTTTTTTAGCTAAATAAGCCCACAGATGACATTTATAAGCCCACATTAGGAATCGTGAAGACGCCCTGCACATCAGCATATGTTTAGCTGACAGGGGTCAAACCTGGTGACAGAATCCCTTTAACTTTTCGTATTCTTCTATATTTCTAGAAATTTCTATACCTAAATATTTAAAACTCTTGTGTTTCTCAAGCACATGCACCCTTGAGCCATTCTGTAGTTGCCCCTTGCCTAATAACATCATATGGGATTTCCCCCAATTAATGTTTAAACCAGAAAAAAATAAAATAAAAGATCTATTATATCTATTACTCTATTAAACTCATCCCCAGTGTTGTGCATAAATAATAAAATTTCATCGGCATACATTGATAGTTTTTCATTTCCTTCCCCATATTGAAAACCTTTAAACTCCATATCATTTCTTATTATACAAGCCAAGGGTTCTATTGCAATAGCAAATAATAATGGGGAGATAGCATCCCTGCCTAGTGCCCCTATAAAGGGCAAAAGGCAGGGACAAGCTCCCATCCACCATCACCCTAGACCTCGGATTGGAGTATATAAGTTGAATCCATCTTATAAATCCCTCCCCTATACCAACCCTTTTCAGAACTGCCTAATGATACTCCCACTCGATACAATCAAATGCCTTTTGGGCTTCCAGTGAGAGTATAGCTTTCTCACCACTTTCTGTTTTATTAGCTTTGATATTAAGGAACAGCCTTCTTACAGCCTTCTTATATTTGAATATATCATTCTTCCATGTATAAAACCTGTCCGGTCTCCATGAATTATACCTTTAATCACCTTGGAAAGCCTACCTGCCAAAACCTTTGCCAGAATTTTTTTTATTTCAATCATTTTTATTGAAAATTTTTCAACAGTACAAAAGATGAACACCATCAATTACAATATAGATAAAATATAGATAATCGATGATACATATGGCTACTCATAGATAGTGATATAATAAGCAGTGTACACATTTTTGTTGACCGTAATACCACAGAATTTAGAGGCTACTTCGAACATATCTGACCAAATCTTTAAAATCAAAGGGCACTCCCATAGGATATGTAGCAGTGTGCCCTTGTGTCCAAATCCACGCCAACAGAGATGAGATGTACCAGGATATATTCTGCTCAATCTGTCAGGGGTATAGTACCATCTTAAACATGACTTTATGACAGCCTCATATAGAGATGTGCTATGAAAGGTCTTGGAGATAAATTTTAATGTTTTCATCCAATCAACCTCAGGTATAATTATATCTAGTTCCCTATCCCATGCTAGAAGTGGTGCAGACTTGGTAAAAGTAGATTTCAAGCCTATAGCTTGGTATAATAATCTTATTCCCTCCTTTCTGTCCGGTCTTGTTGGTAAGGCCCACATTTCAAAGATTCCCTTATACGCAATCACTTGGTAAGGAGATACTGATTGTAAGAGATGCCGAACCTGTAGGTATTTAAAGAAATCTTCTCTAGGTATCATAAATTCCTCCTGGAGCTCACTGAAGGACTTTAAGGATCCGTTACTATAGAGTTGACTCAGTGTGTTGACACCTAAGGGGCCCCATGGTGATAAGTCTATCTCCGGAATATGTAATTCCACTAGCTGTAAAGGATATAAATCTAACAGTGAGATAGGAGTTGGAGCGCAATTCTTGTGAAAAAGACACCAATGATAGATTGAGGTCTTCATCACGAGAGGTAAAGGCTGAACCCTAGATTTAGAGACACTCAAGCTATTAATCAGGAGAGTTTTTAAATGACCATTTGGGGCTGACGTAGATTCAATTTCTACCCAGGGAGTTTGAACGTCCATAGTCCACCACCTCTTCAATGCCTGGATTTGGGTGGCCAGGAAGTAATCCCTAAGATCTGGAAGGTTAAGACCTCCTTTGGTTTTGTGCTTTATGAGAGTGCTTTTTGCGATTCGAGGTTTACTTCCCGACCATAGAAAGCAGCTAGGCCTAGTGCCTTCTTAAAAAAGAAGTTGGGGACTTTTATGGGAACCATTCTAAAAGTAAACAAAAGCTTTTGCAAAACAAACATTTGGAAGGTCGCAATGCGGCCCACCTAGGATATTTCAGATTTGCTATATAGGGCGAAGTCTTGCTTGATCATCTCTAATAAGGGGAGATAATTGATACTAAACATGTTGGAGAAGGTCGGAGGTAAATTTATACCCAGGTATTTTATGCTATCAAATCTCCAATCGAAAGGGAAGGCACTTTTTAAGGAGTCTACCATATTTCTTTCCATGTTTAGAGGGAGGATTTGGGACTTGGACTCATTGACCTTATAGTATGATAGGCAGCCATATTCTTTAATAATGGTGAGAGCTACCGGAAGGGCAATTTGAGGTGATGAGAGTGTCATAAGCACATCGTCTGCATACATGGAAATGCAATGTTTAATCTTCCCAATCTGTATTCCAGGTATGTCTGGGTTGAGTCTAATGGCCTGGGCCAGGGGCTCCATCGCTAGGATAAAAATCAAGGGTGCCATTAGTTAAGTGGAATGATGAAGATAAAGCCCCATTGATAAACACTTTAGCTGAGGGGTTAGAGTACAGGGCTCGTACTGCTTCAATAAATGCCCCACCCAGTCCCATCGTTCCCAGCACAGAGAAGGCGAATGACCAGTTCAAACAGTCGAACGCCTTCTCTGCATCCAAGGTTACCAATAGCGCATGAGTCCCCCTATGGTTTATGGCGTCTATGATATTCAATACTCTGCGAGAGTTATCTGTAATTTGCCTACCCTTGACAAATCCCGTCTGGTCCGAAGATGTAAGGATTGGTATAATATCTGATAATCTAGTTGCTAGAATCTTGGCATACATTTTCAGATCTGTGTTTAACAGAGAGATGGGTCTGAAATTCTGGGGTCTATCTGGCGTTTTGCCAGGCTTTGGTAGGGCTACTATAGTTGCAGACAACATCTCGGCCGGGAAAGAACCCTCTATAAATGCTTTATTATATACCGGCAACAGGTGGGGAATGAGCTGGTCTTGAAAAGTGTTGTAGTAAATATTGGATAGACCATCTGGACCAGGGGAATTATGAGGATGGAGCGAGGAAATGGCTTTAACAATCTCAGGGATGCTAATAGGGAGGGACAATTTGTTCCTCTGCTGGTCATTTAGGGCCGGGAGGTTTAATTTTTTCAGATCTGAGTCAATTTCAGGGGGCGAAATAGAGTCTATCTCAGGAGAGTCTTTTAAGTTGTATAGGGCTGAGTAATATTTAACAAATTGATCTGCCATAGCCTTTGGATCATAAATCTTATGACCTTTAATCGGGTGAACTAAGTTAGAGATTCTGGCTTTGGCTGCTCTTTTTTTTAGGCGGCAGGCCAATAATTTTCCTGCTTTATTATCCTGCGAATAATATCGGGCTTTAGTGGCCCTCAGGTTCTTCTCATAGGTAAAGAGAAGACATTCCCTAAGTCGTGTTCTCAGGGCATGTATTTGAGCAGTCCTTTCAGCGGACGTAGAGGATTTATTCCAGCGAGTAAGTTGAGAAATTATGTCATGTAATTTTTGTTCCCTTAGCTTTTTCGCCTGGTGTCCCAATTTGATAAATATGCCTCTAATGAAAGCCTTATGGGCATTCCACAGGCTATAGGGGTTAGAGACTGAGTCCGCATTTAGCTCAAAATAGTCAGTTAATGCTTTATTAATTTCGGCCTTATACCTTGGGTTAGAGACAATATAAGGACTACAGCGCCAGAGAGTATCACGTATATTATACGTCTCTTGTATTGACAGAGATATAGCCGCGTGATCAGACCATTTTATTGTTTCAACCGTAGACTGCGTGGATAATTGGAGAAGTGATCTGCTAACCAGGAAAAGGTCTATGCGGGAGTAGGAATTATGCACAGGAGAGAAAAAAGAATAGTCTCTTTCAGACGCATGGTGGATTCTCCACATGTCGTACAACTCTTCCTGTCTCAAAAGAGGACCCAGAGTGGGATAAGAACTCCTATTCTTGGCCGAGGAATCTATCTCAGAGTCGGGCACTAAGTTGAAGTCTCCACAGATTATTAAATGGCCTTGTCGTAGTTTCGCCGTTGTTGCTAATACTTTATTAAGGAAGTGCAACTGATGTCTATTCGGAGCATAAACGGCTACTATGGTATATGCCATATTATTTAGAGTGCAGGTTAAAATAATGAATCTGCCATTCTAGTCTATGAGGGTGTTATTGATTGAAAAGGCAATGGTGTTCCTAAAGGCCAATATGACTCCCCTTTGCTTTTTACGGTAATGAGACTGCACGACATGTGGGAATAGATGATGTTTAATCCTATGTGCATCTTTGCATACTATGTGAGATTCCTGCACACACAATATATCAGCTTTGAGATCAAGAGCCTCTGACCACATATAAGACCTCTTCTGAGGGCTATTTAGCCCTTTGGCATTTAGAGAGACTAGCTTAAGAACCATGAGAAAAGGTCAAAAGGCTAAGGACACCCGCTAGGATCTTTCTGAATGCCATATAGAGCCCGTTCCCAACTCCTTCCATACCCCAATTAGTAATACCATCTGATACATGACTGTAAAGGCAAATGAAAGTGAAAAACGAACAAAAAGAACAAAAAGAACAAAAATATAACAAAACATACATCAAATCAAACCGGAATGAATAAAGACCCACGGTGGTGTATAACCGGTTTTAGGACTTAGAGGGAACTAGTCCTGTTTGATGCCAAGCACTAGAATGCACTCCAGTGCACAAATTAAAGTAGATACTCAATGCTTGGTACCCCTTTTGGCACCTACTGTGTGCCATTCTGCATTTAAATGGCGAGGGGGCACGGATAGGAGATCCTCCTCTGAGGGGAGAGGAAAGTTCCAGGAACTCAGTAAGCGACGACCCTCTTCCACTGATGCGATGCTGTGTTGCTTGCCATTATGAGTGAGAAGAAGCTTCACAGGGAACCCCCATTTATAGGCAATACTGTGCTCCCTGAAGACGGTGGTAATAGGAGCCAACAGGCGCCTTTGTCGTAGTGTGGCAGCCGACAGGTCTGCATATAATTTCACAGACTGAAAGAGCGCGGGCAACTCAGACATCTGCCGAGCCGCCATTAATACAGCTTCTTTTGTGCGGAAAAAATGTATCCGGGCCAGAGTGTCTCTAGGGGTGTTCTCCGGTAAGTGCCGGGGTCTAGGGATCCGATGGGCCCTGTCTATGATCAGGTCCTGATCCGCACATGAGGGTAACAGCCTTTTCATTAAGGTTTTCAGGTAGTCCATTAGCTCTGAGGGACTAATATCCTCTGAAATGCCCCGAAATGTAATATTATTACGTCTAGAGCAATCCTCTAGGTCGTTTATTTTGGCTTGGATGCGGTCAATGTCCGCCTGCATGGCTTCTTGGTTATCTATCAGCTGGTTGTGCGAGGTCGCAAACTCCCTCATTTTGAATTCCACGTGTGCCACTCTCGATTCCAGGCCCGCAACAGATGATTTTAGCGGGGTAATCAGGGAGGAGAAATCAGAATGAAGGGCAGCGCTGAAAGCGATCAACATCTCCTTCAAGAGGTTTCCCGACGCAGGCTGATCAGAGGTAGGTAACTCGCATAATATGCTGGAAACAGAATGGGCATCCAGGCCCTCAGCGCTCACCTCTATGTCTGCAGCCGGTTGGAGTTTAGGCCTCTGCTTCTCCGGGCTTCTTGTGTCGGAGCAGAGTGGCGACTGCGCTTTCGCGTCACCGTAGGGGGGAGATGAACCAGCGGAGCTGCCTGTCGATGTAGACAGATTCTCAGGCGTGTGTAAGCTGGAGTCGCTCCTCGCTGGCTGCGGTGATTCTCGTTGACGAGCTGGAGAAAGTGTAGGTTCCTTCTCAGCCGCATGAGGCAAAGATGGCGGGACCGCTGGGCTCTGCTGTGAGGCCTCCGCATCTTTCTCAAAGTAGAAATCCAGTTTGCCTTGTTTGGCATGCACCCTCTTGCCCCTGGGCATCTTGCAAGCGGTTCAGGCACTTTGGGCCTTAGATATCTCACTCAGGACAATCTGATCTAGATAATAGTCCAGATCTTTTTTTGTATATTGTACCATAGACTTATAAAGTTCCTGAAAGTAATCCACAAAAACTTTTTTAATTCCTTCAGGTGAACTGACTATTTCATCCCTATTATCTCTAATCGCCCCTATCCATGATTTCCCTTTCTGATTTTTTACTATACCTGCTAAAATTTTCCCAACCTTTTCTCCCTCTGACGCTAGCCGAAACCCTTGGAAGAACAATTCTTTCCTAGTTCTCTCCATCTGGTGTATTTTTAACTTTTCATGTTCCTTCTCCCATTTCTTCTTATTATTTCCACTAGGGTTCATTATACATACTAATCTTGCTTCTTCTAAGTTTTTTTTCCAATAAATTCCCCTTTTCTTTGGTAATTTTTTTCCAATAATTCACCTTTTTAAACAAAACTCCTCTTAGATATGCCTTGGCGGTATCCCAAACTATCAATTTATTAGCAGAGTTATTATTCTCCTGAAATACATTTTTTAACTCCACCAATACACTTTCTTTATCTGGGATTAACGATAACCAATGGGGATTAAAGTTAAACATTGGCAAATATTGCTTTCTGTTCAAGTCCAATTCCATTACCACAGCACTATGATCGGATAAGGCCATAGGCAAATACTTTATCTTAATCCTGTTCTGGGATATTAAGTTTTTATTTCCCAAGACCATATATATTCTTGACCACGTTTGATGTGATTTAGAATAACAAGAGTACATGGTTTCTTCCGGGTTCAGATAACGCCAGACATCAGTCCAGTCAAACTCCAAGGCCAGTTTAAACAAATCTACATTTTGTATTCTTCCCCCTCTGCTAGACATTCCATTCCTGAGTGGATCCATTACAGCATTATAATCTCCTGTTGCGATCATTATACATTCTTGTCTATTCATTATGAATCTATGCAACTCATACAACACATCTGGCTTATATGGTGGTGGAATATATATATTTGCAATTACCATTTTAACTCCTTCTATATTACATTGTAGGAAGAGGTACCTACCACAGTCATCTGCCTCATATGCAACACACTCAAATTTATTCTTATCATGTACCAAAATTGAGACCCCTCTAGAATAAGTAGTGTATACCGAATGGTACCCCTCCACTATCCATCTCTTCTCCAACCACCTTAAGGATTCTTTATCTAAATATGTATCTTGGAGGCAAATGATGGTTGGCAAAAACCTCTCCATCCACTCAAAGATAGCATATCTCTTTATCCTTTCTCGCAGACCTCTTACATTTAACAAAAGGATCTTAATCATCTAGCAGAGGGGGGAAAAAGATAAAAAGAAAAGAAAAAAAACAAAACACAACCCACTCTCTCTTCTCCAAGATACCTCCCTCACCACCCTTCTGAATAGCTCCCCCCCCTGCTGTTCAGCAGTCAAGGCAGCTCCATTACTTAGCTTATCCCCCCCTTCTACCCCTCCCCCTCAAAAACCCATCCTGTTTGCCCATTCATTGGCTTCTATAGGTGTCTGAAAAAATTTGACCCTTCCTTTATATTCCACCCTTAGCTTTGCAGGAAAGAGTAAGCTATACTTCAAACCTGCTTCCCTTAGTCTCTTTTTTGCAGCTATAAACTCTTTTCACCATGTTCTAGCATCAGACAATATTGTATCTCGATCCTTAGAAAGTAAACATTTCACCAGCATGTGTCTAGGGTAATCCCCTGGGACCTTTTTTTTTGGGAACCCTGTGTGCTCTTTCAATCGCGAACAGGGGAGAGAGGATACCCTCCTTGCAATTCTCCTTTATCCATCTCTCTATAAATTCTATACAATTATCCCCTTCTTCCTGTTCTGGAATCCCTACACATCTTATATTTGTTCTTCTTGATCTATCTTCTTGATTTTTTATTTATCTGTTTTAGAGATACAACCTCCTTCTCGAATTTCTCGACAGAGTGCTCCAAAGACGGGATCCTTCTTTCCATCTCGTGTAATCGCTGTCTTATTTTCTCCAGCTCATCACGTATTACACTAACATCAGTTTGCACTGCCCCAATCTGTGTCACTATACTCCCCATTACATTTTCCATCCTAGAAACAGTATGAAATATATCTTTGATCATTTTTACATCGATCTCCGCAGCTACCACAGGGGTTCCTTGTTCTCCCGTGTTACCCACAGTCCCATTCTCTTGTGTCAGAGCATGCGTCTCTATATCTATAGTTTTTTCTTTCTGTAGAGAAGTAGACACTGGGGAGTTGGGGATCAGAAATTTGTTTAGGCTGTGCTGTTTTTGCCCACTTTCTAACCCTGTTGCTGATCTCCTACCGCCAGCGCCAGTAAGGCCGCGCTGTTCCTCTTTTTTCTTTGGGGGCATTTTTATACTTTCTTTTTCTTTCCTCTCTTTCCCCTCTCTCCTTCCCTACCCCTTCCTACCTCTTTCCCCTCTCACAACTATTGCGAGTATTACCCAGCAGTTATCTCAGAACTACAATTGTCTCAATCATCAACATTAAGCCAGATAACATCAAATAATGTTTACAATATGTTAGTGTATTATCGACGAATAGTCCAATTAAACTGAGCCATGAGCTGCGCCTTAGTCCCAATATTATTATTATTAGGGAAGGGGGGAAAAAATTATCAGGAACAAAAAATGCTAGTGCAAAAAAAAAAAAAAGAATCCAGTTAGCGAATGATTAATACATTTCCTACTATCCACAGATACTCAAATAAGGCACCTCCAGGAACAATTTCTTAGTCTGAGTGTGTTTAGTCGAGGAGGGAGAGGCGGAGAAGCCGCAGATACACGATAATTAAACCAGCGGGAGAGGTGCCAGCATAATACCTTTGAAGGAGGGGGTTAGGTTAGGAATGGTTAATCCAGGGAGTTAGAAGGGATTAGTCCAACGAGAGGAATTCCAAAGAGGGTTAAGGTCAGGGTCAGGACTGTACGATATATGTGTCTATGAATCAGTCCACTGTATAAAATACTCCAGAACCGTCCGTATATCTTCACCCCCCTTTTATTCTTCCTTTCCCTCTTCTCCCACTTTCCTTCAGCAAGGGACAATCAGTCCCCACAAATATATCAAATGCTGCAGAGTGTCCACACAGCCTCCAATTTCCACTCCCAAACCCCGCTCCTTTCCTACCTCTGTGGCTGTAACACGGCTTTCCTGTTGCTCCCACCTATCCAACAAAACGCCCACTCTTCTCCTCTAAACAGCCGCTCACTGGCAATGACTCCCTCAGCAGTCCTGGCTCCCGCTCACGCGCCGGGCCGCCCGGGGAGCGCAACTTCACAGATCAGCGTTTGCCCTCTCCACGCACCGGACCCCTGACTCCCAACCTCACGCCAACTCACGTCAGCTCCGTGGACTGAAACAATACTGCGTCCCTCTGCTCCTCCACACAGGGAATCTCACCACCAAAGTATCAGCGTCCCCAGCAGACACATTGCAGCGGCAGCAGGCAGGCGAGCGGGCAGGGGGAGGGGGGCGGAGCCTAGAATCAGACGTCAGACGCTCACATGCTCAGTCCAAGTCCTGCGACAATGGATCTAAAGGGACAGCAATTTGAAACACACCATTATATTTAAACATAGAAAGATTATATATTAGCTCAGATTTGTTTCCTAGAATATCATAAAGAAATACTTTTTGCAACTAGGGTTATTAAATTATTTCAATTTTTACAGTTCTCTTTTTTATATATATATTTTTTCTAATAGTCTGTGCCACAGTTATAAACCTATTGAAATTTTCAATTTGGCCATTAAGCCTCAGAACAGGCTGACATTTTTTTAATTATCATCATTATCACAGGAAGGATTACAATGGCAGGCAACACCTCTATTAGAAACTTGAGCACAGATAACAGAAGATCTCCTATTGACATTAGGTGATGGTCACAGCTCACATCCTCCACTGTCTATACACCAACCATGGAGAGAGAGGACCCATCTTCCTTGCTACTGAGTGGCAAGAACATGTACAAAGTTCTAATCTCAAAAGAGATTGCATTTTTAGCAAGCAAGGGTTGGGGACTTCAGCCAAGGGTCTTAGAAGGACTGAGGAAAGGAGATCTATTGTCCTGGGGGTGCCTATTTTGATCTTTATTATGGTCCTAATATACCAGCGCTCACTTATTAACTAATTGTGACTGTCTACAGTATATGCAACATAATCCCCCTAAGACCCAAACCTATAAGAAGTTCAACCTTACTAAACTAACTGAGTAACTTACCTAACCCCCTTTTAAAGAAACATGCTTTCTTCTAACCTGTGAAAGAAAGACAGTTTAGTTAATACTTTAGTTAATGTCCACTGCACAGCTGCATTTACTATTATGCAAAGTAATGTACTATTACATCTGCGGACAGTGGTAAAATTTTGTTTTTAAGGCCCACACACATACACTGAACATAAATGTATACTGTATATGTGGAAATCAGGAGGGTGTTGGGAGAGATACAGTAGTGGTTGGTTGAACGATCTTTCCGTTGACACCTACTGAATGTGTACGGCTGGCCTAATATTTGACAATTTTTATGCCTTTTGACTTTTTTTTTGTACTTTATGCTGAGAAGCCATTTCACATATTTTATGTCTCTGGGAACACAATTGACTTTTCCATATACCACTTGCATATACTGTACCTGGTTGTTTAATAAAAAGGGAACGTGCCTTTCTAAATTCATTTTAATCATAACTGGGAACATTATTTACTCCCTTTCTCCACAGTGGTGCAAATGATAGATTAGCCTTTGATGTCCTAAAATTGTGCATGCCAGTTGTTTTAGAGTCTAGCCGTTTCAGAGCTATTCGGCTCAACAGCAGAGGCATTCAGGCAATAAGTGTCCTGATCCCTGAGCTGTATTCTCAGCAGTGTGCTTACGCCATGTTCCATTAGAAGCTCGACATGAGATTGCTCCAAGTTCACTGATAATTTGAATGAGGTCATTGCTGTTATGCCGACCATGATGCTGAAATCCATCCAAAACTGTTAATGTATGTTCACATGGCTAAAATAAAGGGGGGGGGGGGAATCTGATGCCAAGGAATCTGTGGCAGAAATCCTAGGCTAAACCTCAGTAGTTTGAATACCGCATATTTGCCCCATTCAATAGGGTTAATCTGTTTCATGCAGTTTCTGGGAGGAAACAACTAGAGATGAGAGAAGCTATCAAAAATTCTATTTGGCTGCTTTGACGAATTTCACAAAGAAATTTGTTTTGTTACAAATTACTTTGTCACTCATCGCATTCCATTGTATGTAGCGGGCATAATGATGGGGAACGAGGATTGCGCCGCCCCCATCATTGAACCCCTCAGATTCCACATTAATTGCTGATCACGGCATCTGACATTAAAATTGATGCCTTCCAGGGGTTAATCAGGGTTAAAAAATATATATATATATTTATATATATATATATATTCACCTCTTCAATTTGCTCGATTAGAGGTCATTGCGGCCATCTTAATTGAAGAAACCTCGCACACTGACGTGATGACCTCGCACACTGACTGCCTCTCTGCAAGCAAATGGATGAGGTGAGTATGTTTTTGTTTTGTTTTTTTACTGCCATTTCAGGAAAAATAGATTAGTTACAACAAAAGGTTATTAGGTTTCGTGGCGAATCAAATTTTTCCTGACTTTGAATCACTAAACATTAGAAACAACACCATGAAAATACATATTTTGTGATACAGTTTTAAAATCCAAGCAGAAAAATATGCGGCCATAGAAATGGCAGCACAGACCCATTAAGCATCAGTGGAATGTGGAACACATGCAGTTTTCAATGGATTTCAAATCAGAATACAAACCAAAATCTGTGTGAACATGCCCTTATACTTGTTACAATAACCTCAGTTTATTTTTTATTTTTCATTCATTAACATTTTCAAAAGACAAACATTAGCAAGTCAGAAGTGACAGTATCAAAATATTATAAATTCAAAAAACAGTAAAGAATTCTAAAATTACTGTCCAGTATAAAAGCTTATTGACCAAGACAATAAAGAATAAAAACTAAATAGTAATGCAAATGAAAGAACAGATCACTCCATGTGCATTCCGCTTCTGTATATCTGTTCTGCAAAAAAATAGAACATGTCCTATTATTGTCCGCCTTATGGACAAGGATAGCACTGTTGTGCTAGCCAGTTGTTCTGTTTCGCAAAATACAGAATGTTTTTTGAGGACCGCAAAATACATATGGTCATATGCATGATCCCTTAGTCCTATTCAAACACTGGTAACACGAATAACTTTTAATTGCATTACTGATATACCTACTTTGTATACTTTATTTAAAAGCCTTGGGCAGATAGGCAGGATTACACAGTCCAAGCTGACGCAGCCACTCAACCAAATATACATACAGTACTAGTAATAAAATTAGAACTGCACCTCCAAACAATCTAATATATTAAGCTGACTGTATGGATATGTGTATGTATGTATGTGTGTATGTATGTATGTATGTATGTGTGTATGTATGTATGTGTGTATGTTCACTAAAAGAATCCGCACAGCCCGGTCCTGACGGTTTCACGTCAGCATTCTACAAGCAATTTAAAGACCTCCTGTCTCCTTTCTTGACAAAGGTTTTTAATGGCATTGATACCTACTCGCCATTCGTCACTCAATCCCTGGAAGCCCACATTAGTGTCTTACCTAAACCTGGTAAAGATCACTCTGTTCCAACGAATTACAGACCCATATCCTTAATTAATATAGATATCAAAATATACTCAAAAATGCTCGCGGATAGGTTATCCCCTTTACTTCCATCAATAATACATTCAGATCAAGTAGGCTTTGTAAGAGGCAGGGAGGCTCGCGATAACACAATAAAGACCTTATTACTAACCAATGCGGCGAAATGTAATTCCTCCCCTTTGTGCCTGTTATCGATTGACGCCGAAAAGGCATTTGACCGCGTTCACTGGAGTTTTATGGACGCCTCTCTGAGACAAATAGGGTTAGGGTCTAAATTTATGAGTAGAATCTGTGCATTATATTCCACTCCCACAGCAAAGGTGAAGGTAAACGGTATATTCTCACCATCTAGAAAAATAAGCAATGGCACTAGGCAGGGATGCCCACTATCTCCCCTATTATATGTTATTGTAATGGAACATCTGGCCAAAGCAATACGCATGAATTCCTCAATACATGGTACCACGATAAATGGAACACAATATAAAGCAGCCTTGTATGCTGACGATCTGATGCTGTACGTCTCTCAACCACATATCTCTCTCCCTTCAATCTTAAAGGAGTTCGAACGCTTTGGACACTTAAACAACTTTAAGGTTAATTATTCAAAATTAGAGATCCTTAATATATCCATACCACGACAAGAATTCAGCAATTTGCTCACATCGTTTCAATTTAAGCATCAACCTTCAGCAATAAAATATTTGGGAATCCAGATACCAGTAGATTCGGACTCATTGTATACTTTAAAGTACCTCCCACTATTAGATCGAACGACAAAAGACCTTGCCAACTACAATAAAAAAGGTTTATCTTAGTTTGGGAGAATGAATGTCTTAAAAATGGATATCTTGCCAAAATTCCTATATATCTTCCAAACAGTTCCGCTAATACCCCCTCCTGCATTTTTTCGCTCTTTGCAGACTTTAATTACCAGATTTATATGGGGCTCGTCCAGTCCTCGAATCGCACTCAATACATTGACTAGACCTAAATCCTCGGGAGGGGCGGGTCTTCCAGATTTGAAACTTTATCACGCAGCCTCTTTCTTTCTCAGATTACTTGACTGGCAGCATCATAGGCGTTCTAAACAGTGGGTTCAACTAGAACAGTCGCTCTACTCCTTTCCACTTAACCATACTCCTTGGATTGCGACAGAGACTCGTCCCAAGTTTAAAAATAATAACAAACTGACACAACAAACTTTGGAATTATGGGACTCGTTTATACAGAGAGGCATTTGTTCTAAAAAATTTAGTCCCTTAACTCCACTCTTCCACAACCCATCTTTTCCAGCTAGTTCCAATAGGAATTCCTTCCTGGGGATGCAGGCCTCTGCGGATCCACGCTTTTATCACATTCTATCAGGATCTCCTTTGCCGTCCTTTCAGGACTTGTCCGCAAAACACTTGAATGCTCGTATTTCCTGGTTGGAATACGAACAATTGAAATCGTACATTTCCTCAAAAGGTGAGGAAGGTTCCTTTGGAAAATCCTTATCTGAAACTGAGAAATTATTTCTGTTACCATCTCCGCCGACTCACCTGATTTCTTTGCTATATAGGAATCTGATGGAAGATACATATCAGGGCAGACCGAGCTTTATTTCAGGTTGGGAACAAGAGCTAGGTGCCTCTATAGCAAAGGAGGATCAACAGAAAGCGTTTATATTCTCTCACAAATTATCAATGGCTTGTTCAGCTCAGGAAAAAAACTATAAGATTATGGCTCGATGGTACAGGTACCCAGCTAGACTACATAGGATATTCCCATCGGTACCAGAAACCTGTTGGAGATGCAGCACAGAAAAGGTTGCATATCTGGTGGGGCTGTAATAAGGTAAAGCCTTTCTGGAACAAAATCTTTGACATATATAGGAAAATTACTGGGAAGTCAATAGAAAACACACCTCAAGTGGCGCTCCTCTCTATCCTACCAGGTTCCATCGCTTCTCAGAAACGCAATATGTTGAGATTTTTTATCTCCGCAGCCAGGTCTGTGATCCCCAGACATTGGCGCACCGTACATGCACCTAATATCAGAGAATGGTATCAAGAAATGTTGCACATAAACAGAATGGAGGAGATTTCTGCTGAGGCCTCGAACCTTTCGAACAAATTCTACAAGGTATGGTCGCAGTGGATCGAGTTTCAAGACTCTCCAGAACTTCTGTCAGTACTCACTTCGTAAATGGCAGGCACTCTCATCATATACTTCCCCTCCTTCCCCCCTTCCTTCCCCTTCCCCCTTCTCTCTCTTTATCTTTACCTTTCCTTTCGTCCCTCTTCCTTTTCCTCTTTCTTGTATGTTTAGTGTCTTCTTTTCTAAAATAGTGATGGGCTGTTCCCTCACGCCCTATTAACGTGTCACATTGCAGAGATACTTTTGCTGGTATGTACTTTTGTTGTTACATATATATATATTATGTACTTCATTGAATGAAATGTAGACATGTTAAATGTTTTTGATAAATGAACTGAATAAAAACAGTTTAAACATAAAAGAATCCGCACCGTCGCATTTACAATCATGAAATTTTGCACAGCCGCCTCCTGTGACTCGGGGAACGTCATAGACTATGTTTTGAGTGGAAATTTTCACCCTGAGCTTTCCCATTATTTTCCAAAAAATATGCTTTCAACCTAACTGCCAAACTACAGGAACCATTGTCTGTTGGCTGTTGTGGCAGTTAGCCTGGATATTCATCAGGTTGCATATAGCAACCAATCACAGCTCAGCTTCTATTTTGCTACAGGTCATTAATATGAGCTCTGATTGGTTGCTACAGGCAACGCAGGACATTCTTAGTATAAGACAGCTTATGTTCGAGTTAAAATGATTTCAACCACATTTGACACACAGGTACATTAGGTGTACGGGAAGGTTTTAGGCCAGGTCTCAACTCTCTAGGACGTACTGTTCCTGAGGTATTCCCAAATAACTCAAATAAGGCACCATCACATGACCTGCATTAGCCAATAGAAGCCGCAGGTCTTTCACTCATATTCCAACTGCCATACATACGGTCACATGACCCTTAAGGGGGCAAGGTACTGTGGAAGTTACTGTTAAAAGAGCTGGCACTGTGGAGGTTACTATTAAGGGGGCAGGGGACTGTGGAGGTCACTGTTAAGGGAGCGAAGTACTGTGGAGGTTACTGTCAAGGGAACAGGGTGCCGTGGAGGTCACTGTTAAAGGGGCGGGTGCTGTGGAGGTCAATGTTAAGGGGGGTGGGGTGCTGTGAAGGTCACTGTTAAAGGGGCGGGTGCTGCGGAGGTTAATGTTAAGAGGGTGAGGTACTGTGAAGGTGACTGTTAAAGGGACGATGCTGTGACGGTCACTGTTAAGGAAACGGGGTACTGTGGAAGTCACTGTTAAAAGGGCGGGTGCAGTGGAGGTCTCTGTTAAGGGGGCAGGGTACTTTTGAGGTCACTGTTAAGGGGGTGGGGTACTGTGAAGGTGACTTTTAAAGGGGCAGTGCTGTGGAGGTCAATGTTAAGGGGGCAGGGCACTGTGTAGGTAACAGTTAAGGGAGTGGGGTGCTCTGGAGAATAATTTTAAGGGGGCATGGCCCTGTGGAGGTAATTGTAAAGGGGTAGATCACTGTGGAGGGTCCCTGTTAAGGGGGCGGGTCACTGTGGAGGTCTTTGTTAGGGGGGCAGGTGGGGTGTTGTGGAGGTAACATTTTAAGGAGGTGGGGCACTGTGGGGGGTCAGTGTTAAGGGGTTGCATGCTATGGAGGTCACTGTTGAAGGGGCGGAGTGCTGTAGAGGTCACTGTTATAGGGGATACTGTTGATATCTTTTAACGACACACGCAAACATTAAATGAAAATAGTGGAAATATACCAGTGAAAAGCCGGGTCCTTCTGCTAGTATGTAATAAAGTGCAGGTGCTCACTATCATGGTTGACATGCAAAAGCAGTATATGTAGCAGCTCTTGCACACATTTTTGATCGGGCCGATCTACCAACCAAGTTATGAAGGTGCAGGAATACAGAAGTCAGCTGTATTAATCAGATGTCACAGAGATGGAGCAGACACCAGGTAGGTAACTCAATTCGATTTTTATAAGATCATCAGACATGATTCCTGGCCTAAGTATTCTTGAATATAACTGACCTATATTCATAAACTTACACAAACAGACACAAAATCATGTCCTTAAGTTGTATTCTTCTGTTAAGTTATCAAAAACTGTATTCAGCCATTTTTATTCATATCTGTTACTTCAAATACTGGCTAGAAGTAATACAGTTGTTTGTCACCTAGAAGTTCTATATTAAGATAAAAAGTTGAATAAAGATGGATAGAGAGAGAGATAGATAGATAGATAGATAGATAGATAGATAGATAGATAGATAGATAGATGATAGATAGATAGATAGATAGATAGATAGATAGATAGATAGATAGAGAAAAAATTCACTATCTTTCTCACCGACCCCTCTGCCCTTTTAAGCTCTTGAACGCAATGTAGTTCAGCCAAGTAGTTCTACATTACAAAACCAACCCAAAATCATCAGATAGCTTGTGTTGTTTTTCAAAACCTCAAGTTTACAGCGTAGCACCCCAATAGCATTCTGCTGCAAATGATGGGCAATTGCACTTTTTTTTCAGTGCAATATATCCGTCCATGTTATTAAACATGTTGCATTATAGAAAATGCATTTTACGGAGTTTAAATAAATGTAATCACCAACATGGATCATTATATTAATGGTAGCTGCATAGCCAAAACTGGTAGATGAAAGTTTAATAATGTTCAGAACAGCATATAACGTGGCCTGTGTGGTATGCACATAGATGGTATGAATCTCCGTATTAGCAGACTTAGTATCATTGGCCAGTAAATCTCTGTATTGGCAGACTTAGTATAACTTGCAGACTTAGCATAACTTGCAAATCAGTTATTGGGAATACAGGGCCTCGATGAGGCTCTTACCGCCGACCATAGGTTTTCTTGCAGTTTGGAGTCTGCACCGCAAAGTATGGAGGAGCTTCTTCCCCGCTGTATGCGTGTGAGTAGTCATGTGTGCGAATCACATGAAGTGGTTATGTGATCACAAAAGGCAATCATATGGTACAGGTCCTGGAAGTCTTTGCAGGTCCTGTAAGGTTTTACTCCGTGTACGGAGACTCACTCGATTTCAATAGATCCGGATCAAGAAAGATAGTTTAGTGGTCTTTGACACAGAACACCTGCCATACGCGTTTCGAAGCTACTTGCTTCTTCCTCAGTGGCTGAGGGTCTGTGTCAGTGTATCCCCCTGTATATGCTCCTTAATTGGTATCCAATAAACCCTGGAAAGGATCTCCACAGGGTGAAAAGACAAACATGGGCCGGAATCTTCATTAAAAATGTATCGTCATGAAAAAGGTTACCCATATTGTATATTGATTCATTTTATATGGTTTATGAATCTATCAGTCTTTGCTCTTCAATATAGACATGGTGTAAACTGATTTCCACCATGGTGTTAACTGATTTCCACCTGATTTTCATTCCTATATACCTTTTTCTCTATAGGTTATCCTGTTTAGACCGCAACGTAGATTCATTGTATAATCAAATTGGCAACATATTGGATTGGCAATAGTTTGTCCCATTTCCTACAGATCACCCATTTTGCATTTCTTACAGATCATCCATATACACAACCCAGTAGTTTGGGTGGGGGGATTTTTTTAACCATGTTTTTATAAATCTTTTCCATTTCATTTCTTTTAATACTTATGTATATAACCTAATAAATGCTTTTATATTTTATATGGAATCTATCTCTTCCATACCAGAAGCAGTTGGCCTGCCATACTTTTTGTTGTTACATTACTATATTAGTGGTAGCAGGCACATCATTGCATCGCACCATGTGTTTTATAGTTCAAAATGTCATTGTTGAACCACTAATATTAAACTCTTACATAGTTCAAAGAAACTTCACTGCCAACCCTGCATCGTTGTATTAGTGGTAGCACATGTGTTATTGCATTGCACTGTGTGTTTTATACGGACATAGCAGAGTTAACAGTCAGTGTTACCAAGATGTGATAACTCACCAAGTGTGACTGTTAACTCTACTACATCTGTAGTTCAAAAATGTCATTGTTGAACAAGTGATATTACATGCATACATAGTTCAAGGAAATGTTACCAAACACACCATAGTTCCCTAACTAAATTGTCAATAGCAGTGTGCAGTGTGCTTGTGGAAGGGAAAATACATTTCATTGTGCCTCTGTCTTTAATCTACAGAAAGCATACTTGCAATTTTACTAGTAGCATATAACAATATTTGTGTACCAAACCTTTGATGTTTTATTTAGGAAACCCATGACTTTTCATTTGTAGGCCCATAATAAAATGTCTGGAAAATGGAAGAGTGCAAAACAAAAGACCCAGGCCTTGTCATCCGAGAGTCCGAATGTGGGTAGTAGCAACAGTAGCAGCACCAGTCATCTAGCCAGTAGTAGTAGTTGTGGCACTTCTAGCCACAGTGGTGGTGGTAGGGGAAGTGGTAGCAACAGTGGCACTTAGGGTAAATAGAGAGCGGGGAATTGGGAGAGAGGAAAATGAGCCAATAAAGACATATCACAGTCTAGAAAAAGTATTGGAGAGGTTGAGGACTATGATGATAACTGTGTGTTGGACAGGACCCGTTTGCTGGATTGGGTTGCTGAGGAGCAGGTGACATCAGAAGAGGAGGGCAGTGGCCATGGCAGCAATAAAGAGGGGATGCAACACCAAAACCTCTGAGTGAGCAACTCCCATATGGTGCTTTTTAATTCACAAGGCCAGCACACAAAACCACAGCCTTGCGCAAGATCAGCAGGAATAAAATAATCCGTGGGCATTCAAACATAGGTATATTAGGGCTCTTTTGCAGCATCACCAGATTCTGTGGTGAAATATAACTATCCAGCATTCCGAATCAGAAAAGTTATGTCCTCCTTCTCCTAGTTTTCTTTCTGGCAGCCAGCCCACATCCCCAAACAGCATGAGGATGAGGATCTGCCAATGGAGGAGGTTGGTGGTGGAAACGCAGAAGGATAATGATAATGACAACAAAACCAGCCATGCTGACCAATCATCTTAGTGGGGTGTAGAGCTGGAAATAATTGAGTCCTCTGGCATGCTGGCCAGAATGGCAAGCTATGGGGGAGATTTATCAAACTGGTGTAAAGTAGAACTGGCTTAGTTGCCCATAGCAACCAATCAGATTCCACCTTTCATTTTTCAAAGGAGCTGTGATAAATGAAAGGTGGAATATGATTAGTTGCTATGGGCATGGAAGCCAGTTCTACTTTACACCAGTTTGATAACTCTCCCCCTATATGCTTGTTTGCTTAAATAATGACAGGCGTACCATTCACATGAAGAAGTCTGATGATTACTGGATAGAGCCTCGCTATCAAAGCAAAATGGGGAATGTTTTCCTTTTGCCGAAAGGGTGACCAAATTACTCTCTATTACCAGGAAAAACTGTGTACACAGCTTTCCGCAGCTTTCCATAAGCAGACACCTGCCGCCAGTGTGTCTGAAATAGAGCCCCCCTCTCATCCAACTCACCTCATCTCTGCTACCACAGACAGCAGAAGCTGCAGCAGCAGCCAATTTAGTATCATCAACATGATGCAACATTTCTTTCTTGTGCCATGCCCGGCTGAGGCAAATCAGCAGAGACGCTCAAATTCAGTCCTACCTAGACTCTGGCCTTTCTCCAGTACATACCTTGATCATTGATCCCATGGACTTCTGGGCAGGCAGACTGGAACAGTGACCTGAAGTGGCCCAGTATGCTGTTCTTTCTACCCTAGCCACCAGTGTCATCTCAGAGAGGGTTTTCAGCAAAGCAGGGGGCGTTGTAACATCCAAATGGATGAATCGTACAACAGCGTACAAAATATCAGTTTTGTCAAAATGTGAGGATTTGCACACTGCTCTGGCTGAGGCAAATGAATATATTTATCCTGGCTGATGGAGCCCCATAATACCACTGCCACAATCTGCCTGATTACCATCATCTTCCATACTGTATGGCTGCTGCTGTTGTCATCATACCGCTGCCATTGTAGGCCTACCTACCATCAGGTTCTGTACTGTATGGCAGCTGCTGCTGCCACTGTCTTCGTCTTGCTAATTCCACTGTGTGCTTTCCTATATTATTTTCTGAAGCTTGAGGCTGCTACTGCCACCATCGCCTGAGCTGCTGCTAATCCCCTACTGCCACTTCCATTACCCTTACTCCCACTATTAATACTACCACACAGTCACCACTACTACTACTACTAACCCTAAACAGGTGCACATACATCTGTTGCCTTGTCTTTTCCATGCTGTACTTTTACTGCTGCCACTACTTTTGCAGCCACATGCCACTATTACCATACCTTTTTCACAGCCACACTTTACTGCAGCTGCCTTCAATAAAAAGGGAGAATTTTTCTTCAGACATTTAAATGATTGTGTATGTAAACGGGGTCAGGGATCTTTACACTTTGAGGCATAATTCTTTGATTATTGGTTCCAACAAGCTTTTTTTCCCATTACACTATGTGTGTTTGAATACCATATGCAACAGATAAGGGACAATTTTTTGAAGCTTTCTAATATGAAAAAGATAACACATATGATGGCATAGTGTGTTTTTAAACATGCTTTTTAATACCGTCAGTTTTGCTATCGTGTATGTCATTGTATCCAAAAGAGGGGGTGGGGGAGAAAAAGGGCAAAAATCCATAAAAATTTACAAAATAAGATATCATCTTTTGATAAAAAATCTAATTCTTAATGGTGGCACAATGCATGCACGCACAAGTGTTCATTGTCAGAAGAAAAAGTGGCTTGTTTTGCACAAACATCCGAAAATTCTGCCTTAATGGGTCAGAATCCCTGCCTATATTTATATATGCACAATTATGCATAATTATCAGAAGAAAGAGTAGCTTGTTCTGCACAAGCATCCAAAAATGATGTGTTAATTGGGGCAGAATCACTGCCTGTATTTATACACACATAAGTGTTCCAATGTGGCTGAGCCCACACTATCAGTTCTCTAAAAGCAGCAGAATCCACTAACTGATAAGGCAACTTGACTGCCTAGCCAGCAACTTGGCCATATAGGAGTTAAGCTTGTGCACCAGCATATTACTGGGCATGTATAGTTTTTCTTATTCTGTTATTGATGGCTGATGGCAGAAAGGTATAAGAGTATTCTTAGCAGGACAAGTAGAAGGTAATAATGACAATGACAAGGACACTGTACTGCACTTGGATGCAGCCTGGCTACCACAACGGAGATCAGGAGAAGGAGGAGGCACTTGTTGCGCTGGTGATACCGCTTCGTGTTGTTCAATAGAGGCATTGTGCCTACATATGTGGTGGAATCCCCATGACTAATTTTAGTCCTGCAGATTTTGCACACAGAAATGCTTTTTGTCTAATGGCACTGTGGATCAAAACTTCCAGAGGGGAAATACACATACAGAGCTAGCGGCAGCTAAGCTTGGCTTAGATCTTGTAGGTTTTGAGCCTGGCCCTACAGTATCAGCAGTATTGACAATGCCTGAGCTTAACATAATAGAAGCAGATCTGGCCCTGGCAATTTTTATGGGGTTCTGGCCGTACTTTGCCTCTGCTCTTTATTGCTACCTCTACCATCACCCACCTTCTCTGACATTACATCCTCCTCAGCACCCTTACCTATCCAACAAACAATTATCATCAAAGTCCTCACCCTCACTTTACTCAGACTGTGACATGTGATTGTGGGCTCCTTGGCCAACCTCCCACTGCCCCTACTATGGCTATAAGTGGTACTACTACCAACACCACCACAACTATGCATGGGTTCTGCCCCCTGGCTTCAAGTACATATGTAAAGTTTGAGACAAATCCTATTCTATTAGAATCATTTTGCTCATCTCTAGAAGAAAGATGCATGGTAGATAGATAGATAGATAGATAGATAGATAGATAGATAGATAGATAGATAGATAGATAGATAGATAGATGGATGGATAGATAGATAGATGGATAACTGACTGGTTCTAAAAGTTGCTGATTGTTTCAATGACATATATACTTTTATTTTAAAAAATCTCCACATCACAACTGTCCTTTTTTGGAATTCTAGTTTAAATTTTCTTATTTTATGTCTATATCATTTCTCAATTATATCTTGACAATGGCATGATATTTAATATCCATAGCATTGAACTGCCTACTTAAATTCGATGAATGGACAGGAAATTGTGGATTGTTTGACATCTGAAGCAGGAGTACAGCTTGATTTCCTCCTATTTTTCAAAGAAAAAGCTTTACATACCGTTTATCTGATGGTGACAGCTTTGTTGGCCTACTGAGTGTTGAATGGTTGTAAAGAGTCCATTATTCTCAATAGATAGAGGACAGATATTTACACAGATCCTAGCTTGTGACAAGTCTCGCACACAGTGCTCCTTTATAAAAGAACAATCTGATCACATTACTTCTTTAAAGACAGCTGTATCAGAATTATTTTATATCATTTCCTTCTAAATCATTTACTTTTTGAAAAAAAGTAAATGCTTTCTTCATCTTGATACCCATTATTTACCCGAGGGTAAAGATTATTGGATGATTAATTACAAGTGTGCTGGATTTTGTATAATTTTTTAAAGAATATATTATTTTGGATGCACTGATCATTGCAGTTCCAATACCATAAAGTGTGGCACATGGCATTAATCATTATGTTAGTCATTAACAAGACTACACTACCCAAAATTATTGATTACACATATTTTGCTAACATATGGTATCTTGAAAAAAATTATAAATAAAGAAATAATATCTATATGCATTTCTCAGTTTAATGAGTCCCCTCTGATTTGATTTTGTGACTTTTTTTCTTAGTAAGCTTTTCAGTAAGCTGTATAACCACTTTCTGCATCAAATTATCATATCTTAATTGAGAAGAATTTCCCCATTATTAAAATTCATCAGTTTCACCGAAAATTAAATATTTTGTTAATCCTCAAAATATCTTTTTAGTATTCTGGACACATAGAGACAATACTAGAGATAAATCATGATAACATTTAGAAAACATTAATATAAAATTCTTAATAATTAAAATCATTTTTTTTTTTATTCCAGATGCAACCACAGTGATGTGATATGTTCATTAATTTTTTTGATAGAACAATTTCATGTCAACTGCATAATATATAATCTCTGCATGTAATAGGTCTGTACCCATTGGTGCCAAATGCCAAGCACTGGATGCTTATTGAATGGTCTCTAGTGTGGCAACAGTTGTAGGCCTACAAGTTAAAGCAATGTTCATATCTGGCCTTAATAATAAAAATAATTTTTTTTCATGAAGGTAGAAAACAGCCAATGAAATTCAGCCCCTACTGCTGCTATATCACTGGCTCACTAAAATAGCAAATGATCCTCCAGCAGTGCACAACCTATGTTGGTCTGGGGGCCGCATTGTGACTATTTCTATTTCATAAGTAGATTGGTGGGTGGGGGGCACTCGATAATTGTCAACAGGAAGGACAATTAGATGCAAATAGCAAATCGTTTAAACAATTTATAAACAATTTAATAAAGGTAAAAGCCAAGATAAAATCAATGTTAAAATAAGAGCATGAATATCCTCAATAACATAGCATCTTAAATGACATGAATCATGGATGTAAGTTGGTAAAAAAAATGGAGCACAGGATAAAATGCAAAATGGGCGGTGTGTCTTTGAAAGATTGACAGTAGAGGCACCTGTGTCCGCCTGTGAATGATAGATTGATACCTGTGTCCGCCTGTAAATGATAGATTGGCAATAGAAATGCCTATGTCCGCCTATAAATGATAAGGCACAAAATCGATCCTTGATGATTGTAACAAAGTCCCAGGATGAGTGTATTGGAGTTCCTATATATATATTCCGTGATTGCATGGGGCACAGGAGGTGCCAATAAGATCACAGCCGCATATTGGTTTCCCAAAAAATGCTGTGAAATGTCATGGATGGATGCAATAAACACTAACGGTAAGTATTCAATCAAATAACAATAAAAGGTGTACTTTACCGCTCTTGTACTGTACCGTACCTTACCGCTCAGTTGTCACGGGCATGGGCATGAAGTGCTTGTTCGTAGCAAAGCCAAAGGTCTGAACTATCATGCACTTAGCTGTGTGCCTGCAAGGACCTGTGTGGTGTCCCACGTGGTCCGCAGGTCACTCACGTGATCATCACGTGATCCTTAGAGCGGGGCGGAATTAAGTTCTGTGTTTGAAGAAAAGTTTCCTGCGCAGGCTGTATGCAATCATCGGGGCCAGTGGCTATGAGGTCCTCCCAGATCGGGTTGGTGTAGTCCAGATAATCCAGGTAAATCCCTCACTGCTCGAATACCAGACGCGTTTCGGGATAGTGATGTCCCTTCTTCAGTGGCTGAACAGTGAGGCTTGGATGGCTTCTTTTTAAATGGTATCTGGGAGCATGATGTATGCTAGGACACACTGGAACCGCACATACGATGATTGTGCCTCTGCCAGTGTGTTGTTGAAGAAGTTGCAAAAACATACCATATGGACAAAAAATATAGAAAGATGCAAATATAATTATCAATATACATGGCAATCATAAAAATATATATGTAAAACATAAAGATATGTGTCCTATAGAGATGAGATGAAATTAAAGTTTTTTGTACATGCTGAATAATAAATAACTACTAAATGATGAATTTGAAAAAAAATTATGATTTTTTTTTTCTAAAAAAAAAAATTATAAAAAAAATTCTTCATAAAACGGAAAACGGGAAACGCATATGTGATAAAAAGTGCGTTTTCAGTGCGTTGCTCGAAAGAGGTCGAGGGTGTCACTGATTGGACAATCCGGAGAGGCGCAAATGGAAAAAAAATCGGAAGCTGAAGAGGTGTTTATGGTAGCAAGTGATAATAGGGGAGTTTGCCTACCAGGGAGGGGAGATCTGTGTGCTGGGAAACCCTAATAGGCCCGCACCCCATCACAAAAAACTAAAAGTTCCATTTCGGCATTTAGGCCTCTTGGGATTATAGTATCAAAGTGCGATATGGTTTCCTCCTCTCCATGCTTTGTTGACTTTTTCTATTGCCGTGTAAATGAGGGTGGATGGGTCACTATTGTGATAGTCCTTATATAGCTTGGATAGCGTGTGTAGTTCATAACCTTTTTTGATGTTTGCCACATGCTCGGCTATTCTCTTCTTCAGAGTTCTTTTGGTCCTACCCACATATTGTTTATGACATGGGCACTGGATTAAGCATATTATATTCGTGGAGTCACAAGTCAAACCTTCCTTGATGTGAAGGTAGAAAGGGTTCTGTGTGGAACAAATTTTCAGTTGTTTTTTTTTTTAAAAAGATGTGATTCTACAGTTTGAACATCGCTCACATCTGTGAAACCCTTTAAATGACAGACAGTTTGATTTAGCTGTCGTCTTTTTGTTTGTGACAGTAGGGGCTATTTTCAGGCCTAAATTTGGGGCCCTAGTGTATGTTATTTAGTGTGTATTGTTTAGTATAGGTCCTATTATTTTATCATCAAGCAGGTGATGCCAATGTTTTTTAATGATCCTCTCAGTTGTTTTGTATTGTACATGAAATGGCAAAATCATTCTGAGGGTATCATCTATTTGTTTCACTTGGCTGGCAGAGAAAAACTATTCTCTTTTCATCATTCTAACTTGATTCAGGGATTCATCCAAGAGGTGTGTTGGGTATTGTTTGTCCAGGAAATGTTGCTTTAAGTCTCTAGCCTCTTCCTCAAATTGGTTGTCCCGAGTGCAGTTCCACTTCTTCTAAACCGGCTTTTGGGGACATTTATTAACCACCTGGGCAGGTGGCAGCTGGAGTATAAAATAAAACAGTTTTTGGCTACTGGTTTGTGATAAGTATTGCATACCAATTTGTGTAATTGTGTTCCTCTACCTTGATATCCAGATCAAGGAACTGTATATTTATGTTGTTGGTAGTGGAAGTAAATTTAAGGCTCATATCATTGGTGTTTTTGTTATCAAAGAAGTTGTTTAATTCATCTAACGATCCCTGCCATATGAAAATTATGTTGTCTATATTATAATAATAATAATAATATATTATTATTCTATTTCAAGGGGCCGCAAAAAAGAAACAAAAAATTATTAGAGCTCATTTGCATTGGCCTATTACACAGCCAGATGCAAAGTGAATATGTGAGGAATGATCGCACCATAGTCATTCCTTCCTCATAATTGAGCATCTTTTATCCTGAGCAACGATGCAAATCAGACGACAAACAAGCATTTGCTTCTTTATTGGCTCATTGGCAGCACAGTTATATCGGTGGATTATCAGTATTAAGGCTTATTCCTGATAATTGGCTGAAAATTCTACAATGTAATAGGACCTTAAAGTGGTATTCTGGTTATAACAGGTCATCCCCTATCCAAAGGATAGAGGATAACTATTAGATTAGCGCTGGAACCGACATAGATCACAATAATTTTAGAATCACAGTGCCAGCAAAAGGTAAGAGGATCTGTTAATGAACATTACGTAGTGTGACACAGTGAGGGGTTGTGTCTGGCAAGGCAGGTATTTTCCTCCCAACATGTGTGGCTGGGCTGGTTTCCAGCCCGGTGAGGTCAAATACTGGACCGGAGTTTAAGTGCCGGTACGGGTTTTGGCAGCACCTGGCTGTCCTTAAATAGGCAGCTGGGCTCAGCAGAGATGTCTCTGTTTTTGGGATCTGAGGCTTTGTGCCGTGCTGGAGGGCTGAGAGCTGCATGCTGGGTAAACAGGCCCGCTAAAGCCTGATGTGGACTACTGGAGGCAGAACTGCCAGCAAGGTGACTTGTGCTATATGAACATTCTATTGTGTGTCAATTAACACTAAGACTGCAAAGTTACGTGCTGTTTGTGTTGAGTTAAGAACTTGTATTTTGCCTCTGTACTGCGCCCGCTTACCCTATCTACCAGAGCAAAACCTCACAATTGGTGGAGGATACGGGCAAGAGCAGTGAGGCTGGCTTAAACGCCGATATTTTTGGTTTCTGCATTTTCCAGGCACAGTTGTATGTTGTACATTAAACCAGCTGTATTACAACCAGCGCCCCACGACAAAATGGAGGCTGTTGTGAAAGCCCTTATGGAGGCTAATCTGCAGCAACGAGAGAAAAACCTGCAGCAACGCAAGGCTAATAAGCAGCAACAGGAGACTAACCAGTTGCTGCTACAACACGTGATGGCTTTGCAGACAGCAGGAGCAACCCCGAGCGTCCACGAATCCCGGAAAGCAGTCCGTGCCGTGATTCCTAAGATGACCCCTGAAGAAGACATCGAAACCTACCTGGCGATGTACGAGAAAGTGGCCATCAGGGAAAAGCTACCCCGTGACCAGTGGGCTGAGGTCGTCGCTCCATTCCTGGAATCCGATTCCCAGTGGGTGTATTTTGGCTTACCTGGACGATATTGTCATCCACAGTACCGACTGGGAAAGTCGCCTACCCAAAGTGCAGGCTGTAGTGGACTCTCTTCGGAAAGCTGGCCTAACCGCTAACCCAAAAAAATGTGCGATAGGGTTAGAAGAGACTAAGTACCTGGGATATGTCATTGGGCACGGAGTCATCAAACACCAAGTGAACAAAATAGAGGCGATACAGAATTGGCCCCGACCTGTCACCATTAGACAAATAAAGTAATTCCTGTCAATGGTGGGCTATTACATGATGTTTGTTCCCCACTTTGCTTCTCTTGCCGTGCCCTTGACAGGGCTCTTGAAGGGACAAAAATCAGTGATGGTTTGCTGGGATGATCGGGCGGAAGAGGCTTTTGCCGCTTTGAAGTTGGCCCTGTGTGGGTCACCGGTTTTGGTGACGCCTGACTTCAAGAGGGAGTTTGTGGTACAAACGGATGCCTCCGAAGTAGGCCTCGGTGCTGTACTGTCTCAGAAAGTCAACGGTAAGGAGCATCCCGTTGTCTTCCTAAGCTGCGATCTCACCCCAGCCGAAACCAGGTACAATATAGTGGAGAGAGAGTGCCTGGCTGTCAAGTGGGCACTCAAGTTTCTCCGCTACTATTTGTTGGGGAGCAATTTCCGCCTGGTAACCGACCACTCGCTTCTCAAGTGGATGAGCCAGGCCAAAGACAGGAATGCCCGGGTCACCAGATGTTTTTTGTCTCTGCAGAACTTTAAGTTCTCGGTAGAACATAGGGCAGGCCGGTTGCAGGCAAATGCTCATGCCCTGTCCCAGGTGCATTGTCTGGCGTCTGTCCACCCTCTCAGGGTTGATCAAAGGGGAGGTATGTGACACAGTGAGGGGTTGTGTCTGGCAAGGCAGGCATTTTCCTCCTAGCATGTGCGGCTGGTCTGGTTTCAAGCCGGGTAAGGTCAAATACCGGACTGGAGTTTAAGTGCCGGTACGGGTTTTGGCAGCACGTGGCTGTCCTTAAATAGGCAGCTGGGCTCAGCAGAGATTTCTCTGTTTTTGGGATCTGAGGCTGTGAGCCATGCTGGAGGGCTGGGAGCCGCATGCTGGAGAAACAGGCCCCCTAAAGCCTGCTGTGGACTACTGGAGGCAGAACTGCCAGCAAGGTGACTTATGTTAGATTAACTTTCCATTGTGTTTGAATTAACACCAAGACTGCAAAGTTGCGTGCTGTTTTCTGCAATTGCCTCAAATGTGCATAAACTTGTATTTGCCTCTGTACTGCGCCTGCTTACCCTATCTACCACAGCGAAACCTCACAGTAGGCATATTAAACCATCGCACGTCGGCACTGATGGTTTAATGATGAGTATTATTAGCTGCTTCGTAATATATAATTGCCAGCTCCTATAAATTTTAGAATGTATTTTAATTAAATATGCAAATGTTGAAAATTGCAGTCAAGTGCCAAATATAGATACACAGCAATCCTCGAGAAAAGGAGCCAACCAAAGCTCCAGACATGTTTTCCGTACCTTTAGATTCACAGAGATCTTCGATCCTTCTTGACTGCCTCCACCAGAGCACAATAATCATAGTACTTGCTTGAGGTGGAACATATTTAACATTTATATCAATTTATTTGGTTATTGGACAGTAAGATACCTAGTGATGATTGATAAAAGATATTAGTTCTTGTATTGCTTTGGGTATAGGAACCCAACATGTGTGGAATACAGGCTCTGAGCTCATTTCTAATTACTGCACTGGTTAATTAGAACTGTAACACAAAGTGACTTTTCCATCAGCTGGTTGGGGTTGGTTGCTCCGGTAGTTTTCAGCCCTATGTGACTACAAAGACAACTGATCACTGACCTTTCCCTAAGCCATTCTGTATTCCCTGTAGGAGCTATAAACTGTGCTGAAAACCCTTGGAATTGCTAATTCTGTTTCTGAACACCAGATGCATTATCATCAAATGTCCATTCGTTTCAATGACAGCTTGGTTAGAATAATACCAAAAAAGAAACACAACAAAGTTTGCAACACATCAAACCATAGGGAGGTAAATGTGGAGGAGTACATTTGCTATTACTGTAATGTAAAGGCAAAGCAATGTAAATTCAGACATATCTGCAAGTGCTAGGATATTTGCAAACACTGAATATATAAATTATTTTAAATTGCATTACTGCTATATTTATTATACTTACAAGGTGCACATTTTGATCAAATTGTGTTTGTATAGTTAGCTATCTGTCTGAGGTCGCCAAGTCATGGCAGACTTATACTTATACATATAGTAATGTCGTAGCAGTAATGCAATTTAAAATAATTCATATATTCAGTTTTCATATACTACTACATGTTTTGTTACTTTCATCTTGCTTAGAATTTTATATCAGATTTCCTGTAATAGAAATCTCTGACCCCCATTTAAGACATGGGGTCTGCCATATGGCACTCAAATATGTATAATGAATGAGCTCAGCATTGTGGCTTTTACTATAAAAGGAAGCCATAGCACAGATGTGAACACAGTCTAATGTACAGCTGTAGCAGAGCTGCAATTTTCATATAGCTCTTTACTTTATAAATTACCAAAACTAACTGATCTAAGATAACTCAGAAAGATGTCCATAGACACAATCTCTCTATAATATTGTTGCACTCCCAAATACAAAAGTCTTACATTTGCAGCATATTGAAAACTACTGCACAGACCATTCATTCTTTTTAACCATGAAATTCAGATCCAGAATGTAAATAAAATGTCTCCTTAAAGTTGTTCTTAGTGCTATCATTCACACACTTAGTACTGGTTTTAAGTGATGAGCAATTAAAGCTTTATTCTCTCAAGAGAGATCTAAAGCAACTGTTATAACCTCACCAAAATCAGGCAAGTAGGTCAGCAGAAATGCAAAATTAAAATCAGTTTAACAAAGGAAGATGATGTTAATTATATTTCAATATATGTAAGCAGCTTATAGTTGAACTTTAATGTCGTGCACTATATTGATAAAATGGCCATACAGTGCACAAGCATAAAACTAGCATCAAGAAGAATGCAATACAAAGATACAAACAAATGTATATTTATTGAGGTTTAAAATAACTCTGTGGACCATCTAGTCAGACTCATTATATTTAATTTTCTACAGAAAGACAACTCCACTAGAGGTAAGGCTTGTTGACCAATATAGATGGCCAAATACCCAAATCTTCAACTACAAATTGAGGTGCAAGTCCTCTGTATACAAAAATGTATACAAGAAAATGTCTACTTCAATAAAATGAGCACAAACACTCTGGTACTTGTAAGGGGATCATTCCTTACAGAAAGATCCCTTTGGTCCTTCAGTGATATACATGGCTTTCTACTTTAGGACTGTGGAGGGAAACAGCCAGCCAGAGATTTACCAGGTATAATGGCTTTTACTGTTCATCGGCAACAAGTTACAAAGTTCTTACAAGCAGCAACAGGCTTAATGGATACAGTCTCATATGGGGAAGCAAATATATACTTTAAGTATCCCAGTAAGGGCGTAGGCTTAGTCAGAGGCAAAAGTTTGGCAGATATACTGTTTCTTTAAGTGGCAACAGGCTTGCTCTCTCCGTTCAGGCATTGCACTTTATGTGGGCATTGTACACTCTCTTTCTGAGTCTTTCTATGCTTGTACAAAGTACACACTTTACACACAAAGTCCGCACGCCACTATTTACACAGGCAAGTTAGCTGTTTTGTATCTCCTCATCTGGCTTTTCTTATAGCTCAACTGATGTTCAACAGTGCAGGCTAGGAAGTGAGATGTTTACTACTTTATCTCTATTTCAGGATACATTTCTGGGGCTGCGGGTGTTACTATGTCTGTACCCCGATCTAGGCCCTAAAGTGGAGTGCTAATTGACAAACCACATTTCACCTCTACTTGCAAACTAGCTACCAATCAGGTTTGAGATGGTTTTCTCTCTTAACATCTTCCAGCCTGCTCTCTTGTATTCTCTGCTGCAGATTACTGACAAAAAGTCTGCAGTGCACTGCTTCTGATTTGATTCCCTATGTTGAACTCAGGCTCAATCCAGAGTAATCATGTAACAGAGCCAACAATAACCCATAGCCAAGGGTAGACTAAGGCTACCATAACCTAGGTTATATGAATAATTTGGCCTTTCACCAGTCTTAAACTGCATAGGCATTATAACAGAACCAAGATTACTGAATAGATATAATTACAGCTCTAAGTATACTTGTACATAGAATAACTACACTCACCTAAAGAATTATTAGGAACACCATACTAATACGGTGTTGGACCCCCTTTTGCCTTCAGAACTGCCTTAATTCTACGTGGCATTGATTCAACAAGGTGCTGATAGCATTCTTTAGAAATGTTGGCCCATATTGATAGGATAGCATCTTGCAGTTGATGGAGATTTGAGGGATGCACATTCACGGCACGAAGCTCCCGTTCCACCACATCCCAAAGATGCTCTATTGGGTTGAGATCTGGTGACTGTGGGGGCCATTGTAGTACAGTGAAATCATTGTCATGTTCAAGAAACCAATTTGAAATGATTTGAGCTTTGTGACATTGTACATTATCCTGCTGGAAGTAGCCATCAGAGGATGGATACATGTTCTCATTCTGTTTACGCCAAATTCGGACTCTACCATTTGAATGTCTCAACAGAAATCGAGACTCATCAGACCAGGCAACATTTTTCCAGTCTTTAACAGTCCAATTTTGGTGAGCTCGTGCAAATTGTAGCCTCTTTTTCCTATTTGTAGTGGAGATGAGTGGTACCCGGTGGGTTCTTCTGCTGTTGTAGCCCATCCGCCTCAAGGTTGTGCTTGTTGTGGCTTCACAAATGCTTTGCTGCATACCTCGGTTGTAACGAGTGGTTATTTCAGTCAACGTTGCTCTTTTATCAGCTTGAATCAGTCGGCCCATTCTCCTCTGACCTCTAGCATCCACAAGGCATTGTTGCCCACAGGACTGCCGCATACTGGATGTTTTTCCCTTTTCACACCATTCTTTGTAAACCCTAGAAATGGTTGTGCGTAAAAATCCCAGTAACTGAGCAGATTGTGAAATACTCAGACCGGCCCGTCTGGCACCAACAACCATGCCACGCCCAAAATTGCTTAAATCACCTTTCTTTCCCATTCTGACATTCAGTTTGGAGTTCAGGAGATTGTCTTGACCAGGAGCACACCCCTAAATGCATTGAAGCAACTGCCATGTGATTGGTTGACTAGATAATTGTATTAATGAGAAATAGAACAGGTGTTCCTAATAATTCTTTAGGTGAGTGTATATAAAGTAACAGATTAAGCTTACTCCACATATACAGTAACATAACTAATTTTAATGCATAAATACTATACCAGAAAGAAGCTTATTACATGGATATATAGTATATATAGTAGTAAAACCAAGGTTACTACATACAGTAGATGCAGCAATAGAACCAAGCTTATTACCTAGATACAATAGCAGAACCAAGATTACTACATAGAAACAGTGACAGAACCAAGATTATTACATAGCTTCAACAGCAGACTCACTCTTACTGCATAGATACAAACCAATATTACCTTTTGCTTGAGGCCGCTGCTAAGGGCCCTTGCTGGTCTTCACCCTTTAACCCCCTTTCACAGGGATCTGCTGATAGACTCTGATGCATGGGAAGCACCAGGCTGCTATCTTTTTGGCACATTTTGAGAAGGAGGCGATCAGTACTGCTTCAGTGGCTGGACCCATCGGGCATCAGAAGAGGAAAAGCGACAAGACCACCAGAGAACCAGGGTGAGCAGAGCAGACTGTGGATCGTTGCTATAACTGTAAGTATATTTAACCCCTTCCCAGCATTCACTCCACATGTACAATGCTGTCTGCAGGAGCAGTCTGTTGCTGGCTTCTGCTGTAATAGCCAGGATCAGAGCAAACTACTAGCTCAACCATTTAACCTCAAAAATGCTGCAGTCAATACTGATCTCAGCAACTCAGTCTTCTCCCTCTGTGCCTCAGCATATCAGGCCCAGATAAACAGAGTATTGCAATACTGCAATGTATTTTTAAAAGCAATATAGCTATCAGATGTTCAAGTCCACTAGTGGGACTAACTGACAAAATTTAAAACATGTTTTAGAAAATCAAAGTTTCAAGTAAAAATGTCTCCCGCCCCATCATCTAGTCCTTTATTAATAAAACAATTAGGCTATACATGCAGTTAAAAGAAAAACACAATGCTAGGGTTAGCATTTTTTTATTGCCTTGCTTCCCACAACACACAATAAAACCCAAAATGGTACCTATGAAAATATCAACTAATCCATCAAAAAAGAGAGAAAAAAAGCTATTGATAATATTTGTTATATATTCATTCAGTTTAATTTTTCATTAGGCGGTGGTGGCAGCGACATTACTTGTGCTGTACCTCCTGTATAACATGTGCGCATCCTAAATATCAGTGACATTCATTCAGTAAAATTTTTTATTAGGCGGTGGTGGCAGCGACATTACAAGCGCTTTTGGCCAGGGATGCTCAATTTCCCTGACGGCACACTGGTTGAACGTTGTGTATGCCGGGAGTGAGTCGTACCCTGGGATGGCACTGGTGCTACCGACGCCAAGGATTTTGGGCCCTACTTTCATCAGGGTTTCCGCCACCTACATTACTGGCTGCATCCCCCCCTTCTCCTCCTCCGCCTCCGCCTCCTCCTCCCCTTCCACCTCTGAATTATCATCTTGCAGCACCAGTCAGCCATCGGTCAGTAGCTGTAGCACTGCAGTGAGGAAGCAGCAACAGGCCGTGCTGAAACTTATTTGCTTAGGTGACAAACAGCACACCACCGCAGAGCTGTGGCAGGGGAAAAGGGACCAGACTGAGCTATGGCTTTTGTCCACAAATTTTTTTAAATAGTCAGCTCGGCAGCATGCCCTCGACCACACAATTTTTAAAATGGTAGGCTCGGTAGCAATCACTCATCCACAAAATATTTTAAATGGTCAGCTCGGCAGCAGGCCCTCATTCACAAAAGTTTTTTAAATGCTCAGCTCGGCAGCAGGCCCCCGCCCACAAGTTTTTTGATTGTCAGCTCGGCAGCAGGCACTAGTCCACACAATTTTTTAAATGGTCAGCACGGCAGCAGGCCCTCGTCCGCACAATTTTTAAAATGGTCAGCTCAGCAGCAGGCCCTCGTCTACAAAAATTTTTTAATGGTCAGCTCGGCAGCAGGCCCTTGCCCACAAAATGTTTTAGATGGTAAGATCGGCAGCAGACCCTCGTCCACACAATTTTTTAAATGGTCAGATCACCAGCAGGCCCTCACCTACAATCTTTTACAGGGTCAGCTCACCTCCTGATGACGACAGCGAAGTCTTGCCTGTTGGTACTCTGGCAAACATGGCTGATTTCAGGTTAGGCTGCCTTTCCCGCGACCTGCGGGGTATACGCATTTTACACCACACGGTTAACTGGTTGTTTACCCTTTTTCGACCCCCGCTACAAAGAGAACTTATCATCTTCAATTCCTCTGGTGAAGAGGACAAGCAAAACGGTGCTATACCAGAAGGTCCTTGTGGAAAAATTGCTCCACATTTAATAGGACTGACATCCAAATGGACCGTTGACGTCACGGGGAATCTTAAGAGTTCTGTATTATTTATCGTCACTATCTCGCCGAGTCGGGAGTGGGTAATTTGCGCGTCCCCCGCTTGCCTTCCTTGGATGTGGTAGCCATTTCTCTGGCTCCCTCTCCAGAATCGAACACTTATTCCCCGTTACCCATGGTCACCATGTTAGGCGCATAAAAGAACATCGAAAGTTGATAGGGCAAATGGATCATCGACGTCACGGGGACATGTGACCAGGCATAAGTTATCTAGAGTCAACAATGCGGCAGCAGGCTCTCGCCCATAATGTTTTCGCTGGTCAGCTCACCTGCAGGCCCTCAACCATAATTTTTTCGATGGTCAGATAAGCAGCAGGCACTCTGCCATAAGAGTCTTGTTAACACAATCCTCACTACCAGGGGTCACGTAACTAATTAGCACGGAGGAGTCTTGTTAACCAGAAAAATCGCTCCACCAACTCAGAACGGCCATGCACCACCACATAAAGAATTGAGAAAGAGCTATCAACAGCCGTAACTAAGGGAAAAACTCAAGGAAAACAGTGTTAAGTGAAGAAACTAAAGATTGCCTTATGCATAATGCTGCTGCAGCAGTAACATATGCTAAAATAGATTTTTTGACGAAAATATGACAGTTATCCTTTAAATGCAATTTTGAATAGTTTGAGGCTTCAGTTTCTAAAATTGTGCACTTTATTTGTTTTATGAGTTTTCTGTTATATAAGCCCCTCAATGTCATTTCAGAACTAAATTTGTCCCTAAAAGGCATTTTAGCATTCTAGCATCCTAAAAAAAAAGATTACATAAAGTAGACCTATGATAAATGCATATTATTGACTATTTTATATTGTGTCTATATGTCACCAACACACATGAACATAGCAGTGACAGCTCTCATTGATGTGGAATATGTGAATATGGCCATGGGTCCCTGGAAGACCCATATTATAGTTTACCATTGCCCATAGCAACAGCGCTTTATGCAAAGGATACAGGGGGGATTTGCCATTCCCCCCATGCTACTAGAGATGGCCTTGCAGTTCGCCCGGCGGTCACGGTGAACTTTGTTCGTTCGCTGTTCGCCGAACGGGCGAACATATGGCGATATTCGCGCCCGCCATATTCTTTTACATTGTGAAGAACTTTGACCCATGACACATCCATCAGGTGGTACAGGACAGCCAATTGAGACGTTTCAGCACATGGACATGCCCACTACCTTATAAATAAACCTGATCTGGCCGCCATTTTACATTCAGTCTTTTGCCAGTGTATGGAGAGGTTGCTGTGTGGAGCAGGGACAGACAGTTAGGGACACAAAACGCTAGCTAATAGGGCCACAAAAGGCCTTTTAAGGACTGGTATAGGCGGTTCTGCTGCTATACTGCAGCCACACAGAGTGCCAAATGCTATTGGAACAAATAATTTCTACTTTGTGTGATTTACCAGTTGCCCCCCAAAAAAACTGATTGAGGAAGGGGTGTTATATACAAATAATATACTTTCTATATAGTGCATTTAGGTAGTACAGCATTTGTTTGTGGTTTTGCTGCGTTACCGCATCTACACAGAGTGACAAATGCCATTGGAACAAATAATTTCTACTAGTGTGATTTACCAGTTTCCCCCCCCAAAAAAAATAGATTAAAGCAGGCGTGTTATTTACACTAAAATCATTTGAAGTCATTTCTTGTGAAAGAGCATAGGGCGGTATTTCAGTAATACACTAAACATCTAAACGCACTGCACGGTTGCATTCATTTCTGGTTAAAGAGTATAGGGGCTTATTTCATTTAAAAAATAAAAATAAATATGCACTGCGGGTGAAAGCGTATAGTGGCCTATTTCAGTCCAACAAGGAAAAATACATTTTCAGTTCACTTCTGCAGTTATTTCTGTTGAAAGCGTATAGTGGCCTATTTGAGTCCAACAAGAAATATATATTCTCAGGTCACTTCTGCAGTTATTTCTGGTGAAAGCGTATACACCTCCACACTGTCACCTTGCCACTTTGTGGCCTACTGATGCTGCCATGTCCACACTATGTCACCTTGCCACTCTGTGGCCTCCTGGTGCTGCCATGTCTACCCTATGTCACCGTGCCACTCTGTTGTATCATGCTGCTGCTGCTGCCATGTCCACACTATGTCACAGTGCCACTCTGTTCTATCATGCTGCTGCTGCCATCTCCACACTATGTATCCTAGTCACTTGCTGGCCTCCACATACTGCTGCCAACTACATACTCTGTGGTTGTTCCACTCAGTGGCCTCCTCATACTGCTACCACCTCCACACTGTCATTGAGCCACTCTGTGGCCTTCTGATGCTGCCGCCACCTCCAGACTTTGTCATTGGGCCACTGTGCGGTCTCCTCATGCTGCTTCCACCTAACCACTCTGTCATATGGACACTCTGTGGACTTCACATGCTGTTCACACCCTCCCCACTTCATGACTGGGACACTATTATGGCTTTCGGCCTGGCTGATATCATCATTTATTTGACCTTTCTTCTGATCTGTCAGAAGAAAGGAAAAATGAGATGCACAACAGATCCTGTCTGTGTAGCAGATGTAAGGCCTGTATGGTCCCATCAGAATTGGCTTCTGATTTAGTAGTCAAAAGCAGGAGTGGGTACAAAACACAGAAGACATGCAAATATTTCATTCACTTGTCATCTCTGTTTTAGATGCACTCTTGCATTTATTGGCATTAGAAATACTGAGCAAATGCTGACCGAGTGAAGACGTATGCTCCAAAGACAGGATCCGTTTTTTTGTGGGTTATTGTTCTGACGGATCCGAGGAAGGGCAAATTAATCAGTGACGTCAACACAAACTTACTGCTGACATCCCCTCCACTCTGTCAGGGGAACTCTACTTGTATAAGTGTGTAATAGAATAGGTTCTGTAGACATCTATGTGGAATCATCTGACAAGGGTGTAAAAGGAGTACGCTTCTTCTTGACACTAACATCGACCTATAAGGCTGAGTTCATACTTGAGTTATTAGGCCAGGTTTGGCAAATTTAAGTATACTTTCTTATAATTTTAATCAAGTTTTGGTTTAATAAAATCAATGTTAAAATATTTAATACATTTAATAATAAAAATTAAATGTTGCGTAAGACAGGAGAGAATCGGCCAGTCTTCTGTTTATTTAACTACATGGTGTTGCGATGGAGAAAGCATTCAAAAAATAATAATTACTCTCCACCTGGAGCCGAATCCTGTCAAGATTGATGCAAGTGCGGTATTGGCTGCTCATCCAGCAAGATACTTCTGGGGGAACCTGCCTGGCATTCTTAGGCCTCTACTAGCGGCAGACAATGAGAAGAAGACAAAGCTTCAAGATTGCTTGGAGCCCGGAAGAGTTGCGAATTTAATCACGATTCAAGCCAATTTTTCCTAACACAGGAGGAGGAGGATATCCTGTGGTGCACGGAGATGGAGATGGTCTTCGGATTCCCACACAGACGTCTCAGAAATGAACCTTGGCTTCCAAAAGCAGCTCCTGGGAAGATCATGGAGCATCCCGATCATCCGTCATCTATTCACCCCACTTTATTTTGGTAGTGTTTAGAACCCATGTGTGGGACCCCAACGCTGCAGATTGATCATGGAGACACCGAATTTTATAATATATATGGAATTAATTTAATACATTTAATAATAACATTTCATTTTTTTCTTAGCAGAGAATCCGCCAGTCTTCAGTTTATTCAATGCCGTTGGAGGGTGTTGCGATGGAGAAAGCATTCCAAAAAAACTATTCCTCTACACCTGGAGCCAAATCCTGTCAAGATTGATGCAAGTGCGGTATTGGCTGCTCATCCAGCAAGATACTTCTGGAGGAACCTGCCTGACATGCTAAGGCCTCTACAAGCGACAGACAATGAGAAGAAGACAAAGCTTGTTCTTTTCTGTACATTGAATGAATAATTTTGGGGGCCTGTACTCCACTGGCCTGCAGTAAAATTATCTAATGACTGTCTAATATACCTCCAGCCACATAATCACTTGATGTTTTCTGTCCGGTAAATGCCTAATGTTTGGGGCCCCGGATTAAAATACATATTTTTTGTGAAAATTTTTGCCATTGATCCCCCTCTGGTATGTCACTGTCCATGTTGTGGGACAATTTGTGCACTTCTTGTAATTATTTGGTGGCTGCAAATATGAGCTGAAGGTTTTTCAGGTTCGTCTGCCATTAAAGAGAATGGGGCCTGCCGCAAACTTGCGGTTAGCAAACATTTGATCACGTTCGCGCAATCGCGTTCGCAAACCGCCCCGTCCGATGTTCGTCCATGACTACATGCCACTTTACTCCACCCCCCAACCTAATTGTGTGAGTTTTGTTTTTAAATGCTATTGCACATTTAGCATTATTTATTCCAGAAACTGTCTTAAACAATGATTTAAATCTATGCCAGCTACAAGCTGTAATAGATTTCAGTCTGACACACGGAGTGCCAGAGGAGGCATTCAATTTATGATGAGCTCTGCACCTCATCATAAATTAAATGCCTGTCCTGGCAGCACAGGTCTCATCAAGACCAGCGTAGAACAAGCCAGTCATGATGAATCAGGGTCACAGTTTTACTTGTAAGAAGCACAAGACAATTTTCAATATTCTTGCATACTCGCAAGTGCAAGATTTTTGCCCCAAATCATGAAACCTTTCTAGATAGACAGATAGATAGATAGATAGATAGATAGATAGATAGGCGGTAGTGTTCAGCAAATTAAGGATTATAGATCTGAAGTCGATTCGCTCAAGACTTCATTTGAATGATGTAAAGAGATTCATCTCCGTACAACATTCTACTGTATCGGCTCCGGCGAGGGAAATTTGTCATCACCGAAGTATCGCGGGACTTCAGTGAATAACTTCAGGATTTGATTTTTGAACTTGAAAACCATTTAATAACTTGGATCCAAAGTCAACTTCAGTACAGAGTTACCAGCCAACTATGCATTCTACGGATACAGCATTAAAATCAAAGTATTTGAACGAATCAACTTTGAATCTATGATCCGAAGGTCGATTTGCTCAAGCCTAATGCCAATTGTAAAGACTGTGCTTTATGTGTACAGCCCCTGTGTAAACCATCTAGAAGGAGTTGTCTCCTGGAAAGAACCCCTGGTTGCATCACCTTTCCCAGAAAACCATGTGCTTCCTTTAATTTGATATCAGCCTTTCATATCATTTTTGAACCTTAGCTTCACTATGCCTTGTACCTTACTTACCATGTGTATAAATGCATCCTGGATTATATTTTTTTTTGCAAATATTGACATATAAAGAAAATCCCTTTGATCTGTTTTTATCTAATCATATGGACTAAATACAAAAATATACTGTAGCACAGCATGGTATTCTACAATAAACTAAAATCTTAATGTAAATGGCTGCATAGTGTAGTACTATCTTTTACAGATTCTGCTATGTTACAGGTAGGTGGCTGTCCAGATAGCATAGCAAATCTAAGATATGATAGAGTGTGTGCAGTTTTGTAGGCACAGTTGAACAATTATTCTTGTGTTCTGTGTTATCTGAGACGTTTTGCCATTTGAGATAAATTTAATCTTGTACTGTTTTATTACATATCATTTATGATATAACTTGTGGATATTAACTAGACAATTGGAAAGTCATATAAGAAAGTAATTACCATAGGTTCTATCACAGAATAGAAAAGATATTGCGAAGTGATAGATTTGCATGTACAGTAACAACACCTCTGCTCCACAGGATCAAACACTTCACGGAAGGAAATCTTCATGGTATTTTCTGTTTTATTACCTTAAGAGTTATATTCTAAAAATATGGAGAATATTTTCAATGGATTCAGCTGACTTCTTGTGACACTGAACCAATGGATCAAAAGTAGAACTCCAGTAGTCCAATACAAAATTCATAGTTTGTGCACAACTTTATTTATAGTACTGGCCTCCATTTGTGGGCCTAGGTTCTCAGGGCCTAGGTTCAACCACCACCTGTGTGCCCTCTATAGTTGTGCTCCTGCATATTATAAACAGTATAATTTGATTTCCTGTTAATTATTTTATTGTTATTATGTAATTGTTTTGAGCAATTGATAGAAACAAGGCATTTCAGAGGAAGGTTGAGGATGGATTTGTAATTTTAATTCATTTTCTAGACAGTTCAGTTTCTCCCCCTCTGACGCTATGACGAGCGATAGACATCTTCACAATGCTTTAGTTTGGTGTGTCAAGGGAGAAGTGCTCCCCATTCACCTGAATATTACAGAGCAGGAATATTTGATCTTTAATAGTGTTGATCTCGAATATTCTAATCGCAAATCTTTATCGTGAATATTGGCAATTTGAGAATTCACGAATATCTAGAATATACTGTACTGCTATATCTTCGTAATCACGAATTCTTTTTTCATTAGTACCCATGATCCCTTACTGCTTCTTGCTTGTGGGCCAATGAGAAGGCTGCAATATATTTTACCTTATCAGTAGTGTTGATCACAAATTTTCGTATCGCAAATTTTCTGATTGATGATTTTCGCAATCAAGAAAATAATGACGAGATCACAAATTCTGGATTTCGCAAATATATGACGAACAGTTGCCCAAATATTCGCTAAATATTGCAAATTTGAATATTACCCCTGCTACTCATCACTGATCTTTAATATATTGCTAGCACATTTCTTCTTTAAGGAATGGCACTAGACCTGAAAGTGCTCAGTTGACACAAGCAGGACAGACAGTTAGTCTGGATATTATAGCTCTCTAAGTTTTAATTGCTTTAATATAATTTGGGAGACAAACATAGTGATTAGAAAATACATGAGTATTTTATATTCTGCATGTTTATAAGCTTTTTATACTGTCAGTAGATCATTTTGCTTGCAGATAGATGGATAGATAGAAAGTAGATAGATCGATAGATAAGATAGATAGATAGATAGATAGATAGATAGATAGATAGATAGGGGAAATTGCAGTGTGTCTTATAAAGTGAATACTTATGAGTATCTTTCATTATGGGAGCGCTCATTAGTATGCAGGAGGCGTGGGGAACAGTGAGTGTAGCGCTGTTAGTGCTGGCTGTACTCACCGCTCAATGGTCTTCTTCATGGCGCTGTGCTGTATCCTTTAATGGCACATTCTCCTAGTTGTAAGGGTGATAGAGATGGGTCCCAGACCAGTAAAACCATTAAAATAGAAACTTTGCATTCCAAGGGATGATATGCAATGTGGTGTACTCGACAATATTCCAGTATATTAATGTTTTTGGCAATAAGCCTTATTTAGATACTGGGGGAAGTAACAAGATGATGGAATATAAATATAAGGTTACATCACATATTGTCAGGTATAAAAGGTGCCATATGATTAAAATATTTACATGTACAGTATTATTTACAGAATATAGTAGACAAGGTTTTATAAAGCAGCACTCAAGTGAGAAAATTAAAGAAAAATGATACAGAAAAGAAAAGATAAATCCTTTAAATAAAAGATAAACACTTTTTTTTCCCCAGAGAAAACAGCCTAAACTTCCTGTCCTATCTTTCATCCATACTTTATTATACCCCTATCCAGTGCGGCATGCAGGATGAGTCCATACTTATGTGTGGTCAATTTTGCTTTGTTTCCAGTTTATTTTTTCCTCTTATCTCACATACATAGAAATACTTAAATCTGTTGAGATCGCAGCATCTGCCTACTTTATATATGTATGTTTGGCTATACTCATGATTACTTATACTGTATAACTGGATGAATCATGATGACAATCTAGCTGGATGAAGTACTTTACTCCATCATCATCGTCCATTGCCCTCAGTGTAAACCCAAGGATTCTTTGTTTTGAATACATCATTATCATATATGATTGACCTTCTAATGTCACTTCATAGCCACAAAGTCACTTTAACTTTCTTGCATAAATATAGTAGTTATACAGAAATGTTTAAATGACCACGTCACTTATGGATTTTAGCCTTAAATACTCAGACTGCTTTATAAAGCCTTGTCTACTATATTCTGTAAATAATACTGTAGAGTACATATGGTTATTTTGTTCATATGGCACCTCTTATACTCGGCAATTAGTGTTGAGTGAACCGAGGTTCGAATCAGAGATCCAAAGTCGCTTTGGTCAAAACTTCATTTGAATGCTGTATGGAGATCCGTTTCCATAGAGCATTCAAATGTATGGGCTCTGCCGAGGTGAACTTCGGACCTTGAGTTTTCAACTTGAAAACCATTTTAATAACTTGAATCCAAAGTCGGCTTCAGATTCAAGTTTTAAAATGGTTTTCAAGTAATAGAATCGATGGTCGAAGTTATTCAACGAGGTCCTTCGGGGATAACGAATTTCACCTCGGTGGAGCCCATACATTTGATTGCTGTAAGGAGATGGATCTTCATATAGCTTTCAAGCACAGTTTTGACCAAGCAACTTCGGATCTATGATCCAAAGCACACTTTGTTCAACACTACCGTCAATATATGATGTAAACTAATATTGATATTCTGGTATCTTGTCCCTTCTTTATAAGATTAGGCAGAGAGAGGCCAAGCAAGTTATAAGAGCTTCTAAAGCACAGGCAGAAGAGAAATTAGCTCAGTAAGTCAAAAAAGGCGATAAGACATTCTTCAGATACATAAATGAAAAAAGAAAACTAAAGCAAGGAATTACCAAATTAAAAACAAAAGAAGGAAGGTATATGGAAGAAGATAAAGAGCTAGCTGACTGCCTCAATGAATACTTCTGTTCAGTTTTTACAAAGGAAAATGAAGGAAAAGGACCTCAGTTAGGAAGGAAGACTAATGAATCTTTTGATGCATGTGTCTTTACAGAGGAAGAGGCTCTAAGTCAGCTGTCTAAAATTAATACAAATAAGTCACAGGGGCCTGATGGGATACACCCAAAGCTATTAAAAGAGCTTAGCGGTGAACTAGCAAAAAACAGATTAAAACAGATAAAAACAGATTTATTTAACCAATCACTGGTAACAGGAGTCGTCCCAGAAGATTAGAAATTAGCAAATGTTGTGCCCATTCACAAGAAAGGTAGTAGGGAGGAAACAGTCAACTATAGGCCAGTAAGCCTGACATCAATAGTGGGAAATTAATGGAAACCATACTTAAGGAGAGGATTGTGGAACATCTAAAATCACATGGATTAAAAGATGAAAAACAGCATGGGTTTGCTTCAGGGAGATCATGTCAAACTAATCTTATTGATTTTTTTGATTGGGTGACTAAAATAATAGATGGCGGAGGTGCAGTAGACATTGCTTATCTAGACTTTAGTAAGGCTTTTGATACTGTCCCACATAGAAGGCTTATCAATAGTGTTGAGCGAACAGTTCGAGCATAGTTCGGGTCCGTACCGAATTTTGGGGTGTTCGTGACACGGACCCGAACCCGAACTTTTTCGTAAAAGTTCGGGTTCGGGTTCGTCGTTCGGCATGTATTTTGGCGCATTTTGAAAGGCTGCAAAGCAGCCAATCAACATGCATCATACTACTTGCCCTAAGATGCCATCGCAGCCATGCCTACTATTGGCAAGGCTGTGATTGGCCAAGTGCAGCATGTGACTCAGCCTCTTTATAAGCTTGTGCGCACGTCGGGACGTGCTCACTCCCGATGTGAATAGAACAGGGATAGACGCAGCTGATGCTAGGGCGAGAATAGGCAGGGATAATTGAATAACTGGAAGCAAATTTCTCTCCTCCACCTGTGATTCATCTGAACAACTGCAGCTGAGCTGCTTTTTTGATAGGGATTGGCTATTTTTAGAGTGGCCAGAGTGATTTTTCCATCCACATGTACCTGGGCTGACCGCCGGCCGCCATTTTGCGACTTGTAGTGCTGCAGCAGAAGCTGCCACAGTGTGCATTCCAAAGCTCCAAACAAGTCAGACATCTACACCTGGGATTCAGACCAATAGCGATTTAGCAGCACAGTCCAAGGCTATTTTTTTTAAAGGTTGTGCAGACCATTTTGTGGCACATGTTACTGGGCTGATAGGCGGCGGCCATCTTGGGACTAGTGCTGCAGCACAATCTCTCCCAACGTCCATTAATCACTTGTAATAGTGGTCTGTGCCATAGAAATCCTACATCAGGGACTTGGGTGTGCTTGTGTCACCCCTACTAATACCAGTCCACCTGTAATCCATACAGTGAAAAGCCATAAAGTATTCCAGTGAGGGAATTTTTTTTTTATTTAAAAAAGGCCAAGTTAGTTTATCTGGCGTTCAATATACTAGATACAGTTAGGCCTGCGTTTCATACATCTGGAATTAGCAAACTAATGTGCTGGGGTTGGGAAAACATATATGTACCCATACTAGAATCTGTCAAAGAAAGCGGTACTCACATATAACAGTCATTCCATCTGTAATCCATACAGTCAAAAGACTGAAAGTATTCCAGTGAGGGGATTTTTTTTATTTAAAAAAGGCCAAGTTAGTTTATCTGGCGTTCAATATACTAGATACAGTTAGGCCTGCGTTTCATACATCTGGAATTAGCAAACTAATGTGCTGGGGTTGGGGAAACATATATGTACCCATACTAGAATCTGTCAAAGAAAGCGGTACTCACATATAACAGTCATTCCATCTGTAATCCATACAGTCAAAAGACTGAAAGTATTCCAGTGAGGGAATTTTTTTTATTTAAAAAAGGCCAAGTTAGTTTATCTGGCGTTCAATATACTAGATACAGTTAGGCCTGCGTTTCATACATCTGGAATTAGCAAACTAATGTGCTGGGGTTGGGAAAACATATATGTACCCATACTAGAATCTGTCAAAGAAAGCGGTACTCACATATAACAGTCATTCCATCTGTAATCCATACAGTCAAAAGACTGAAAGTATTCCAGTGAGGGAATTTTTTTTATTTAAAAAAGGCCAAGTTAGTTTATCTGGCGTTCAATATACTAGATACAGTTAGGCCTGCGTTTCATACATCTGGAATTAGCAAACTAATGTGCTGGGGTTGGGAAAACATATATGTACCCATACTAGAATCTGTCAAAGAAAGCGGTACTCACATATAACAGTCATTCCATCTGTAATCCATACAGTCAAAAGACTGAAAGTATTCCAGTGAGGGAATTTTTTTTATTTAAAAAAGGCCAAGTTAGTTTATCTGGCGTTCAATATACTAGATACAGTTAGGCCTGCGTTTCATACATCTGGAATTAGCAAACTAATGTGCTGGGGTTGGGAAAACATATATGTACCCATACTAGAATCTGTCAAAGAAAGCTGTACTCACATATAACAGTCATTCCATCTGTAATCCATACAGTCAAAAGACTGAAAGTATTCCAGTGAGGGGATTTTTTTTATTTAAAAAAGGCCAAGTTAGTTTATCTGGCGTTCAATATACTAGATACAGTTAGGCCTGCGTTTCATACATCTGGAATTAGCAAACTAATGTGCTGGGGTTGGGGAAACATATATGTACCCATACTAGAATCTGTCAAAGAAAGCGGTACTCACATATAACAGTCATTCCATCTGTAATCCATACAGTCAAAAGACTGAAAGTATTCCAGTGAGGGAATTTTTTTTTTATTTAAAAAAGGCCAAGTTAGTTTATCTGGCGTTCAATATACTAGATACAGTTAGGCCTGCGTTTCATACATCTGGAATTAGCAAACTAATGTGCTGGGGTTGGGAAAACATATATGTACCCATACTAGAATCTGTCAAAGAAAGCGGTACTCACATATAACAGTCATTCCATCTGTAATCCATACAGTCAAAAGACTGAAAGTATTCCAGTGAGGGAATTTTTTTTATTTAAAAAAGGCCAAGTTAGTTTATCTGGCGTTCAATATACTAGATACAGTTAGGCCTGCGTTTCATACATCTGGAATTAGCAAACTAATGTGCTGGGGTTGGGAAAACATATATGTACCCATACTAGAATCTGTCAAAGAAAGCGGTACTCACATATAACAGTCATTCCATCTGTAATCCATACAGTCAAAAGACTGAAAGTATTCCAGTGAGGGAATTTTTTTTATTTAAAAAAGGCCAAGTTAGTTTATCTGGCGTTCAATATACTAGATACAGTTAGGCCTGCGTTTCATACATCTGGAATTAGCAAACTAATGTGCTGGGGTTGGGAAAACATATATGTACCCATACTAGAATCTGTCAAAGAAAGCGGTACTCACATATAACAGTCATTCCATCTGTAATCCATACAGTCAAAAGACTGAAAGTATTCCAGTGAGGGAATTTTTTTTTTATTTAAAAAAGGCCAAGTTAGTTTATCTTGCGTTCAATATACTAGATACAGTTAGGCCTGCGTTTCATACATCTGGAATTAGCAAACTAATGTGCTGGGGTTGGGAAAACATATATGTACCCATACTAGAATCTGTCAAAGAAAGCGGTACTCACATATAACAGTCATTCCATCTGTAATCCATACAGTCAAAAGACTGAAAGTATTCCAGTGAGGGAATTTTTTTTATTTAAAAAAGGCCAAGTTAGTTTATCTGGCGTTCAATATACTAGATACAGTTAGGCCTGCGTTTCATACATCTGGAATTAGCAAACTAATGTGCTGGGGTTGGGAAAACATATATGTACCCATACTAGAATCTGTCAAAGAAAGCGGTACTCACATATAACAGTCATTCCATCTGTAATCCATACAGTCAAAAGACTGAAAGTATTCCAGTGAGGGAATTTTTTTTTTATTTAAAAAAGGCCAAGTTAGTTTATCTGGCGTTCAATATACTAGATACAGTTAGGCCTGCGTTTCATACATCTGGAATTAGCAAACTAATGTGCTGGGGTTGGGAAAACATATATGTACCCATACTAGAATCTGTCAAAGAAAGCGGTACTCACATATAACAGTCATTCCATCTGTAATCCATACAGTCAAAAGACTGAAAGTATTCCAGTGAGGGAATTTTTTTTTTATTTAAAAAAGGCCAAGTTAGTTTATCTGGCGTTCAATATACTAGATACAGTTAGGCCTGCGTTTCATACATCTGGAATTAGCAAACTAATGTGCTGGGGTTGGGAAAACATATATGTACCCATACTAGAATCTGTCAAAGAAAGCGGTACTCACATATAACAGTCATTCCATCTGTAATCCATACAGTCAAAAGACTGAAAGTATTCCAGTGAGGGGATTTTGCTTATAAAAAATAATATATTTCATTGTGGTGCGAGTTGAATCGCAACAATGAAGAAAAATACTATTAAGGGACGAGGACGCGGTCGTGGTGGTGTCCGTGGAGCCTCTGTTGCTGGTAGAGGACGTGGCCGTTCGGCCCCAGGCGCACACAGTAGGGAACGAACTCCCTCAACTAGCCGGCAGAATGTACCGCAATATCTCGTGGGGCCCAATGCCGCTCTTAGGATGGTAAGGCCTGAGCAGGTACAGGCATTAATCGATTGGGTGGCCGACAGTGCTTCCAGCACGTTCACCACATGGTCTTCCACCCAGTCTTCTGCGGAAAGCGCACAGGTGGCACCTGAAAACCAAGCCCATCAGTCTGTCACATCACCCCCAAGCATATCAGGGAAACGGTCTGAGCCACAAGTTATGCAGCAGTCTCTTCTTCTGTTTGAAGACTCTGCTTCCAGGGTTTCCCAGGGGCGTCCACCTAGCCCTTCCCCAGTGGAGGAAGACATACCATGCACTGACGCACAACCACTTATGTCTCCAGATGAAGAGGACATGGGAATACCACCACAGCAGAGTCACCGACTCTCTGATGATGACGAAACACAGGTGCCCACTGCCGCGTCTTTTTGCAGTGTGCAGACTGAACAGGAGGAGGTCAGGGAGGGAGACTGGGTGGAAGACGATGCAGAGGACGATGAGGTCTTAGACCCCACATGGACTGAAGGTCGTGGCGATGACTTTCACAGTTCAGAGGAAGAGGTAGTGGTGAGACCGAGACAACAGCGAAGCCAAAGAGGGAGCAGGGGGCCAAAGCAGACGAGCCGCCGCCCCCAGAGTTCGCCTGCTACTGGACATCGCCAACAGGGACCCAGCCCCACAAAGGCAGCTTCAAAGAGTTCCCTGGCATGGCACTTCTTTAAACAATGTCCTACCGACAAGACCCGAGTGACTTGCACGCTCTGCCATCAGAGCCTGAGGCGAGGCATTAACGTTCTGAACCTCAGCACAACCTGCATGACCAGGCATCTACATGCAAAGCATGAACTGCAGTGGGGTACACACCTTAAAAACCAGGCACTCGCTGAGGCTCCCCCTGCTCCCTCTACCGCTGCTGCCTCGGCTTCCGCCTCGAGAGGAATGTTGCCACCTGCCGAGCAGCAAACAGAGGATGTGCCACCGACACCACCACCACCGCCACCGTCAACTAGCGTCTCCACTATATCACACAGCAGCGTTCAGCTCTCAATATCTCAAACCTTAGAGAGGAAGCGCAAATTCCCCCCGAGTCACCCTCGAGCCCTTGGCCTGAACGCCAGCATTTCTAAACTGCTGGCCTTTGAAATGCTGTCATTCCGGCTGGTGGACACAGACAGCTTCAAACAGCTGATGGCCATGGCTGTCCCGCAGTATGTGGTTCCCAGCCGCCACTACTTCTCCAAGACAGCCGTGCCTTCCCTGCACATGCAAGTGTCCGATAAAATCAAGTGTGCACTGCGCAACGCCATTTGTGGCAAGGTCCACCTAACCACAGATACGTGGACCAGTAAGCACGGCCAGGGACGCTATATCTCACTAACTGCACACTGGATGAATGTAGTGGCGGCTGGGCCCCCGGCGGACAGTTCCTTGGCGCACGTCCTTCCGCCCCCTAGGATCGCAGGGCATCATTCTCTGCCTCCTGTAGCCTCCTCCTCCTACTCGGCTTCCTCCTCCACTGCTTCCACCAGCTCATCCGGTCAGCCACACACCTTCACCACCAACTTCAGCACAGCCCGGGGTAAACGTCAGCAGGCCATTCTGAAACTCATATGTTTGGGGGACAGGCCCCACAGCGCAAAGGAGTTGTGGCGGGGTATTGAACAACAGACCGACGAGTGGTTTCTGCCGGTGGGCCTCAAGCCAGGCCTGGTGGTATGCGATAATGGGCGAAATCTCGTGGCAGCTCTGGGACTAGCCGGTTTGACGCACATCCCTTGCCTGGCGCATGTGCTGAACTTGGTGGTGCAGAGGTTCATTCACCACTACCCCAACATGTCAGAGCTGCTGCATAAAGTGCGGGCCGTCTGTGCGCGCTTCCGCCGTTCACATCCTGCCGCTGCTCGCCTGTCTGCGCTACAGCGGAACTTCGGCCTTCCCGCTCACCGCCTCATATGCGACGTGCCCACCCGGTGGAACTCCACCTTGCACATGCTGGAGAGACTGTGCGAGCAGCAGCAGGCCATAGTGGAGTTTCAGCTGCAGCACGCTCGCGTCAGTCGTACTGCCGAACAGCACCACTTCACCACCAATGATTGGGCCTCCATGCGAGACCTGTGTGCCCTGCTGCGCTGTTTCGAGTACTCCACCAACATGGCCAGTGGCGATGACACTGTTATCAGCGTTACAATACCACTTCTATGTCTCCTTGAGAAAACACTTAGGGCAATGATGTTAGAGGAGGTGGCCCAGGTGGAGGAGGAGGAGGAGGATGAGGGCTCGTTTCTAACACTTTCGGGCCAGTCTGTTCGAAGTGGCTCAGAGGGAGGTTTGTTTAAGCAGCAGAGGACAGGTTCACAAGTCGCCAGCCAAGGCACTGTACTGGAGGACGAGGAGGATGAGGAGGAGGAGGTGGAGGGGGACAAGTTCACAGCGGGGTGGCAGCCCAGGCCCATCACTGGTGCGTGGCTGGGGGGATACGGTGGACGATGACGATACGCCTCCCACAGAGGACAGCTTGTCCTTACCCATGGGTAGCCTGGCCCACATGAGCGAATATATGCTCCAATGCCTGCGCAACGACAGCAGAGTTGCCCACGTTTTAACGTGTGCAGACTACTGGGTGGCCACCCTGCTGGATCCCCGGTATAAAGACAATGTGCCCACTTTAATTCCTGAACTGGAGCGCGACCGTAAGATGCGCGAGTACAAGCGCACGCTGATAGAGGCGCTCTTGAGAGCATTCCCACATGTCACAGGGGAACAGGTGGAAGGTGAAGGCAGAGGAGTGGCAAGAGGTCGCCAACGCAGCTGTGTCACGGCCAGCTCATCTGAGGGCAGGGTTAGCATGGCAGAAATGTGGAAAAGTTTTGTCTCCACGCCACAGCTATCTGCACCGACACCTGATACGGAACGTGTTAGCAGGAGGCCGCATTTCACTAACATGGTTGAACAGTATGTCTGCACACCCCTCCACATCCTGACGGATGGTTCGGCCCCATTCAACTACTGGGTTTCGAAATTGTCCACGTGGCCAGAGTTAGCATGTTATGCCTTGGAGGTGCTTTCCTGCCCGGCGGCCAGCGTTTTATCTGAACGCGTATTCAGCACGGCAGGGGGCGTCATTACTGACAAGCGCAGCCGCCTGTCCACAGCCAACGTGGATAAGCTGACCTTCATAAAGATGAACCAGGCATGGATCCCACAGGACCTGTCCCTCCCTTGTGCAGAGTAGTCCTTATTAACTGCCTAAAACATGTCTTGTTGTGCTACGGGCCACTTCTTTATTTGATACAAATTTTATGAAACCCACAGTTGAATGAAACTCTTCTCTGTCTGGGCGCCGGGGCCTAACCAGATGAAAGTGGCCGGTTAAACTAACGGGTGACATGAAGCCATAACCTCTGCCATGCTACCTCTGTCTTCTGTCTGGGTGCTGAGGCCTAAGTCAAATAAAGCGGTCTTCTGCTGTGCTGGGGGATATGAAGCTAATCTCTGACCTCTCTCCTCTGTCTGGGTCCAAAGGCCTAAATCACTGAAAGAGGCCTTCTCCTGTGGTGTGTGATATGATGCCAGAATATGTGCTGTGGGGCCTCTCTCCTCTTCCTGGGTGCAGGGGTCAAATAAACTAAATTGTGGCCTACTCCTGTGGTGGTTGATATGATGCCTGATTCTCTGATGTGGAACCTCTCTCCTCTGTTTGGGTGAAGGGGTCAAAGTAACTAAATGGTGGCTTCTCCTGTGGTGGCTGATATGATGCCAGAATATGTGCTGTGGTGCCTCTCTCCTCTTCCTGGGTGCAGGGGTCAAAGTAACTAAATGGTGGCTTCTCCTGTGGTGGCTGATATGATGCCAGAATATGTGCTGTGGGGCCTCTCTCCTCTTCCTGGGTGCAGGGGTCAAAGTAACTCAATGGTGGCTTCTCCTGTGGTGGCTGATATGATGCCAGAATATGTGCTGTGGTGCCTCTCTCCTCTGTCTGGGTCCAAAGGCCTAAATCACTGAAAGAGGCCTTCTCCTGTGGTGTGTGATATGATGCCTGAATATGTGCTGTGGTGCCTCTCTCCTCTTCCTGGGTGCGGGGGTCAAAGTAACTCAATGGTGGCTTCTCCTGTGGTGGCTGATATGATGCCAGAATATGTGCTGTGGGGCCTCTCTCCTCTTCCTGGGTGCAGGGGTCAAAGTAACTCAATGGTGGCTTCTCCTGTGGTGGTTAGTATGATGCCAGAATATGTGCTGTGGGGCCTCTCTCCTCTTCCTGGGTGCAGGGGTCAAAGTAACTCAATGGTGGCTTCTCCTGTGGTGGCTGATATGATGCCAGAATAGGTGCTGTGGTGCCTCTCTCCTCTTCCTGGGTGCGGGGGTCAAAGTAACTCAATGGTGGCTTCTCCTGTGGTGGCTGATATGATGCCAGAATATGTGCTGTGGGGCCTCTCTCCTCTTCCTGGGTGCAGGGGTCAAAGTAACTCAATGGTGGCTTCTCCTGTGCTGATTGATATAAAGCTGATGGTTGTGCCATCTGACATGGTTGCCAGGGTCTGATTCAATGGGGGCCTACTCCTGTGGTGGGTGATCTAAATGCCTGATTCTCTGCTGTGAAACCTCTCTCCTCCGTCTGGGTGTAGGGGTCAAAGTCTTTCAAAGTCGCCTTCTCCTGTGCTGATTGATATGAAGCTGATGGTTGTGCCATCTGACATGGTTGCCGGGGTCCCATTAAATTGGGGCCTACTCCTGTGGTGGGTGATCTAAATGCCTGATTCTCTGCTTTGAAACCTCTCTCCTCCGTCCGGGTGTAGGGGTCAAAGTCTGTCAAAGTCGCCTTCTCCTGTGCTGATTGATATAAAGCTTATGCTTGTGCCATCTGACATGGTTGCCGGGGTCTGATTCAATGGTGGCCTACTCCTGTGGTGGGTGATCTAAATGCCTGATTCTCTGCTGTGTAACCTCTCTCCTCCGTCTGGGTGTAGGGGTCAAAGTAACTAAATGGTGGCCTACTCCTGTGGTGGGTGATATGATGCCTGGTTCTCTGCTGTGGGACCTCTCTCCTTTGTCTGGGTGCTGTGGTCAAAATAATAGTAAGTGACCTTCTCCATTGGTGGGTGACTTGAAGCCTGATTCTGTGCTATGGGACCTCACTCCAATTAATATTGTTTAATTTTTATTTATTTTATGTTAACTCATCATTTCCCTATCTACATTTGTTTGCAGGGGATTTAACTACATTTTGCTGCCTTTTGCAGCCCTCTAGCCCTTTCCGGGTGTGTTTTACAGCCTTTTTAGTGCCCAAAAGTTCGGGTCCCCATTGACTTCTATGGGGTTCGGGTTCGGGATGAAGTTCGGGTCGAGTTCGGATCCCGAACCCGAACATTTTTCGAAAGTTCGGCCGAACTCGTCGAACCCGAACATCCAGGTGTTCGCTCAACTCTACTTATCAATAAATTGCAGTCTTTGTGCTTGGACTCCCATATTGTTGAATGGATTAGGCAGTGGCTGAGGGACAGACAACAGAGGGTTGTAGTCAATGGAGTATATTCAGTCCATGGTCTTGTTACCAGTGGGGTACTTCAGGGATCTGTTCTGGGACCCATATTGTTTAATATCTTTATCAGCGAAATTGCAGAAGTCCTCGATGGTAAGGTGTGTCTTTTTGCTGATGACACAAAGATTTGTTCCTGGAGGGATACACCAAATGGAAAAGGATTTAGGAAAACTAGAGGAATGGTCAAAAATCTGGCAACTAAAATTTAATGTTGATAAGTGCAAGATAATGCATCTGGGGCGTAAAAACCCAAGAGCAGAATATAAAATCAGTCCTAATCATGATACAGTCCTAACCTCAGTATCTGAGGAAAGGGATTTAGGGGTCAATATTTCAGAAGACATAAAGGTAGGCAGACAATGTCATAGAGCAGCAGGAAATGCTAGCAGAATGCTTGGGTGTATAGGGAGAGGCATTACCAGCAGAAAGAGGGAGCTGCTCATGCCGCTCTACAGAGCACTAGTGAGACCTCATTTGGAGTATTGTGCGCAGTACTGGAGACCATATCTCCAGAAGGATATTGATACTTTGGAGAGAGTTCAGAGAAGAGCTATGTACTAAACTAGTACATGGATTGCAGGATAAAACTTACCAGGAAAGATTAAAGGACCTTAACATGTATAGCTTGGAAGAAAGACGAGACAGAGGGGATATGATAGAAACTTTTAAAAACATAAAGGGAATCAACAAGGTAAGAGGAGAGAATATTTAACCACTAGCCGCACACGTAACGCCGATAGGCGTCCGGGCGGCGGCACACACAGGCTGAGCGACGCCTATTGGCGTCATCTCGCGTGAGCCGAGATTTCCTGTGAACGCGCGCTCACAGGATCGCGAGGTAAACGAGTTGATCTACAGCCTGCCAGCAGCGATCATTCGCTGGCAGGCTGTAGATGTGATTTTTTTAACCCCAGAAAGGTATATTAGATGCTGTTTTGTTAACAGCGTCTAATATACCTGCTACCTGGTCCTCTGTTGCTCCCTTTTGCTTGGATCGACCACCAGAGGACACAGGCAGCTCTGCAAGTAGCACCAATCACCACACTACACTACACCCCCCTCCCCCCTGTCACTTATTAACCCCTTATTAACCCCTGATCACCCCAAATAGAGCCCCTGATCACCCCCCTGTCATTGATCACCCCCCTGTAAGGCTCCATTCAGACGTCCGTAAGTGTCTTGCGGATCCGCGGATCCGCAAAACACGGACGCCGGCAATGTGCTTTCCGCATTTTGCGGATCCGCACATTGCCAGAACTATATAGAAAATGCCTTTTCATGTCCGCAATTGCGGACAAGAATAGGACATTTTCTATATTTTTGCGGAACGGAAGTGCGGACCCGGAAGTGCAGATCCGCAATTCCGGATCCGAGGGGGACAAAGTCTGTCCCCATAGAAATGAATGGGTCCGCAACACCGCCAGTTAGTTAGCTACTTGCTTGGTAGTTAACGTCCAGCCCACCGCACCGCAGTCAATGATTAGTCGCTGATTAGCGTCATCGCTGTCGCTAATCAGCACTAGTACTATATAGTATCTGTAAGTGATCAAGACTGATCGCAATCAGATCTATATCAGTACATTAGGGTCTCCTTAGGCTCTACAAAAAACACAGTGTTCGCCCGATCAGGCCTGATCTTGTTCGCACACTTGCGTTTAGTCCGCCCCACCGCAGTGACAGAAATATTTTTTTTCTGATCACTGCAAAAACACCTTAAAAATTGCTGCGGCACTATAAAGATCACTTTTGAGCTTTTTGGATCTTTATTAGCGATCGCAGCTTTTTTTTTTTTTTGCACATTTTTTGGCAGAGATTTTTTCATCCACATTAATCGATGCGATTGAGGAAATCTGTGCCGTTCATTTTTTCTTTCAGCCCAGAGGCTGAACGGAAAAAAAATATCTCATTACCCGTATGCTCAATATAAGGCCTCATGCACACGACCGTGCCGTTTTTTGCGGTCCGCAAACCGCGGATCTGCAAAAAACGGAAGGCGCCCGTGTTGACTTCCGCAATTTGCGGAACGGAACGGGCGCCGGCAATATAAATGCCTATTCTTGTCCGCAAAGCGCGGACAAGAATAGGACATGTTATATTTTTTTGAAATGAATGGGTCCGCATCCGAGACCCAAAATGGCGGCTCGGATGCGGACCCAAACAACGGTCGTGTGCATGAGGCCTAAGGAGAATAGCAGAAACTCTATGGCCTAATGCTGGCCATACATGTAATGATTGCGGAGACCCTCGAAAGCCAGGGCAGTACAAACACCCCACAAATGACCCCATTTTGGAAAGAAGACACCCCAAGGTATTCGCTGAGGGGCATATTGAGTCCATGAAAGATTGAACTTTTTGTCACAAGTTAGCGGAAAGGGAGACTTTGTGAGAAAAAAAAATAAAAATCAATTTCTGCTAACTTGTGCCCAAAAAATAAATCTTCTATGAACTCGCCATGCCCCTCACGGAATACCTTGGGGTGTCTTCTTTCCAAAATGGGGTCACATGTGATGTATTTATACTGTCCTGGCATTTTAGGGGCCCTAAAGCGTAAGGAGTAGTCTGGAATCCAAATGCCTAAAAATGCCCTCCTAAAAGGTACTCGTTGGACTTTCGGCCCTTTTGCGCACCTTGGCTGCAAAAAAGTGTCACACATGTGGAATCGCCGTACTCAGAAGAAGTAGGGCAATGTGTTTTGGGGTGTATTTTTACATATACCCATGCTGGGTGAGAGAAATATCTCTATAAATTGACATCTTTGTATAAAAAAATGGAAAAAGTTGTCATTTACAGAGATATTTATCACACACAGTATGGGTATATGTAAAAATACACCCCAAAACACATTGCCCTACTTCTTCTGAGTACGGCGATATCACATGTGTGACAACTTTTTGCAGCCTAGGTGCACAAAGGGGCCCAAATTCCAATGAGTACTTTTAGGATTTCACAAGGCATTTTTACGCATTTGGATTCCAAACTACTTCTCACGCTTTAGGGCCCCTAAAATGCCAGGGCAGTATAAATACCCCACAAGTGACCCCATTTTAGAAAGAAGACACCCCAAGGTATTCCGTGAGGGGTATGGTGAGTTCATGTAAAATTTTATTTTTTGTCACAAGTTAGTGGAATATGAGACTTTGTAATAAAAAACAAAAACAAAAAAATAAATCAATTTCCGCTAACTTGTGCAAAAAAAAAAATCTCCTGTGAATTCACCATGCCCCTCACGGAATACCTTGGGGTGTCTTCTTTCCAAAATGGGGTCACTTGTGGGGTATTTATACTGCCCTGGCATTTTAGGGGCCCTAAAGCGTGAGAAGTAGTTTGGAATCCAAATGCGTAAAAAATGCCCTGTGAAATCCTAAAGGTACTCATTGGAATTTGGGCCCCTTTGTGCACCTAGGCTGCAAAAAAGTGTCACACATGTGGTATCGCCGTACTCAGAAGAAGTAGGGCAATGTGTTTTGGGGTGTATTTTTACATATACCCATACTGTGTGTGATAAATATCTCTGTAAATGACAACTTTTTTAATGTTTTTATTCAAAGTTGTCAATTTACAGAGATATTTCTCTCACCCAGCATGGGTATATGTAAAAATACACCCCAAAACACATTGCCCTACTTCTTCTGAGTACGGCGATACCACATCTGTGACACTTCTTTGCAGCCTAGGTGCGTAAAGGGGCCAAAAGTCCAACAAGTACCTTTAGGCTTTACAGGGTTGCTCACAATTTAGCCCCGCCCAAAATGCCAGAACAGTAAACACACCCCACAAATGACCCCATTTTGGAAAGTAGACACCCCAAGGTATTCACTGAGGAGCATAGTGAGTCCGTGGGAGATTTTTTTTTTTTGCCAGAAGTTAGCAGAAATGGAAACTTTATTATTATTTTTTTTTTTTCTCAGAAAGTGTCATTTTCCGTTAACTTGTGAAAAAAAATTAAATCATACATGAACTCACCATGCCCCTCCGCGAATACTTTGGGGTGTCTTCTTTCTAAAATGGGGACATTTGGGGGGTATTTATACTATCCTGGCATTCTAGCACCTCAAGAAACATGACAGGTGCTCAGAAAGTCAGAGCTGCTTCAAAATGCGGAAATTCACATTTTTGTACCATAGTTTGTAAACGCTATAACTTTTGCGCAAACCAATAAATATACACTTATTGGATTTTTTTATCAAAGACATGTAGCACAATAAATTCTGACACAAACTTGTATAGAAATGTAATTATATTTGAACAATTTAACCAGAGAAAGTTAAAAATACACTTTTTTGAGAAAATTGCGGTCTATTTTGATTAATATCAGAAAAACTAAAAATCTCAGCAGCAATAAAATACCACCAAAAGAAAGCTGTATTTGTGGGAAGAAAAGGAGGTAAAATTCATTGGGGTGCCAAGTTGCATGACCGAGCAATAAACCGTTAAAGTTGTGAAGTGCCGATTTGTAAAAAAGGGCCTGGTCACTAGGGGGGTATAAACCTGTGGTCCTTAAGTGGTTAAAAGAAGAAAAACTGCTACAAGAGGACATTGTTTTAAATTAGAGGGGCAAAGGTTTAAAAGTAATATCAGGAAGTATTACTTTACTGAGAGAGTAGTGGATGCATGGAATAGCCTTCCTGCAGAAGTGGTAGCTGCAAATACAGTGGAGGAGTTTAAGCATGCATGGGATAGGCATAAGGCCATCCTTCATATAAGATAGGGCCAGGGGCTATTCATAGTATTCAGTATATTGGGCAGACTAGATGGGCCAAATGGTTCTTATCTGTTGACACATTCTATGTTTCTATGTTTCTTCCAATATCTAAAGAACGCTTATTGCTAAAAAAACGTTAATATACTAATGGAATATACTACTGGAATATCGCTGAATAAATCATGACTGAATATCATCCCTTGAACTGCAGAGTCTCTATTTTACTGATAGCATATAATGCACACATAGGTGTTTACTATGACCTGATGCTGTGCGATGTCATGTCAGTGCAGAGTGGTGTCGGCAGAAGACCAGGGAAGGATGAGTGCAGGAAGAGTAAACTGGGTCTGCAGAGTAACCATACAGAGAAGGGGTCTGAACTGGGGTCTGATCTCAGGTCTCATGAAGAATGGGGTTCTGATTGGGGGGCTATGATCTGAGGTCTGATTGGGGGATCTGATCTGAGGTCTGATAAGGATTTGGAGTCTGAATGCGGGATCTGATGACTGCATTCTTGTCAGAAAAGGCCAGAGCTGCATTTCTATGCAGCAGTCATCTCCCCTGATGAGGATGAGCAATTGCTACTGACTTGTTGAGGCATATACACATGAACTTCATAAGACATCTGAAGGCCTCTTATCATATCTGACACCAAGACATCAGCAGCAGTTCCTTAAATTCCTGGAAGCTGCAAAATGGGGCCTCCATGGATCAAACTTATATTTCCATCACAACCCATAGATCTTTGGAATTTAGATGTCAAGACAACACCTTGAACGCTTTGTTATATTTCATAAACCAAAAAAGGGTGCTGCCATTAGGGAATACTGTTGCCAGGACTGGGTAGACTTGATCTACAACAAATTGTACAGTGCCTTGCAAAAGTATTCACCCCCCTTGACTCCCCCCCCCTTGACTTTTTTCGTATTTTGGTGCCTCACAACCTGGAATTACCATGGATTGTTTGAGGATTTGCATCATTTCATTTACAGAACATGCCCACAACTTTGAAGATGTTTTTTTTTTTTTTATTGTGAGGCAAGCAACAAATAGGACAAAATAACAGAAAAAGTCAATGTGCAACTATTCACCCCCCTAAAGTCAATACTTTGTAGAGCCACCTTTTGTGGTAATCACAGCTCCAAGTCACTTTCGATAAGTCTATAGGAGCTTACCACATCTTAGCACTGGGATTTTTGCCCATTCCTCCTTGCAAAACTGCTCCAGCTCCTTCAAGTTGGATGGTTTGCGCTTTTGAACAGCAATCTTTAGGTCTGACCACAGATTGTCTATTGGATTAAGATCTGGGCTTTGACTAGGCCATTCCAACACATTTACATGTTTCCCCTTAAACCACTCAAGTGTTGCTTTAGCAGTGTGTTTGGGGTCATTGTCCTGCTGAAAGGTGAACCTCCGTCCTAGCCTCAAATCACGCTCAGAGTAGTACAGGTTTTGCTCAAGATTATCCCTGTATTTAGCACCATCCATCTTTCCCTCAACTCTGACCAGTTTCCCAGTCCTGGCTGCTAAAAAACATCCCCACAGCATGATGCTGCCACCACCATGTTTCACTGTGGGAATGGTGTTCTTTGGGTGATGTGATATGTTGGGTTTGCACCAGACATAGCGTTTTCTTTGATGGCCAAAAAGTTCAATTTTAGTCTCATCAGACCAGAGCATCTTCCTCCATACATTTTGGGAGTCTCCCACATGCCTTTTCGCAAACTCACAACTTGCCTTTTTATTTTTTTGCTGAAAGTCCTATGTACAGATACTCCAGTCTTTGCTGTGGAACTCTGCAGCTCCTCCAGGGTTACCTTAGGTCTCTGCGCTGCCTCTCTGATTAATGCCCTTCTTGCCCGGTCCGTGAGTTTTGGTGGGCGGCCGTCTCTTGGCAGGTTTGCTGTTGTGCCATGTTCTTTCCATTTGGTTATGATAGATTTGATGGTGCTCCTGGGAATCATCAAAGATTTGGATATTTTTTTCTATAACTTTACCCTGACTTGTACTTCTCAACATTGTCCCTTACTTGTTTTGAGAGTTCCTTGGTCTTAACGGCAGTGTTTGGTTAGTGATGCCTCTTGCTTAGGTGTTGCAGCCTCTGGGGCCTTTCAAAAAAGGTGTGTATATGTAATGACAGATCATGGGACACTTAGATTGCACACAGGTGGACATCATTTCACTAATTATGTGACCTCTGAAGGTAATTTATTGCACCAGAGCTTTTTATGGGCTTCCTAATAAAGGGGTGAATACATACTCACATGCCAATTTTCTGTTTTCTATTTCTAAACAATAGTTTTATTTATATATTTTTCTCATTTCACTTCACCAACTTAGACTATTGTGTTCTGATCCATCACATAAAATTCAGATTAACAAAACATTGAACTTAAGGCTGTAATGTACCAAAATGCAAAAAAAGTCAAGGGGGGGGGTGAATACTTTTGCAAGGCACTGTGTATGTCAAAGTAACATCCATATGAATGCCAGGATTCAAGGTTTTCCAGCAGAACACAATGCCTCTGCTTTCCTGTTTCACATAGTGTCAACTGGTGCTACCTGTTCCCCAGGTAAACAATGGACATGTATCTGGCTATACACATGATGTAAAAGAAAATGTGACATATCAGACCAGGACACCTTCAGCTATTGCTCCACGGTCAAGCACTGATGCTCCCATTTGTAGGCATTTTTGGCAGTGGACAGAGATCAACATGGGCATTCTATATGCCGCAAACTGTGATGCACTGTGCTCTTATACCTTTCTATCATATCCAGTATTTACTTTCTTAGCTATTTTTCTAGATTCGCCTTCTATGGGAGAGTTTGTTTTGAACATGCGTTGTGACTAATTCAGAAGTAATTACGCATGTGGATAAACCATGTCCATCACATGTGCATAGTGGATCCTGTATTATCTAAAAAGAGATGAGAAAGATGACTGGTGGAAAATAATTACTACACAGAAGGAATTGTCAGAACATTGCTAAGACATTAGTAGACTTCCTAATGTTTGGGCTTATTACACAGGTCAATCGTTCGCAATCATTCTTCCCCATTCAGATCTCATTAGTATCATCAGAACATCCCTGATTACACAGGGAGATGTGCTGCAGTCACGAATGATTGTACATCTTTCATCCTGATGAAAAATGCAATGGAAAAATAAAATCAGCTGATCGGCAGCACGATTATATGGGCCTATTATCGGGAATGAGCCATACCATGAACGACTGTTCCCAATAATTGGCCCGAAAATTGACCAGTCTAATAGGGGCTTTGTGATTTTTTTGTATAGTGACATGGAAAAATAAAAATAACATCACCAATGTTTAACAGAAAACCTTGATTTAAACAATAGGTTATTTTCTGATGACCCATTCCCTTTAAAAAGGTTATCCGGGTATTACTATTAATGACCTATCCTCTCACTCGCGCTTCCGTGCTTCTTACCGGCATCCTCTAAGGCCAATGAGGATGCCGGTAATTGATTTTAATACGCTGGGTCTCGCTGAAGAGACCCAGGGCATTAAAGCTTCAATTCTTATTTTGGCCAGCAGGTGGCAGGCCAATTTAAGAAATGAGCAATTCTGAACAATTAATGGATGTAAAAATCTATGATTGTTCAGAATTAAAAAAATATATATATTATTTTGTAGGCTCAAATACAAGATTCAAGATCATTAAAAAAAAGCTAAGAAAAAATGGTAAATATATAAAAAATGTTAAAAATTTAAGTTTAAATTACCACCATTTGCGTAGAATAAAAAAACAAAATGCATAAATAAGAAAAAAATATTAAAAAAATTAAACATCATGGGTATCACCTCGACCGAACGTACTATTAAAATTTAAACATATTTTTTCAATACTGACGTAATGGAAAAAAGGGTCAAAATGGCCAATTTGTAATTTTTTCATTGCTTCTCTTACTAAAAAAAAATGTAATAAAATGTGATCAAAAAGTCACACACACCCCAAAATGGTATCAATAAAAACGACAGAAAAAAATGAGCACCCACACAGCTCAGTAGATATAACTATAAAACAGTTATGGGGGGGCAGAATTTGGTTATGTAAAAAAAATATATATATATATATTTTTTTTACACATTTAGACATAAAAACCTATACATATAGTATCGTTGCAATCGTACTGATCCAGAAAATGAAGGGCACAGGTCAGTTTTGCCACAAAGTGAACGCCGTGGGAATAAAACCCGTAAAACGGTGAAGGATTTGCCTTTTTGTCCTATTACACCCCATTTGTAATTTTTTTCCGACTTACCACTACATTGTATGCCATATTAAATGGTGGCATTAGAAAGTACAACTTGTCCCACAAAAAATAAGCCCTTATATGTGAACGAGAAATTAAAAAAGGTATGGCTCAAGGAAGATGGGGTAATAAAATGAAAACGCAAAAACAAAAAAAAACTCTGGTATCCTAAGGGTTAAAAGTAACAATTGTATGGTTATGGGAAGAGGAAGGAGACTAAACAGACCAATCCTTGCAGGCATAGATTGATGGATAGACCTATTACAGGTCTATTGCTTTCTATTAAATACTAATAGTGGAACACATTGTTCAATGCATTGATAAATAGTACCATATAGTGCCCAGAACAAGTACTAGTTACTTGCAAAAACAATAGTGCTATTAAATTCTAGATACACTATATAGACAAAAGTATTGGGATACACTTCTTAAAGGGTTTCTGTCATTAGAAATAACGTTATGTAGCTGACTGACATTAGCGATGTGCTAATGTCAGCAGTACATACCGTAACAGTATGATTTATAACTCCCTGCCTGCCGCCGTTTGCGCTAAATAAAGACTTTTATAATATGCTAATGAGCCTCTAGGTGCTAGTGGGGCATTGCTGCAGCACCTAGAGGCTCCGTCTTCTCATCCTTTGGCACGCCCATGTATACACTGTTATGTACTGCTGACATTAGCACATCGCTAATGTCAGTCAGCTACATAACGATTTTTCTCATGACAGAAACCCTTTAATCGTTAAATTCAGGTGTTTAATTCTATCCCATTGCCACATGTGTATAAAATCCAGCACCTAGCCATACATTTGAGAAATAATGGATCATTCTAAAGAGCTCACTGAGCTCCAGTGTGGTCCTGTAATAGGATGCCACCTTTGTAACGAGTTCAGTTCATGAAATTAACTTCTAAACTTACTCCTAATATTCTACAAGCAACTGTGAGTAGTATTATTGTAAAGTGGAAACGCTTAGCCACCAAGTGGAGACCATGTAAAGTTACACAGCAGGGTACCCAAGTGGTAAATCTGTATATGCATATAAAATAAAATAAAATGTTGTATTACAATGCCAAATAATAAGTTCCAAAGTAAATTTTTGCAGAGAATGCAACCCATTTGTCTTACAATATGTGTCGTCCTAAAATTATCAAGCATGTGTCTATGCCAGCCAATTGTATAGAAATGTTTTCTATTGTTTTGCAGGAAGACAATAACAACAATTACACATTGCCAGTAGTAAGCAGGTTAAGGCCCGGCTCCAATATTTGTACATGCTAGGAAAATTGTATTCAGAATATTTAGATGGTAATCTCATTCTACTCTGAATTTCTTAGGGCTTCTTCCAATGTATTGTTTTGTTGTGCTTTGTCGCAAAAGTCCTTATCTATATTATGCAGTTTGCTTGAAAACCCCATCTTTATAAATTCCACTCCATTGTATACTGAATGCAGTTTATTAATTTAGGAAACTTTCAATAACAATTTACTTTCTAATGCATTGATCTTGTTAAGCAACAATAAAGCTGAAATGAATAGCCAAGAATGCAATTATCACAGTGGCCTCTTTTCAAATTGGAATTGATTTCATTATCCGCTTTACATATCAGGAAGTTAAATTAAAAATCAATTAATTGCATACAAATGAAATGGAATATATTGCATCTTGTCTGCTGTTCATGCAAAATTAACTTTATGATAAAAACTTGACTTTACTACTTCAACTTTTTTTTCCAAAATGGAATAAATTCTTCAAGTGAATTGGATAATTTGATTTATGTAGCATTTTTCGTGCTGAGAAAAAAATATAACTCACTGATTAAAAATGTACAATGAAAGATCATTAACTAGATTCCACCATTAAATTAGATGCTGTGGTTTATCAATCTCAATAAGACTTGCACTTTACAAAAAAAAAAATCAGTTCAGTGAAACAAAATAGACAAAAAAAAAACTATTTTGTTTTGTCTTTTCCTGGTCTGCAATTAGGTATATCTCAGAGAAGGAGAACCATCTTGCTTGTGCCACCTGTTAGAAGTGACTCCATATTTTTTTAATGTTTTTATTTTAACACATTTGAGTTAACATATGCAGAAGAAGAAAAAATAGAGTTAACAAAAAGTAAAAAGCACAAAATCATTATTAGTGCTTTTGCATGGACATAGTCATACAAAAAAAGGGGGGGGGGGGAAAGAATGGAAAAAGGAAGAAGAAAAACGAGAAGTAAAAGAAAAAGAAAAGACATTAAGCAGTGAGAAGCAGACCCATGTATAGCCTAACTTGGCATGAAATAATTTACCCATCTGATTAGACCTTTACACATGGGAGTCTTTCCTCATTAATCCATTCTATTTTATATTTCAGATATCTTTTATTTCACCCTGTCAGGGGCGTACATAGAAATCACTGGGCCCTCTTGCCCCATCCATAGCTCCTCTCATTGCCCATTAATGACCACCTGTGCTTGTGTTTCTGGACTCCGCTACCTGTGTGATCCCTGCCTGCTTGCCTTGACTTTGCTCTTGTCGACCGGATTGCTAGACTTGTACCTGAACCACCTACCCTGACCTTTTGCTTGTTTGACTTGGCCTCTGCCTCATCCTTAGGTCCAGCACTGTTGCTCCTGGTCGCAACTTGGCCTGCTAACTTTGTCTGTACCTCTGGTACCTTATTCTGGTATCACCTGGTCCACCTGGACCAGCTGCCTCATGTGTCAATCCTCCTCAATCGGTAGCGACCTAGTTTTTCCCCTCGGTAAAGTGTATCCTCACCATCTGGGGTACTGTGAAGAATAAGGCATGAGGTACTACTGAGTAGAAAAAGGGAATGGAGAGCACATTAAGACAATAGTGGAGGACCTCCTTTTACTCACTCCATTCTAGAATTAATGCAGAGCTTCTATTACAGTTCTTCTCAATCCTCTTGGGGACGTCATCACAAATCCTGGCAGCTGCACCTTCCTAGCCTTGGAACCTCACCATTCTCTGTGCAGTTCCCCTAGTAGATAATGCAGGAACTGTGATTTTGATGATGATGATTTCATCACAGGTCATAGCAGGTCCTGACAATTCCCTGGTCAGTTTGTTTACTAGATAAAGCAGGATCTGTGATGACGACATCACAGGTCCTTTTGTTTACTGAGCCTCCGGACTGAACTGATGACAGGAACTCTGGACAGGAGTCTGTATTGTATCTAAATAGAGGGTGGGGCCTTTTGTCCACTGCAGGAGCAATGTGGTCTGCCTCCATTGGAGGTACGCCACTGAACCCTGTAGATTTTTTTTTTCATACTGAAAGTAATACCTGGGGCTTCCTGAGACTTACAATTTCCAATAATTGTACAGCAAGCAGCCTCCAGAATATAGGACACAACCCATTATCTGTACCCAGGAATTTGCTCCATCTTTAAACTCACTCAGTTGGGCAAAGAAGTGATGAAGTGACTCCATACTGATGATACTGACGAGAGGCTAACACCCTGAAACAGCTGTCAATGGATATTTGGCTTGGCTGTTATCCCTTGTCATGCTCCAAGGTTTTACTCATAGAAAGTCTATTCCAGAAAGTGGCAACAGTAAAGCAGTTCTCCTTGTCTGGGAGATATATTTTTGTATATAACTTTCCCATAGAGCATTGCCACTACATCTTCATACACCGCGATCCTAGGGAGGCTCGTCCCCGTCCTTGCCTGCCATTGGCTGCTCGTCCCCAACACCAGATGTTTTCATCCATGTACAGGGAGATGCAGCAGTGGTGGTGTTGGGACGAGGAGTGTCGCAGGGAGCAGGGAGCGGGGTAAGTATATTACCTGTGAGGGGCCCGGCACATATTAGGGGGCTGCTTGCAAAATTGGATATCCCCTTTAAAGGGGTTGGCCACTTTCTGGCTACTGCTCAAGTAGAGCCACCGCCCCCCCCCCCCACCTAAGATTTATTCAAGGTTGTAGCAAACAGAAAAAGATTGTTAGCTGTTCTAGCCATGCATTAAGAGACCTAGACCAAAGCAGAGTGGCTCATTGGCAATCCCTTCCTGGAATATAACATCTGGGTCATGTGCCCTGCTACCCCCAACCCTAGGTAGACCTCTGCTCTATTACAGAGTTATCATTTCCCACATGACGTAAGAAACTATGTATTATTCTTATCTATATAGTTTCTTAGATATCTATAACAATATTATAGACCATTTATAATATAAAAAAATGTCTATTAAAGAGCACTAAAAACATACGAAGATAATAATATGGTACTTCAATAGCAGCTAGCTTGTTAAAAAAAATAAAAAAAATTCTATCAGCAACTTCTATCATTATTAGTGCATGCCACAGAGTAGAGATGTTAGAAAGAACATCTCTCGCTCGAGAGGGTGCTCATAAATTGGTGCTATGTAATACCACATAGCTCCTCCGTTTTCCCTAAAGGCATTTACAGGCAGCCAAAATGTTATCACTGAACACTATGCAGGAGAGCTGGAGCTCTGTATGAGAAATATGTAGTTCTGACTGATTTTCCTTGATGATTCACTATTTGCACTACATTGTAAAATAATCTTTACCAAATCCTTCCAGGAACATATAGAGTGCCTGTAGCCTCTGATTCATACTGTACATTTTCTTCCATAACTCTTCGCTACCAGAGCCGCAAATGTACGGCACTGGAGCTATATTTAAACATGGCACCTGCTCGCAATCCATCAGTGGTGACCATGCTTGCACAACTATAGTAAAAACGCCAGCCTCTTTGGTGGCTGGAACTGCGGGAGTGTGCGTATAGTCTGGTGCTTTTTTCTAGAGTAGGATCTTGGGCCTCTGCACAGTTTTTTATACCTGGAGCCAAAGGCGTTGCTAGGGTCTCAAAAGATCCACGGCCCAAGCCCCAATGCATATGGCCCAATTCTCTAAGTTGACCAACCGACCCCTAAACCCGCTATAGCTATACAGCTATACAGCAGCACGTACCTCTTGCATCCAGTTTCTCCCAGGTGAAATCTCCTATAATGTAGATCTTCTCTGTCACCATCTTCTCCATTCCATCCGGACAACTTCTCTCAGCTGCGCCTCGTCTCTACAGAGTGTGACACACAGACATCTTAGCTTCCTCATTTTTCTGTACCCCCAAATACTATCCTGAAGAAAAATTAGTGCTCCCCATAGTAATAGTGCTACTACTGACCCCTCAGTAGTAATAAGACCCCCACAGTGCTCTTAGTAGATATACGGTAATACGGAACTATAAGTCCCTTCTATAGAGCTCCCAGTAGTAATAAGAACGCCTATTGTCTCCTGGATTTAAAATGCCCACACAGAGCCCCCAGTATTTATAATGCCCAATATTGTTATAATGCTCGCCCTAAAGCCCTCCCAGTATTTATAATGCTTTACTGTCCTTTACTGTCCTCAAAAAGTATAATTCCTCATCCCCTCCACCATACTGTCCCATGTAAATAACATTATTTCCCTTCTTCGCCATAGAGTGCCATGTAAATACCATCACACCATCTCTCCAGCCCACTCCAATATACAGTCCCATGAAAATAACATCCCTTTCTATCTACAGCCTCCTCTAAAATACAGTCCCATGTAAATAACATCACACGATCTCTCCTTCCCCCTCTATATACAGACCCAAGTAAATAATATTACCCCGTCCCCAGCCGCCTTCAACATACAGTCTCATGTAAAGAACATAACCCCCTCCCCAGCCGCCTTCAAAATACGGTCCCAGGTAAATAACATCACTAGGGTTGAGCGAACCCGAACTGTAAAGTTCGGGTTCGTACCGAACCTTAGAATTTTTGGACCCCAGACCCGAACATTTCAGTAAACGTTTGGGTTCCAGTTCGGTGTTCGGCAAGTTAATGGCGCTTTTTGAAAGACTGTATAGCAGCCAATCAACAAGCGTTTAACTCGTATGCCCTTAGAATCCATCACAGCCATGCCTACTAATGGCATGGCTGTGATTGGCCAGTGCAGCATTCGACCCAGCCTCTATATAAGCTGGAGTCACGTAGCGCAGCTTGTAGCGCTGCACGTCACTCTGCTCTTACAAGTGTAGGGATAGGATGCTGCTGCTGTGAGGGAGAGAATAGGAAAGAATCTATCTGTTATCAGAACTTGTTGTTAACTCTGCGGTCTACAGCGATTTTGTTTTGTGGGTGCAGTGCAACATTTTTTTTTACCCTGCTCTGAGCCCAGTGACACAGAAATATAAGTTTTTTCAGTCTGTTAGGTGGGTGTCGGCGGCCATTTTGTGCAGGTTCAGTGCAACAGCACTGCATATGTGCCAGGGACAATAATTTAACCTAGTTCTTTTAGTTCAGTGGGTAACATATACGCAATTTTTAAGTGTATCTGCACTGCATATGTGCCAAGGGAAGGCAAAATGTTATATAGGGAATCGGTCTGTGAGTTCAGGGACCCAGGGGGTGACATATTCACATTTTTTTCCTGTAAAGTACAATCCAAGTAAATCCATCTGTTAGATTCTGTGGAGACACATTTTATTTTATTTTTTTGCTAAAAAGTACATTTGAGCCCAGAACTGCATTTGTGACAGTCCAATACAAGCTCAATACCGCTGTTATATTCTGGTTTTAAAAAAACACACATTTTATGCAAGACACTACATTTGGGGCCATTGCTGCATTTGTGACAGTCCAATACAAGCTTTAAATACTGCAGTTATATTCTGGTTTTAAAAAAACACCCATTTTGTCGTAGATACTACATTTAGGGCCTTTGTTGCATTTGTGACAGTCCAATAAAGTGTTAAATACTACTGTTATATTCTGCTTTGAAAAAAACACCCATTTTGTGCAAGACACTACATTTGGGGCATTTACTGCATTTGTGACAGTCCAATACAAACTTTAAATACTGCAGTTATATTTTGGTTAAAAAAAAACACCCATTTTGTGCAAGACACTACATTTGGGGCTTTTGCTGCATTTGTGACAGTCCAATACATGCGTTAAATAGCGTTGTTATATTCTATTTTGAAAAAAAACGCCCATTTTGTGCAAAACTCTACATTTGGGGCCTTTGCTGCATTTCTCACAGTCCAATAAAAGCGTTAAATACTGCTGTTATATTCTGGTCTAAAAAAACACAGATTTTGTGCAAGACACTACATTTGGGGCCTTTGCTACATTTGTTACAGTCCAATACAAGCTTTAAATACTGTAGTTATACTGTGTTTTTTTTTTTTTTTTTAAACACCCATTTTGGGCAAGATATTACATTTGGGGCCTTTGTTGTGACAGTCCAATACAAGCGGTAAATACTGCTGTTATATTCTGGTTTGAAAAAAACACCCGTTTTGTGCCAGATACTACATTTGGGGTCTTTGCTGCATTTGTGACAGTCCAATAGAAGCGGTAAATACTGCTGTTATATTCTGGTTTGAAAAGAAACACCCATTTTGTGCCAGATACTACATTTGGGCCCTTTGTTGCAGTTGTGACAGTCTAATAGAAGCGTTAAATACTGCTGTCATATTCTGGTTTTAAAAAAAACACCCATTTTGTGCAAGACACTACATTTGGGGCCTTTGCTGCATTTGTGAAAGTCCAATTCAAGCTTTAAAAACTGCAGTTATATTCTGGTTTTAAAAAAACACCAATTTTGTGCAAGATAATACATTTGGAGCCTTTGCTGCATTTGTGACAGTCCAATACAAGCGATAAATACCGCTGTTATATTCTGGTTTTAAAAAAAACACCAATTTTGTGCAAGACACTATATTTGGGGCCATTCCTGCATTTGTCCAATACAAAAGTTAAATACTGCTGTTTGTTTCTGGTTTGAAAAAAAACACCCATTTTGTGCCAGACACTACATTTGGGGCCTTTGCTGGATTTGTGACAGTCCAATACATGCGTTAAATAGCGTTGTTATATTCTGGTTTAAAAAAAAACACCCATTTTGTCCAAGACCCTACATTTGGGGCCTTTGCTGGATTTGTGACAGTCCAATACAAGCGTTAAATACTGCTGTTGTATTCTGGTTTGAAAAAAACACCCATTTTGTGCTAGACACTACATTTGGAGCTTTTGCTGCCTTTGTGACAGTCCAATACAAGGGTTAATTAGCGTTGTTATATTCCTTTTTGAAAAAAACACCCATTTTGTGCAAAACTCTACATTTAGGGCCTTTGCTGCATTTCTGACAGTCCAATAGAAGCGTTAAATACTGCTGTTATATTCTGTTTTTTAAAAAAAAAAATGCATTTTGTGCAAGACACTACATTTGGGGCCTTTGCTGCATTTGCAACAGTCTAATACAAGCTTTAAATACTGCAGTTATATTCTGGTTTTAAAAAAACGCCCATTTTGTGCAAGACCCTACATTTGGGGCCTTTGCTGCATTTGTGACAGTCCAATACAAGCGTTAAAAACTGCTGTTATATTCTGGTTTAAAAAAAACACCCATTTTGTGCAAGACACTACTTTTGGGGCCTTTGCTGCATTTGTGACAGTCCAATACAAGGGTTAAATACTGCTGTTATATTCTGGTTTTAAAAAAAACACCCATTTTGTGCAAGACACTACATTTGGGGCCTTTGCTGGATTTGTGACAGTCCTATACAAGCTTTAAACACTGCTGCTATATTCTGATTTAAAAAAAAAAAAAAAAAAAAATATTTTGTGCAGGATAATATATTTGGGGCCTTTGCTGCATTTGTGACAGTCCAATACAAGCTGTAAATACTGCAGTTATATTCTAATTTTTTTTAAAAACACCTATTTTGTCCAAGACCCTACATTTGGGGCTTTTTTACTGGATTTGTGACAGTACAATACAAGCGTTAAATACTGCTGTTATATTCTGGTTTGAAAAAAACACCCATTTTGTGCCAGACACTACATTTGGGGCTTTTGCTGCCTTTGTGACAGTCCAGTACATGCGTTAAATAGCGTTGTTATATTCTGGTTTGAAAAAAAACACCCATTTTGTGCAAAACTCTACATTTGGGGCCTTTGCTGCTTTTCTGACAGTCCAATAGAAGCGTTAAATACTGCTGTTATATTCAGGTTTTTTTTAAAAACACGCATTTTGTGCAAGACCCTACATTTGGGGCCTTTGATGCATTTGTGACAGCCCAATACAAGTGTTAAATACAGCTGTTATATTCTGGTTTGAAAAAAAACACCCATTTTGTGGCAGATACTACATTTGGGGCCTTTGCTACATTTGTGACAGTCCAATACAAGCGTTAAATACCGCTGTTATATTCTGGTTTTAAAAAAACACCCATTTTGTGCAAGACACTACATTTGGGGCCTTTGCTGCATTTCTGACAGTCCAATACAAGCTTTAAATACTGCAGTTATATTTAGGTTTAAAAAAATATATAACATTTTGTGCCAGATACTACATATGAGACCATTGCTGCCTTTTTTGACAGTCCAATACATGCGCTAAATAGCGATGTTATATTCTATTTTGAAAAAAACGCCCATTTTGTGCAAAACTCTACATTTGGAGCCTTTGCTGCATTTCTCACAGTCCAATAGAAGTGTTAAATACTGCTGTTATATTCTGGTCTAAAAAAAACACCCATTTTGTGCAAGACACTACATTTGGGGCCTTTGCTACATTTGTTACAGTCCAATACAAGCGTTAAATACTGCTGATATATTCCGTTTTCTTTTTAAAAAACACCCAATTTCTGCAATACACTACATTTGGGGCATTTGCTGCATTTGTGACAGTCCAATACAAGCTTTAAACACTGCAGTTATACTGTGTTTTTTTTTTTTTTTAAAACACCCATTTTGTGCAAGATATTTCATTTGGGGCCTTTGCTGCATTTGTGACAATCCAATACAAGTGATAAATACTGCAGTTATATTCTGGTTTTATTAAAACACCCATTTTGTGCAAGATACTATATTTGGAGCCTTTGTTGCATTTGTGACAGTCCAATACAAGCTTTAAATACTGCAGTTATATTCTGGTTTTAAAAAAAACACCCATTTTGTGCAAGTTAATACATTTGGGGCCTTTGCTGCATTTGTGACAGTCCAATACAAGCTTTAAATATTGCAGTTATATTCTGGTTTGAAAAAAAAAACCATTTTGTGCCAGATACTACATTTGGGGTCTTTGCTCCATTTGTGACAGTCCAATAGAAGCGTTAAATACTGCTGTTATATTCTGGTTTAAAAAAAAACACCCATTTTGTGCAAGACACTACATTTGGGGGCTTTGCTGCATTTGTGACAGTCCAATACAAGCTTTAAATACTGCAGTAATATTCTGGTTTTAAAAAAACACCCATTTTGTGCAAGATAATACATTTGGGGCCTTTGTTGCATTTGTGACAGTCCTATACAAGCTTTGAATACTGCAGTTTTATTCTGGTTTTAAAAAATCACCCATTTTGTCCTAGATACTACATTTGGGGTCTTTGTCTCATTTGTGACAGTCCAATACAAGCGTTAAATCCTGCTGTTATATTCTGGTTTTAAAAAAAGCACCCATTTTGTCCAAGACCCTACATTTGGGGCCTTTGCTGCATTTGTGACAGTCCAATACAAGCTTTAAATACTGCAGTTATATTCTGGTTTTAAAAAAACACCCATTTTGTGCCAGATACTACATTTGGGGCCTTTGCTACATTTGTGACAGTCCAATACAAGCGTTTAATACCGCTGTTATATTCTGGTTTTAAAAAAATAACCATTTTGTGCAAGACACTACATTTGGGGGCTTTACTACATTTTTGACAATCCAATACAAGCGGTAAATACTGCAGTTATATTCTGGTTTAAAAAAAACACCCATTTTGTGCAAGATAATACATTTGGGGTCTTTGCTGCATTTGTGACAGTCCAATATAAGCGATAAATACCGCTGTTATATTCTGGTTTTCAAAAAACACCCATTTTGTCCAAGCCCCTACATTTAGGGACTTTTCTGCATTTGTGACAGTCCAAGCTTTAAATACTGCAGTTATATTCTTTTTTTTTTTTAAAAACACCCATTTTGTGCAAGACACTACATTTGGGGCCTTTGCTGCATTTGTGACAGTCCAATACAAGTTTTAAATACTGCAGTTATATTCTGGTTTAAAAAAAACACCCATTTTGTGCAAGATAATACATTCGTGGCCTTTGTTGCATTTGTGACAGTCAATACAAGGGTTAAATACAGCTGTTATATTCTGGTTTGAAAAAAAAAAAACTTTTGTGTCAGATACTACATTTGGGGTCTTTGCTGCATTTGTGACAGTCCAATACAAGTGTTAAATACCGTTGTTATATTCTGGTTTGAAAAAAACACCCATTTTGTGCAAGACACTACATTTGGGGCATTTGTTGCATTTGTGACAGTCCAATACAACCATCAATACTGCTTTTACATTGTTGGTTGACAAATTAAAAAAAAATTGTGACCGTGAATTAATTGTATAAAATTTGCCTGTCACACGGTTGTGTGACCTCAAGAAATGTTTCCTCTTTATGACACTTACTGTCAGTGAACTAAATTATTGACTATTGGCGGTTACATAGTCGCCTGATATAAACCATCTGTTAGTTTGGTTGGTGAACGCAAAGAATAAGGAGAGTGTCAAATAAGGGACGTGGCCACGGTCGTGGTGCTGCTGGTGTTGGTGGAGCTTATGTTGCAGGGAGAGGATGTGGTCGATCTGTGCCAGCTACACGCACAAGTGAAACACCTTCCTCAGGTGCGAGTAGGCGACAGAACCTTCAGCGTTATTTGGTCGGGTTCTACGAATGGTGCGGCCAGAACAAGTACAGGCGATAGTAGATTGGGTTGCTGACAGTGCCTCCAGTTTCTTCGCATTGTCTCCCTCCCAGTCTACTGCTGAAAGATCAGAGTTGGCGCCTGCAGCCCTTGGCCATCAGTCTTTCACCTCACTCCCTTGCAAATCAGCCAAGCAGTCTGAGCACTAAGTCATTCTGCTTTTTTTGATGACTCTGCTAGCAGGGATTCCCAGGGCCATCCACATAGCCCTGCCCCAGAAGTGGAAGAGATTGAGTGCACCGATGCCCAACCACTTATGTTTCAGGATGAGTACATTGGAAGACCATCGCAGCACGTCTCGGATGATGATGAAACACAGGTGCCAACTGTTGTGGCTGTAGGGCAGTGTGCAGACGGACAAGGAGGGCATGGGTGAAGACTGGGTGGAAGATGATGTGGAGGACGATGAGGTCCTCGACCACACATGGAATCAAGGTCATGCCAGTGACCTGTCTAGTTTGGAGGAAGAGGCAGTGGTTGCACAGAGCCACCAGCACAGCAGAAGAGGGAGCAGGGTGCAAAAGCAGAGCGGCCGTCCCCTAGACAGTACGCCTCCTACTGCCCACCGCAGCAAGGGACCGAGCACACAAAGCCAACTCCAAGGAGTTCCCTGGCGTGGCAGTTCTTCAGACAATGTGCTGATGAGGAGTGGTTTGCACACTGTGCAATCAGAGCCTGAAGCAAGGCATAAACATTCTCAACCTGAGCACAACCTGCATGACCAGGCATCTAAGTGCAAAGCACGAGCTGCGGTGGAGTAGACACCTCAAAAACCAAGTTAGGTCTCTGGCTCCTCCTGCTTTCTCTTCTGCTGCAGTCTCGGCCTCTTCATCCACCTCTGGAGTGACAGTGGCACTTGCCTCCCCGCAAACAGAGAATGTGCCAGCAACACCACCACCTGGGTCACCAAGCATCTCCACAATGTCCCATAGAAGCGTTCAGCTGTCTATCTCCCAAACACTGGAGCGAAAGAGGAAGTACACCCCTACCCACCCGCGATCCCTGGCACTGAATTCCAGCATTTCCAAATTCCTGGCCTTTGAAATGCTGTCATTCCGTCTGGTGGCGACGGAGAGTTTTAAAAGCCTTATGGTGGTGGCTGTATCATAGTATGTCGTTCCCAGTCGCCACTACTTTTCCAGGTAAGCCATCCCTTCCCTGCACAACCAAGTGGGGGACAAAATCAGGTGTGCACTGCACAACACCATCTAACTACGGATACGTGGACTAGTAAGCACGGTCAGGGATGTTATATCTCCCTAACTTCACACTGGGTAAATGCAGTGGTGGCTGGGCCTGAGGCGGATAGCAGTTTGGCGCATGTCCTTCCACCACCAAGGATTGAAGGGCATTTCTCTTTGCCTCCTGTTGCTTCCTCCTTCTACTCCGCTTCCTCATCCTCTACCACCTCCTCATCCGGTGAGCATAACACCTTCACCACCAACTTCAGCACTGCCAGGCGTAAACGACAGCATGCAGTTATAAAACTTATCTGTTTGGGGGACAAACCCCACACTGAACAGGAGCTGTGGACGGGCATGGAACAACAGACCAATTAGTGGTTGGTGCCAGTGAGCCTGGGGGTGTGTGATAATGGACGAAACCTCGTAGCAGCACTGGGCCTAGCCGGTTTGATACACATCCCTTGCATGGTGCATGTGCTGAATTTGGTGGTGCATAAATTCCTTAAAAATTACCCCAATATGTCAGAGCTGCTGCAGTAAGTGCGGGCCGTCTATGCGCGCTTTCGGCGTTCTCATCCTGCTGCTGCTCGCCTGTCAGCGCTGCAGCATAAATTTGTCCTTCCTGCTCACCGCCTCATATGCGACGTGCCCTTGCAACAGGCGATAGTGGAGTTTCAGCTGCAGCACGCATGGGTGAGTCGCTCTGCGGAACAGCACCATTTCACCACCAATGACTGGACCTCCATGCGAGACCTGTGTGTCTTGTTGCGCTGTTTCGAGTACTCCACCAACATGGCCAGTGCCGATGACGCTATTCTCAGCGTTACTATCCCACTTCTATGCCTCCTTGAAAAAAAACTTTGGGCGATGATGGAAGAGGATGTGGCACAGGAGGAGGAGGAAAAGGGATTATTTACCAGGGTTTTAGGCCAGTCATTCACAAGTGGCTCTAAGGGTGGGTTCCTGCACCAACATACGCAAGGTACACAATTGTCCAGCCAGGGCACAGTTCTGGAGGATGAGGAGGATGAGGAGGAGGAGATGGATAAGGAGGAACCGTGTTTACAGCAGGGTGGCACCCAAACCAGCTCATGGGCATCACTTGTGCGTGGCTGGGGGGATACAGAGGACACAGATGATACACCTCCCACAGAGGACAGCTTGTCGATGCCTCTGGGCAGCCTGGCACACATGAGCTATTACATGCTGCAGAGTCTCCGCAACAACCGCCGAGTTGGCGACATTCTAACTTGTGCTGATTACTGGGTGGCCACGCTGCTGGATCCCCGTTACAAGGACAATGTACCATCCTTAATTCCGTCACTGGAGCGTGATCATAAGATGTGCAAGTACAAGCGAGCGCTGGTAGACGCGCTGCTAATGACATTCCCACCTGACAGCGGGGGCACAGTGGAAGCACAAGGCAAATTCAGAGGAGGAGGAAGAGGTCGCCAATGCAGCTGGGGCACCGCCAGCACCTCGGAAGGCAGGGTTAGCATGGCCGAAATGTGAAAAAGCTTTGTCAGCACGCCACAACAACCAGCACCACCAGCTGATATGGAACGTCTTAGCAGGAGTCAGCATTTCAGCAACATCGTGAAGCAGTATGTGTGCACACGCCTACACGTACTGACTGATGGGTCTGCCCCCTTCAACTTCTGGGTCTCCAAATTGGGCACATGGCCTGAGCTTTCCCTTTTCGCCTTGGATGTGCTGGCCTGCCCTGCAGCCAGTGTATTATCTGAACGTGTGTTTAGCATGGCAGGGGGCATTATCACAGACAAGTGCAGAAGCCTGTCCACAGCCAATGTGGAAAAGCTCAGGTTCATTAAAATGAACCAGGCATGGATCCCACAGGACTTTTCCGTACCTTGTGCTGAATAGACATGTATACTGACCTTACCTAGCCATTGTTATTCTCCAGCACACTTTCTCATTGTTGAATTTTTTATATTTCCCAATGTTTTGGGGTGTACCCTAATTAAAAAAATAAAAAAATAAATTAAAACTATCTCCTCCTCCTCCACCGCCTACACCGCTACGTCCACCGCCTCCTCAACCTCCTACTCCATATGGAACTCCACCTCCTAGATCAAGATTATCATTTTTTTATTTTTAAGTATTTTATTTTATTTTAAGTCATTTCACTAATTTGTCTGATACATTGTTGGGTGACATATCCCAAATTTGTGGCTGTGATATACCCCTCCTCTACCTAGTGGACAGGGAAATATATTTCACTAATTTGTCTGTTACATTGTCGGGTGAAATTCGCCAATTTTTGGCTGTTATTTACCCCTGCTCTACCTAGTACACAGGGAAATACATTCTAATTTGTCTGTTACATTGTCGCGTGAAATTAACCAATTTTTGGCTGTGATATACCAATGCTTTACCTAGTGGACAGGGAAATACATTTTACTAATTTGTCTGTTACATTGTCGGGTGAAATTCACCAATTTTTGGCTGTGATATACCCCATCTCTACTTAGTGGACAAGGAAATACATTCCACTAATTTGTCTGTTACATTGTTGGGTGACAGTCACCAATTGTTGGCTGTGATATACCCCTGCTCTACCTAGTGGACAGAGCAATACATTTCACTAATTTGTCTGTTACATTGTCAGGATGAAATTCACCAATTTTTGGCTGTGATATATCCCTGCTTCACATAGTGGACAGGGAAATACATTTCACTAATTCGTATGTTACATTGTCGGGTGAAATTCACCAATTTTTGGCTGTGATATACCCCTGCTATACCTAGTGCACAGGGAAATACATTTCACTAATACGTCTGTTACATTGTTGGGTGACATTCCAAATTTTGGGCTGTGATATACCCCTGCTCTACCTAGTGGACAGGGAAATACTTTTCACTAATACGTCTGTTACATTGTTGGGTGACATTCCCAAATTTTTGGCTGTAATATACCCCTGCTCTACCTAGAGGACAGGGAAATACATTTCACTAATTTGTCTGTTACATTGTCGGGTGAAATTAACCAATTTTTGGCTGTGATATACCAATGCTCTACCTAGTGGACAGGGAAATACATTTTACTAATTCGTCTGTTACATTGTCGGGTGAAATTCACCAATTTTTGGCTGTGATATATCCCTGCTCCACATAGTGGACAGGGAAATACATTCCACTAATTCGCATGTTACATTGTCGGGTGAAATTCACCAATTTTTGGCTGTGATATACCCCTGCTATACCTAGTGCACAGAGAAATACATTTCACTAATACGTCTGTTACATTGTTGGGTGACATTCCAAATTTCGGGCTGTGATATACCCCTGCTCTACCTAGTGGACAGGGAAATACTTTTCACTAATACGTCTGTTACATTGTTGGGTGACATTCCCAAATTTTTGGCTGTAATATACCCCTGCTCTACCTAGTGGACAGGGAAATACATTTCACTAATTTGTCTGTTACATTGTCGGGTGAAATTAACCAATTTTTGGCTGTGATATACCAATGCTCTACCTAGTGGACAGGGAAATACATTTTACTAATTCGTCTGTTACATTGTCGGGTGAAATTCACCAATTTTTGGCTGTGATATATCCCTGCTCCACATAGTGGACAGGGAAATACATTCCACTAATTCGCATGTTACATTGTCGGGTGAAATTCACCAATTTTTGGCTGTGATATACCCCTGCTATACCTAGTGCACAGAGAAATACATTTCACTAATACGTCTGTTACATTGTTGGGTGACATTCCAAATTTTGGGCTGTGATATACCCCTGCTCTACCTAGTGGACAGGGAAATACTTTTCACTAATACGTCTGTTACATTGTTGGGTGACATTCCCAAATTTTTGGCTGTAATATACCCCTGCTCTACCTAGTGGACAGGGAAATACATTTCACTAATTTGTCTGTTACATTGTCGGGTGAAATTAACCAATTTTTGGCTGTGATATACCAATGCTCTACCTAGTGGACAGGGAAATACATTTTACTAATTCGTCTGTTACATTGTCAGGTGAAATTCACCAATTTTTGGCTGTGATATACCCCTGCTCTACCTAGTGGACAGGTAAATACATTCCACTAATTTGTCTGTTACATTGTTGGGTGACATTCACCAATTTTTGGCTGTGATATACCCCTGCTCTACCTAGTGGACAGGGAAAAATATATCACTAATTTGTCTGTTACATTGTTGAGTGAAATTCACAAATTTTTGGCTGTGATATACCCCTGCTCTACCTAGTGGACAGGGAAATACATTTCACTAATTTGTCTGTTACATTGTCGGGTGACATTAACCAATTTTTGGCTGTGATATACCCCTGCTCCACTGCTCTACCTAGTGGACAGGGAAATAAATTTCACTAATTTGTCTGTTACATTGTCGGGTGAAATTCACCAATTTTTGGCTGTGATATACCCCTGCTATACCTAGTGCACAGGGAAATACATTTCACTAATACGTCTGTTACATTGTCAGGTGAAATTCACCAATTTCTGGCTGTGATATACCCTTGCTCTACCTAGTCGACAGGGAAATACATTTCACTAAATTGTCTGTTACATTGTTGGGTGACATTCACCAATTTTTGGCTGTGATATACCAATGCTCTACCTAGTGGACAGGGAAATACATTTCACTAATTCGTCTGTTACATTGTTGGGTGACATTCCAAATTTTGGGCTGTGATATACCCCTGCTCTACCTAGTGGACAGGGAAATACTTTTCACTAATACGTCTGTTACATTGTTGGGTGACATTCCCAAATTTTTGGCTGTAATATACCCCTGCTCTACCTAGTGGACAGGGAAATACATTTCACTAATTTGTCTGTTACATTGTCGGGTGAAATTAACCAATTTTTGGCTGTGATATACCAATGCTCTACCTAGTGGACAGGGAAATACATTTTACTAATTCGTCTGTTACATTGTCGGGTGAAATTCACCAATTTTTGGCTGTGATATACCCCTGCTCTACCTAGTGGACAGGTAAATACATTCCACTAATTTGTCTGTTACATTGTTGGGTGACATTCACCAATTTTTGGCTGTGATATACCCCTGCTCTACCTAGTGGACAGGGAAAAATATATCACAAATTTGTCTGTTACATTGTTGGGTGAAATTCACAAATTTTTGGCTGTGATATACCCCTGCTCTACCTAGTGGACAGGGAAATACATTTCACTAATTTGTCTGTTACATTGTCGGGTGACATTAACCAATTTTTGGCTGTGATATACCCCTGCTCCACTGCTCTACCTAGTGGACAGGGAAATAAATTTCACTAATTTGTCTGTTACATTGTCGGGTGAAATTCACCAATTTTTGGCTGTGATATACCCCTGATATACCTAGTGCACAGGGAAATACATTTCACTAATACGTCTGTTACATTGTCAGGTGAAATTCACCAATTTTTGGCTGTGATATACCCTTGCTCTACCTAGTCGACAGGGAAATACATTTCACTAAATTGTCTGTTACATTGTTGGGTGACATTCACCAATTTTTGGCTGTGATATACCCCTGCTCTACCTAGTGGACAGGGAAATACATTTCACTAATTCGTCTGTTACATTCTTGGGTGACATTCACCAATTTTTGGCTGTGATAAACCCCATTTCTACCTAATAGACAAGGAAATACATTTCACTAATTCGTCTGTTACATTGTTGGGTGACAAATGCTCATCTTTTGCGCCAGAAAGTACATTTGCGGCCTACACTGCATTTAGGACAGTACAAATGGTGAGGCCAGAACAAGTACAGACATTAGTAGATTGGGTGGCTGACAGTGCCTCCAGTTCCTTTACATTGTCTCCCACACAGTCCCCTGCTGAAAGATCATAGTTGGCACCTACAGCCCATGGCCATCTGTCTTTCAAATTAGGCAAGCAGTCTGAGCCCCAAGTCATGCAGCAGTCTCTTATGCTTTTTGATGACTCTGCTGGCAGGGTTTCCATGGGCCATTTACATAGCCCTGCAACAGAAGTGGAAGAGATTGAATGCACTGATGCCCAACCACTTATGTTTTAGGACGAGGACATGGGAGGACCACCACAGCACGTCTCTGATGATGACGAAACACAGGTGCCAACTGCTCTGGCTTTCTGCAGTCTGCAGACCGACAAGGGGGGCAGGGGTAAAGAGTGGGTGGAAGATGATGTGGAGGATGATGAGGTACTAGACCCCACATGGAATCAAGGTCATGCGAGTGACGTGTGCAGTTTGGAGGAAGAGGCGGTGGTCGCACAGAGGCACCAGCACAGCAAAAGAGGGAGCATTCTTGGGTGACATTTTACCATTTTTGCCGTGAATACCCCCTGCTCTGCATAGGTGACAGGGACCTAAATTTAAAAAAAATCGTCTGTTACATTCTCAGGTGACATTATTTTACCATTTTTGCCGTATACAAACTCTGCTCTGCATAGGTGGCAGATAACAAATTTTTGTAAAATTGTCTGTTCAATTGGTGGGTGACATGAACCCAGTTTTGATGTGAATAAACCCCTGCTCTGCATAGTTGACAGGGACCGAAATTTTAAAAAATCATCTGTTCCATTGGTGCGTGACAAAAGAACAGCGAAAGTTGATAGAGAAGATATCCAATTAGATCGTGGATATCACAGGGACGTGTGACATGGTGGAGCAGTATGTGTGCACGCGCATACACGTACTGACTGATGGGTCTGCCCCTTTCAACTTCTGGGTCTCCAAATTGGGCACATGGCCTGAGCTTACCCTTTACGCCTTGGAGGTGCTGGCCTGCCCTGCAGCCAGTGTATTGTCTGAACGTTTGTTTAGCACGGCAGGAGGGGGTTATCAAAGAGAAGCGCAACCACCTGTCCACAGCCAATGTGGACAAGCTCACATTCATTAAAATGAACCAGGCAGGGATCCCACAGGACTTGTCCGTACCTTGTGCAGAATAGAAATTTATACCAGCCTCACCCAGCTTTTGTTGTACTCCAGCACACTTTCTCTTTGTTTTATATTTTTTATATTTCCCAATGTTTTGGGGTCTACCCAAATTTGAACAAAAATAAATAAAAATAAAATAAAAAACAAATCTAAAATCCAGTGTTGGCTACCTCCTCCTCCACCGCCGCTTCCATCTACACCGCCACATCCACCGCCTCCTCAATCTCCTACTCCATATGGACCTCCTCCTAGATCAAGATAAATATTTTTTATTTTTACGTATTTTATGTTATTTTAAGTCATTCCCCTATCCACATTTCTTTGCAGAACACTTGCCATGCTCTTAACAACATTTTGCTGCATTTTGCAGCCCTCTAGCCCTTTCCATGACTTTTTTAGAGCCATTTTAGTGCTCCAAAGTTCGGGTTCCCATTGACTTCAATGAGGTTCAGGGTCAAGTTCAGGCCCCGAACTCGAACTTTTTTGTGAAGTTTGGCCGAACCCGTCGAACCCGAACATCCAGGTGTCCGCTCAACTCTAAACATCACACCCTCAATATTCAGTCCCATGTAAATAACATCACTTCCTCCCCCAGTCACTTTCAAGATACATTCCCATGTAAATAAAATCACCCCTTCCCCAGCCACCTCCAACATTCAGTCCCATGTAAATAATATCACTCCCTCCCACAGCCGCTTTCAACATATAGTCCCATATAAATAACATTACCCTGCCCCAGCCACCTCCAACATGCATCCCCATGTAAATAACATCACTCCCTCAACTTTCAGTCACATGTAAATAACATCACTCCACCCCACTGTCCCATGTTAATAACTTCCCTCTCTTCAGCCCTAACATACAGTCCCAGTTAAATAACTACAACTCCCAACATTGCTCTGCCTCTCACAATGAGTAATCTACCCCTTCACTTTCCTCTCCTCATGTAGCAGACCTCACCACAACATCTTCCCAGGACTTTTATTCACTGCTGAGCCGTCCTCTCCTGCACTGGTCACATGACGGTGACATAATTGCAGGTTCATTTCAGCTACTGCATTTAGCACTGATCAGATGACCTGTGATGTCATCACAGGTCCTTTAGATCTTGCAGGGCATTAGATTCAATCGTATTGCCGTCCTGAGGATGGCAATTTAGTTGTATCTAGCAGGCAGGCAGTACATTCAGGGCCTTGGACAAAACATCAGGGGCCCAAGCCCCGAATTTTTTAACCTAGAAACGCTATCATTGACTTGTGAGGCTGAGATCACACTTGAGTTATTTGGTCAGTTTTGGCCCCGTCACTGCCGAAATAAGTGGTAGGCAATTGAGAGTGCCGGATTTGTGTGAGGGGAGGCGGGGCATTCACTATTTAAACCTGGCCCTCCTGCCCCCACTTGTCGGTTCGAACGCTTTCGAATCGGCTCGTGGGATGGTGCCAGAGAAGTGCGTGCGTCACTGGAGGATCGGGTGATCGGTTGCGTCGGGCTCGTTGCTACGGTTATTAGGTAGGCAGGGTGGCTGCACACCCATCTCGCTATGTGTAACATGTGGGGCTGCTGAGCGTGCCGCCGGTCCCCAGCCGCGCTGGCAACTGCCCGCACTCCCGTTCGCTTCCGGCACCCCAGTGATATCACCTATTTTGCATGGTGGATTCTGTGGTATCTATTTACATACTCGTAGATAATTACATACTCCCGCTCCAGGCACCCCGCTCCAGGCACCCCGATACAAGCACTCCAATCCGCTCCAGGCCCTGCGCCAAGCACCCCCGCTCCCACATGCAGCGTCCCCCAGGCGGGCACCCCTCACCTGTCGGCTCCACAGCGCAGCTCACTGACTTGCTGCGCTCCAGCAGGTCCTGGCTTGTTAGTGGGTGACACCTACAGGCCCATACTGGTACTGCAGTCCAGGTGCAGGGCTCCCTTGCTCAGGCACAGTGGCTAGATACTAAGGCAGGGGAAAATATAAAAAAATAAAATAAAATGTGTTTAATATATTTGGAATATGTTTTAAGGAGCAAGTATAAAGAGGGCTTCAAGGAGGGGGGCTGGCCACTTCACTTTGCGCACGCAGCCGGGTCGCCCGTAAGCCCATACGGTGAGGCAGGGGGTTGGTTCGGGCGCAGTCGCAATAATCCGGTGGTTAGCTAGGGAGCGGTGGCATGAGTGAAGGGTCACCCAGCCGGCGTGCGCTCACTCACATGTCTGTCCTTGTTTATCCAGGTACACAGGCGGTTGGCTAACTTACGATACTATGGGGTTTGTGGCTGTCATGGCCGCCAGGTGAGTCAGGGGTGGTGCATGCGTGGGCCAACCCCCTCTTTTCTCCTGCATAGGCTTGGGGGTCGGGGATGGTGGACTGCTATGTCCAGGCCTCTGGCGCATCTACTACAGGGTGGCGCCTACAGTCGTGGCCTTTGGTGGGGGGGAAAGAAAAAAAAATATGAAAAAATTTGGGCATAGATAGGAATGTTTCTTTGCCAGGTCTGTCACGACTACAGACTCCTTATAAAGTCCTGCCACGACTGCAGGCATCAGTCTGTCACGACTACAGACCCGTTATAAAGCCCTGCCACGACTGCAGGCATCAGTCTGTCACGACTACAGACACGTTATAAAGTCCTGCCACGACTGCAGGCATCAGTCTGTCACGACTACAGACCCGCTCTAAAGCCCTGCCACGACTGCAGGCACAAATCCGTTACGACTACAGACTCATTATTAAGGCCGGCCACAACGGCAGGCAGTAGCCTCACGACGACAGACTCGTGAGCAATACTACCACGGCTGCAGGAGGGGTTCCGTTACCGCTACTCACGATGCAGGGTCCCTTCGGGACTACAGGGGCGAGGCGATCACATCCACGGACTCGGCCACACTCCCGTTGACCACAGGCACGGGGTGGGTATATCTGCGGGAGGTGGCGTCACGGCCACGCACGCAGCTCAGACAGGACCGGGGAGGGCAACTTCACGGTCACAGGCTAGGCCCGGTCAGGCCTCAGTCTCCCAGCGGGTCCCAGTCACGCCATGCCCAGCCGGGCAGTTAACAGCGTAGTCGCGTCTCCTGGCTACGGTCACAAATACTACGATACTCGGACCTGCTCATTGACTACGGACTTCAGAATCCCTGCCCGGCCAGGCCGGCAGACCTGGCAGCGCTTCTGGTCACGATCGTGGGCGCCGTCGGACCTTGGCCACGGACACTAGGTCCCCCCCCCGGGGCAGATCTGGCCTGGACTGGCCAGTAGGTAGCGATTAGCCTTGATGTGGTTACTTGAGTTTGAATTTCTTTTAGTAGGGAGATGTCACAGGAATTTCTTCCGGAGGGGTCCTTATCTTCTCGGGACAGCGGGGAGCAGCAGTCCGTGAGGTCGGCGGAGTTGCCCATAAGGTTGTGGACCGTCCCTAGGCTGACGGCAGAATTATCAAGAAGGGGGATACCGTTCCCGGCCGCCGCGAGGAAGGCGGAACTTCACCACCTTCTGATTTCACAACCCGCGGCTCCTAGCCGAGATGAGGGGTCCCTTAGTGCCATTCTGACTTCCCTAATGGAGCTGCATGCTGCGGTCAACATCATGGGTACAGCTGTGTCAGATATGCAGGCTAGGCTGGAGACTGTCGAGGGCCAGCCTGCAGCGTCCAATACTGGATTGCAGACAGGGTCTGTCGCCAGCTCATCAGCATCCGCAGCGCCGGGTGGGTCCAGCTTTTCCGCGACTATAGCACCTTCCCATTTTGTTCCTCCTAATATCCGGCAGGATATTCTGGAAGGGAAAGACATTAATTTGGCATCCCTGCTCGTGCCGGCACACGAAGCCCCGGACAACAAGACCATATCCTGCGGAGAGGTCTCTGTTGTGCTCAAGTCTAGGGACACAAGGCTGAACAGGAAACTCAATGTTGCCGAATTTGTGTTGACATTCAGCCTCTACCGAGACATGGTGTGCTCTGCTAGCCCCCTTAGGAGGGAGGAGCTTGACCTATATTTATTCAAAGTCGTTGATCTAGGGTATAAATATGGAGGCACTGCCTTCTATGAGTACCACCCCTCCTTCTCGGCAAAGGCTGCGGCCACACTCGCTCAGTGCAAGTATGTCATTGATTGGTCACGGATGGATACCGAGTTATTTTGCCGCCACTTTGCGGGCCTCAAGGCCCCAGCTTGCGCTGGTTGCGGTTCCTACACCCACACGGCCGGATAGTGTTCAGAGAGCGGTAGCACAGCTGCGCCTTCCGTGTCAGGCGTTCTCCCCGTCCAGCCGGCGGGCAGGGCTTCCGCGTCCAATGACAAGTTGGGGCGCCCGGTGAAGTACCTCGGTAAGTCATCTTTATGCAATAATTTCAATTATGCTATATGCCACTACAACCAATGCAGGTTGTTGCACTTATGTACCCAGTGTTTCAGGGCCCACCCCCGCGTCGCTTGCACGCAAAAAGTGGGGAATCACGCATGACTAAGCGTGGTTAACGTAGATCTCCTCGCCTGTTTCTTAGGCGGTCATCCAGACTCAGCTTGGGTACAATACGTGCTCAACGGTTTGCAGTACGGCTTCCACACAGGCTTGCTGGCTCTTCCGCAAGCCCCGCATGAGTGCGGGACCTTGGTGTCGGCTATCAGAGATCCCGAGACGGTCACACAATTAATCCAACTCGAGCTAGACAAGGGTTATGTGATTGGCCCAGTGCGGCAGCCTCCGTTTGATTGCGAAAGGGTTAACCCGGTCGGGGTGGTGACAGGCAAATTTTCCAATAAAAAAAGATTGGTGTACGATTTGTCGGCCCCACATTCCTTATCAGTCCCCAGTCTGAATTATTTGATCCCCTCGGAAGAATTCTCCATGAGGTACGCCTCTATTGATGAGGCTATTTAGGTCATACTCAAGTTCGGGAGAGGGGCCTGGTTATCCAAGGCGGATATCACAGACTCCTTTAAACTGCTCCCCATCCAGCCGGAACTCTGGCAGTGGCATGGGATCAAGTGGCAAGGGCTGTACTACTTTACCAGCAAACTGACCTTCGGGTCCAAGTCAAGTCCATGGCTCTTTGATCAGTTGGCTAGCGCGTTGCATTGGGTGTTATCAGAGGTCTTCAGGGTTAGCCATGTCACGCATTACCTGGACGACTTTCTTCTGGTCGAGCCCCCGACACGGCAGCCGCAGGACCTACAGCGCTTGCAGACGGCATTTTCAGACCTCAATGTGCCAAAAGCTTCTCATAAAGTAGAAGGCCCTGACACCTCCATCACTTTTTTGGGGATACGTTTAGACACGGTGCGCATGCAAGCGAGTCTCCCACCTGATAAATTAGACAGGATTAGGCAGGTCGTGCATAGGTGGGCTCAAGTGAGAGTGGCTTCCAGAGCGGACCTGCAATCCCTGTTAGGCATGCTCAATTTTGCCATGCGCATTATTCCCCAAGGCAGGTCCTTCATATCTAGGCTTTTGGCGCTGCTCCCACAGGCCCGCGCACAGAACGAGATGGTACGGTTAGGTCCAGAGGCCATGGCCGACCTGATGATGTGAAACAGGTTTTTGACACACTGGAATGGTGTTTCGCTCTTCATTCTGGTGGTCTCGAACCAGTCTCCAGTAGTCCACACTGATGCCTCATCGTCAGTCGGCTTTGCCGCGCTGCACGGCAACCACTGGTTCGCTGGTCCTTGGCCGCCGGAGGTCGCATCCATTCCAGGTTTCTCTTCATGTTCCGCCTTGTTTGAGGTATATCCCTTAGTGGGGGAAGCAGTGGCATGGGGCGAGCTGTGGAGGAACTGTACGGTACTGTTTCTCACGGACAATACGGCAGTTGTGGACATCGGCATGAAGGGCAGGTCTAGTTCCAAACTGGTCATGTCATTCGTGAAGAGGTTCGACTGGCTGTCTATGATGCATAATTTTCGTTTAGTATGCAGGCACATCAGTGGAAAGCGCAATGTCGCTGCAGATGCCTTATCCCGCCTTAATTTCCCACTTTTCTTTCAGGTTTGTCCAGGGGCAGATCACTTGCCAACGCCAATTCCGCACCAGGCCCAGCTGCGCTTGGATTAGTCTCTCATCTCACCGTAGCTAAGAGACTGATGGCTAAATCCTTGTCCCGCAATACCCTGAGGGCTTATAAGACAGCGTGGCGCCTGTTTCAGAAATATGAAAACACCTACCCAGCCACAGGCCTGGGGCCTATCACTCACCTATTGGGTTTTGTTGGGTTTTGCCACTCTCAATTACACCTATCCAATAGTACGGTTAAACTATACCTGGCAGGCATTCAGTACCACCGGTACACCCGATATCCGGACCTACCATCACTTTTCTCTGCCCACCCTATCAAAGCGGCATTGAAGGGTTTGCGCAAGGTGTCTGTTGCGAAACGACAGGTGTGTCAGCCCTTTACCGGCCGCTTGTTCAGGTTGGTGATAGACAAACTACAGGGCGAACCATTTGGCCCACAGGTAAGCGCGCTGGTAGTAACCGCCTTGTATCTGGCCTTCTATGGGTTCCTCAGGCCAGGCGAGCTCATGGGTGCCAACACGCCGACCGGGTGCTTGCAGAAGGGTCAGCTCGTCCGGCGTGGGTCCATCTATGTGCTCACCTTGGCCTCATCCAAGACGTCACGGCCGGGGGAATTGGTGGAGGTCAGATACTTCCCCACGGCCAACAGGTGGTGTCCGGTGCGAGCCTTTGATGTTTGGCTCCGCAGCATTGAATCCGAGCCGACATCCTCTCCCCTACTCGCACTAGGCAATGCCCGGCTAACCACCGCGGTCTTTCTTAAGTACGTTCGGGTGCTGTTGGCAGGGTCAGGGGTCGATCCCCTATCGATCACAGGACATTCCTTACGCATTGGCGCTGCAGCCGCGGCGTCCATGCATAAGGTGCCTGGCACATATTATTAAACGGTTGGGTCGCTGGAGTTCCGCATGTTACATGCGTTATATCCCGGATCCGCAAAACGAAATGTCACTGGCTTTTCAAGTTTTGGTGTTGTAATTTCTGTTATTAAAAGCTTTTCAACACTCCTACGCATGGTTCTTTTGGCCCCTTTAGGCTACCCTTCAATAAGCAGTTACGGCATAACTCTGCTGCTTCTAGTAGGCGGGGGAGGGTAGGCTTAGGTAGGGTATCCTCTCAGCATGAGCCGATCCGAGCACAAGTGGTAGGCAATTGAGAGTGCCGGATTTGTGTGAGGGGAGGCGGGGCGTTCACTATTTAAACCTGGCCCTCCTGCCCCCACTTGTCGGTTCGAACGCTTTCAACCCACCCAGGAACCCTCCCTTCTTTCAGGTCTCATCATTGGGGTAGCCCCCTTTAGGCTACCCTTCAATAAGCAGTTCCGGCATAACTCTGCTGCTTCTAGTAGGCGGGGGAGGGTAGGCTTAGGTAGGGTATCCTCTCAGCATGAGCCGATCCGAGCACAAGTGAAGTGTGCAGTGATTCTAAGAGCGACGCCTGTCCTCTGCGTGTCATACTGACTCACAGTATTGTTTCACTACCACAGCAGATTCACTATGCGTGTTACTGCAAGGCACAGTGTTCTACACCACTATACAGGCTCTCTGCAGCCAGGAAATAGCTGTTTTTTAACACGATACGCCACAAATAAATTCGGATCGAATCTAATCTTATCAGAAAATTCGGCGAATGGGCCGAATCAAATTTTTTTGAAATTCGCTCATCTTTAGTGGTGACCCCTCAACAGTGTCCGGGGGTCCCAATGTAGCATCATCTTCTGCCACATTGTCAGCCACCATACCTCATTAACCGGGAGAAGAAATTGCACTTGGTATGAACTTCCACTGAATGTGCTGCTTGTTTTTTGCACTCAGTAAAAAAATACATTATTTGTTCTATAATCTCTGCCTGATTCCTTCTCATCGTGTATTCACTGCACCGAACCTTATGAAGCGATGGTCTGAGGGAGTAGACTGTGACTGAACAACACTTCATCAGGGCCACTACCACTTCCATCCTCCGCACTGGCTCCTCAGGAGCTTGCTGCAAAAATAACATTTAAAGTGGTTTTCTAAGACATTATAACTGATGGCCTATCCTCTGGATAGATCATCAGTATCTGATCGGTGAGGCTACAACACCCGGGATCCCTGGCGATTAGCTTTTTGAGAAGGCAGCAGCACTCGCAGTAGTCTCTCCTAGGCCAGTGATGACACATTCATCGGTCATATGGACTAGGCGCAGCTCAGTCCCATTCAAGGGAAAGAGGCTGAGGTCGAAACAAGCATAGCCGCTATACAATGTACAGTCCTTTGCTTGGTATGCTGGGCAAAGGCCACAGTCCCCTACTGATCAGATGCTAATGAACTATCCAGAGGATAGGTTATCAGTTACAAAATCCTGGAAAACCCATGTAAATTTTCCTAGCATTTACTTGAAACCAGATATTCTTTTACATGTTCTTCTATATCGACTTATGTATTCCTAACTAATTATATGCCATGTTTGTAGCCTTGTATGGTTCACACATATACATAACAGGAGATAGATTAAAAAGGTTTTTCAGGACTAAGATATGATGACCGACCTATCCATAAGCTAGGTCATCACTATCAGATCGGTTGTGGTCTAACATCTAGTGCCCCCACTGATCATCTGTTACCCGCAGTCATATTTCCAGTAAGAAAACAGTGTATGGAACTGTAACACCACAACTTAGTACACTGTGAAGTGGCTATTCTTGGGTAGTGCAGATGATGCTCCAATTTAAGTGAATAGGTCATCAATATCTTAGTTCCAGAAAATCTTTAAAATTCAGTTTTCTACTGCCCACGTCTAAGACTTTTTATTTGTTCCGAGCTAATTTTATTCTCTGTTCACTGTCCACTATTTTCATTATACAGTTATAAGTAATTGCTTTTTTATGCTATGTTAATACCATTATTACAAGCTATTGTATGTTCTCCATGTGCAGAACATTTTTTTATTTCATCGATATGTGACTTTGTGCCTTTATAATTTCAGGTGAATCAATCAAAGAAGATTTGCTGGTACTGCTCCTATGATAAATTGTGTTCATCCTTTTGTGAGTAATGGTACAAGGACACGTGTCATATGATAATTTCCTTCCATTTACACTGTATAATACATCTCTATGTGCTTTTATGCAAAACTGCAGGGGATTATGGGATGTATATTATAAGTTCAGTATATGCCATGTAAGAATGACAAGCTTCATTCATATATCCATTGGCTTTGTATGAGGCTATGTTTAAGGCAGCACTGATTTAGCATTCATGGAAATGAATTTCATGATTTCCCAGCAATAACAAGCCCGGTTCATGCATGATTTATACATTTGGATATTTTTTAAAGTCTCTTGTATGTAAATAGGTTGTACTAGCAGCCAAATATGCATACTTTTTTAGATTTACATGTATGTAATATTAATTAAAGGGTTGTGTCATCTCAGACAAGGGGGGCATATTGCACGGATATGCCCCCATTGTCTGATAGGTGTGGGCCCCACCTCTGGGACCCACACCTATCTCGTAAACGGTGGCGACAAAGTACTAGAGGGCACACCGCGCATAAGCGGTTGCCCTCCATTCATTTCTATGGGGCAGCCAAAAATAGCCAAGCACTAACTTTCTATTTCCATCTGCCCCATAGAAATGAATGGGAGCGGTGGCCGCGCAAGCGAGGTGCGCTTCCATTTATTTCTATGGGGATTCCGAAAATAGCTGAGCGCACCGCTCGGCTATTTTCGGCAGGCTAATAGGAAAGCTTGGTAGTGGCTGGAGCCGGCACCACTGGCCACCACTTTTCTGGCCTCGTGTTAAGCTTTGTTTCAGTTCAAGCATTCCGTCACACGCCCACAATGATGTCATCACCCTCCTGTTGAAGGGGGAGGGGGCTGCTTTTGGGATACATTAGCCCAAGCCAGGACAAAGGCGCGGGCTCTTGGAACTGGACTACAAACAGAGACACATGGGAACAGCACCCTGAAGGAAGAGAGGCAGAGCGCCCCTGGAGATGGCTGAGTAACTCTTTCCCTCCAGACCCCTAATACCCCTGCCCTGATTTACCCTTATTCTACCGACCATCCCCTAACCCCGGCTGCTGAACTCCTTCAGTCAGTATTTACCCCTGCTGCTGACCTCCTGCAGCATTAACCTCAGCCCTGTCTGCCTCTGCCCATATCCTTAACTCCTGCATTCCCTGTGTGCAGCGCCAGCATACCCTTGCTGGGCTGTATTATATCCTGGTCCCCTTCAATAGCCCCAATACCCCTGACCCAGGTAACCCCCGGTGTCCAACCCTGGGTTGACCCCTTTATGTCCATCATCCCCTCCACTGTGATAATCCCTACATTGCAATGATTGTGTAGTTTACAGCCCCGCTTTAACCCTTGCATTTCTGGGCTGTATTAACCCTGTATTCCCTGAACCTGTACTCATGGCTACATTCCTGGCCTGCAAGTATTACCCTTTCTACCCCGTAGGGACAGTGAGTAGCCAGGCAGGTGGGTTGCTGCTAATGAATGTATGTAAGTGTATTGTATAGTTAGTTTGTGGGTGGAACTTGGGATTGAATAGTGTATTTAGTGCTGTATTTATGGTGCTGTATTGTGTGTATTGTGTACTGTAGGTGATAATAAATATCTTGCAGCTAGCTTAGTGATTAGCATAAGGCAAAGTGAAAGTATTATTCTTTATTTAAGGTATAAATAGGTGGAGCCATCGGTAGACGGCCCCTCTTATTTATGAATATTAATTATTGATATTTGCATAAATGTTGGTAATTAATATTCCCCCTTAACACACATACACGTTCAGTTCAGCTGAACATGTATTTATATTCAATGAGAAGAGGAGAAAGCCGCTGTCAGATACTTCTGGCATCGATTAATCTCCTAATAGAATTAACGGATGGGCAAAAATATTTATTTTCCCTGATCCTTCTCACCACCAAGATCATCAACATCATCTTGGGAGAGTCGGGAGCTTCTTATACATACATATTGGACTAATAGCCGAACTATCCGTTCTTGGCTGGTTCAGCCAAGCATACATTAATGTGTATGGGGGGCCTTACGGTTCAACTTCCCTGCAGCGCCACCTCAGGGGCAGTGAAGCATTACACTCCTCCATTCAAAACAATGGCGCACATTTATTTTTTTTTTTTTTTCAATTGTCTTTTTATTGAAAGATTTAGAAACAGACATGTAGTAATAACATTTCTTTTACACGTTTTTGAAATAAGGAAAGGTCTCAGATGGGTGGCACACCCAAAGAATACATGAATCTCAGTACAATATAAGCAGAGAATAAAGGGAGGCCGGTATCACCTCCGTAATAGAATCCTGAGAATGGTAACATAACCAGAACCCTCGGCCTTTGATCGTTGATATGCTAAGTAACATACAATAGAGCAATATAAACCATAAGAAAGAAAATGACAAAACGTAACATAGAATGAAGACAAAAGGGGAAAGACAAACCACGACAAGACAAGACACGAATAGGAAAAGATGGGCTAATGAAGGAGAACCACTATAAGGAATACAGCTGCGAATCCGTATACATATCCCAAGGTTGCCAGGTCTTGTCAAATATGGTCATCTGATCCGTCATAAGCGCCGTTAAGTACTCCATACGTCTAACCTCCATGAGACTAGCAGTAAGGTCAGTTCCAGTGGGCCTGGCTTGGCGTTTCCAAAAGCCAGCTATCAGGCGTCTAGCTGCTGTCAGTACATGGAGCACCAGTAAAAGGACATGTTTTTTCAACGCCAGAGGGGGCATGTTCAAGAAGTACATGTATGGATCCAAATGGAAATCAAAATCAATCAGCTGTATCAGGAGCCTCCGCTTGTCCTCCCAAAATGGTACTATAACAGGACACGACCAAAAGATATGGAACAGGGATCCAACCTCAGACTCACATCTCCAACATCTATCCGAGATCGTAGGATTCAAGTGCCTGAGCAATTGGGGAGTGTGATACCAAAGCATCAGAATTTTATATGAGTTCTCCCGGTGAGTAGCACAAGAAGAAGTCAGGGCTGTCCGCCTCCAAATTAATTTCCAATCTTCCGGAGAGATTTCTCGCCCCATAAACGTCCCATTTGCCCATTTGGACATATATGAATGTCTAGTAATTGCCGGTGGGAGTGGGGAAGAAAGAATCACATATGTCTCAGAAATCAGTCCCTTGGTGGAGTCAGAAAGCTTGCATAGTTTCTCAAACACCGTTGAGGTAGACACCTGAGTAGCACGAAACAGCGTACTAAACAAGTGTTGTATTTGTAAGTGCTGGTACCTAGCAACCTCCAGCAAATTATATGTGGTCTTAAGAGTGTCAAAGGGGATTATCTGAAGTGTTCTATAATAGTGATGAGCGGCAGGGGTCATATTCGAATTCGCGATATTTCACGAATATTTTGTAGAATATTCGTCGAAAATTCGCAAATTCGAAAATTCACAATGTTTTTTTTACTCAAAAAATCGGAAAGGTAATGATTGTGTAATATGCGAATTTTCGGAATTCGAACTTTTGGATTCGAAATTTTTATTGCAAATTTTTCAAATTACAACTATTAGACAAAAAAGATTATAGCACTATATTAGCTAAATTGCTCTATTCGATTTTTTTCGAATATTCTCTGTATTGCCATAACTTAGTTTTTTCGAATATTCGTAATATTCTAAAACAAGAATATATAGCAATATAGCGAATATTCAAAAAAAACGAATATAGAGCAAAATTCGCAAACACTACTACTCCTAATTAAGTCAAGTATATTGCAGCCTTCTTATTGGCTCACAAGCTAGAAGCAGTGATGGATCATGTGTACTGATAAAAAAAAAAAAAAAAAATTAATTTGAATATTCTAAATTACGAATATATATAACTATATTCAAAATATTCGCGAATTTTCGAAGTACCTATATTCGCAATAAAAATTCGAAATTCGAATATTCGTGATCAACACTATTCTATAATCCACAAACCTAAATAAGTTATTAGTAAACCAAGTTTTAATAAAAGGTGGGAACAGCGGATTAAACAAAAACGGCACCAGAGAAGGTTTGTCAGACACTAAGGGAAATCATCTCTTGCACATCTGCCAGACGTCATATGTGTGATGCATAGGCCCTAGCAGCTGCGGTAGTTGGTTAACGGACAATTGGGACCATAATAGTGCATTTGGGTGTACAAGTGCAATCCAGAGCTTCTCCAACTCCATCCATCGGGAATAGGCAAAAAGATTCATCCAAGCAGGGATACGCCTCAGGTGCGTGGCCCAGTAATATTTGTGAACATCCGGTAGTCCAAGCCCTCCCTGAGTTTTAAGGGCCGCTAGGACACTAAATGATATTCTATGTCTTTTGCCATTCCAGACAAACCGGAGGATGGAAGCCTGGAGCCCCCTCAACTCTCGTCTTGGGACAGGGTCCGGCAAAGTTTCCACTAGATATAAAAATTTAGGGAGTATGGACATTTTAATTGCCGCTATTCGACCGAAGAGTGAAAGAGGAAGAGCCATCCAGTTATTCATAAGGGATTTAAGCTCTGAGAAAAGAGGCAGGAAGTTATGGGCATACAGGGAATTATAGGATTTAGCTAGGTGCACCCCCAGATATTTTAGGGTCTCGTCTTGCCAACGAAACCTAAAGTTACTATGAAAGTGAGTTAGCAAATCCCCCGATATATGTAAGGGTAGAGCCTCAGTTTTAGTTGTTTTTACCTTGTAGCCTGATAGTTTGTCGTAATGTTCTAATAATTTAAATAGGTTGGGCAGAGTGACCGGTAGGTTTGTCAGCGTTAAGAGAATATCATTGGCAAAGAGGGACACCTTATAATCTACCTGATTAACTGTTACCCCTTGTATGTCTTGATGGGACCGGATAGCCGCTGCCAAAGGCTCAATACAAAGCACAAAGAGGAGGGGAGACAGTGGGCAGCCTTGCTTGGAGCCATTGTAAATAGGTATCGTTCCCGAGTGAACATGTGTGGTTTTGATAACCGCCGTGGGGCGAGTGTAGAGTGCTCGTAAGGCGTTAACAAAAGGGCCCTCAAATACAAAATTCCACAAGGCAGAGAACATGAAAGGCCAACTCAGGCGATCAAAGGCCTTATCTGCATCAAGGCTTAGCAGCAAGGCTTGTTGCCCAGTCCTATTAATCATATCTATGAGATCTATTGTTATCCTCGTATTATCGCCACCCTGTCTATTGAGGACGAAGCCCACCTGATCTTTATGGATCAGTTGTGGGAGCCAATGAGAAAGCCGGTTTGCCAAAAGTTTAGTACAAATTTTCAAATCAGAGTTGAGGAGAGCAATAGGCCGATAATTAGAGCAGTCTAAATGATCTCTACCCGGCTTGGGAATAAGGGTTATGTACGACTGCAACATTGATGCTGGTATTGGGTCCCCCTAAAGGAAAGAATTAAAAAGGAAGACTATGTGCGGGAGGAGGATAGTCGAGAACGTTTTATAATAAAGATAAGACAGGCCATCCGGCCCAGGGGATTTACGGTTAGGGAGCTTAGTGATTACCTCCTGAATCTCCTCATCCGTGATCTGCGCATTAAGGGCAGCTAAGGCGGTCTTCGGCAATTTGGGGAGATCACAGGAATGTAGGAATGAGGAGAATAATTTTTGACGCTCCAGGGGGTTGGTGAAGATTTGTTGTGGTAGGGAGTACAGGGCCTTATAGTATTTCTGGAAAAGGCCCATAATTACTTTGGGGTCATACGTTATGGTCCCATCAGGTTGACGCATCGCTGTCGGAGCCCCTGTGACATTAGAGTCCCGCAGCTGACGCACCAATATGGTATGGGGTTTATTGCCCCACGCGTAACACGCTGCCGGGAATATAAAAGTAATTTGTCCGTCTTGGCCAGTGGTAAATCTCTCAATCGGGCCCAAAGGAGAACTATACGCCTTAGCAGGTGTCGCGATCTACGTGCCTCCAATTGATGTTCTAGGGTTTTCAACTGGTCAGAAATGGTAGTTTGTTGCAGGTCCCGGTCTTTTTTAAGTCTAGAGCTGAGCGCTATACAATTGCCCCTAAAGACCGCTTTGTGGGCTTCCCACATCATAGATATAGAGGAAACCGAATTTAGGTTAAGGGTAAAGTATTCTGAAAGATGTTCAATAAGCTCTTGCTTGGTAGCTCGGGTGGTCAAAAGAGCATCATTCATACACCAGTGGCAAACCTTAGTATATGCTCCATTAGTCTTCAAAGAGATAGATATCGGGGCATGATCGGACCACGTGATAGTTCCAATGTCTGCGTCCGCTAATAGTCTAACGGTGGGGACATTGCCAAAAATGTAATCAATACGAGAGTGCGCAAAGTGCGGGTGAGAGTAGAAAGTGAAAGTCTTCGCCGAAGGGTAATTTATGCACCATAGGTCATATAATGCAAACTTCCTGACTAACCGTCTAAAGAGACGAGAGGTTCTACACTGTGCCTGAGGTATCACTCTCCCCTTCATGGGTAGGCGGTCTGAAGATTCGGAGAACGCGACATTGAAGTCCCCCCTACTATCAGGGCTGCTGGAAGGTAGCGGGAGAGTTTCAAAAACACCTTATTAAGAAAAGGTATCTGCACAGAATTTGGAGCATAAAGGTTACACAAAATCATGGGTGTACCCTGAAAAGAGGTCTTAAGAATGATATATCTGCCCTGTGGATCAGACACACACTCTTCCACCTGTAATGGGTGGTTAGCCGACAGTAAAATGGCTACTCCCGCCACCTTCCTACCACTGGAGGCAGTGTAGACTCGAGGGAATGCTTTGGCAGCAAATTTAAACGTACCAGCTGCATCTAAATGAGTCTCCTGCAGGAAGACCACATCCGCTCTATGAGAGCGACATTCCATCAAAGTTAGTCTACGCTTACTATTGGAGTTTAGGCCCTTGACATTTAAAGACATGCATTTAAACAGTTTTATATAGGTGGGGGTCAACGTACATGCTGAAGAAAAAACGTGGACAGATCCTCTTTAAATGGCCGTATTCTACAGGATCCTTCCGGGGTCCCCAGAAGCCGAATTTCGTTACAGTGGCATCTACAACAAATGAGAAAACAAGGAGAGAACAGAAGGGGAAAGGGGGACACACTAGACCACAAAAATACACAGAATAGCGTAAGATTAATCCAAACTTTGGACACTAACGTCCAGTAGAGGGCTAACAAGAAACACTGAAGAACAAGCACCAGGCCCTGTCTCAGCTCCCCTTTCACAATGGGAAGAAGGGAGAGGAAGAGGGCAAAGAGGAAAACCCTCAAGGAGTGACTGGGAATGTTCCGCAAATAGACATGCACAGAAATCAGTACATATAAATGCAAAATATACAACATTGCAAGGACAATAGGTTAAGCAACACGTCATAAAAGATGACAGCGAAGCTATGAATTTCAGAAGAGGAAAAAAAAAAAAGGAGACAGAAAACCTGCAACAATTCTTCACAAAACAAGAACTTCAAGGTCATGGGTGAACACCGCCATTAACAATAGCGAAATTGTTCAGGAGAGTGCAAATGAAAAAAGCTCTCAGAAAAAAAAAAAGCAACAATGTCAAGTGGGTGCAGGCCGCAACCCCGGGCTCACAGATCCATCCTGAGGAGGAGACCTTTGCCGCTTATGACGCATCATGGTTCAGATGGGCGGTGGAGCAACCGGCGGGTCAGGAATCCCCCAGTCATCCAACAATGGGGGAGGCACATCCAAGGAAGCGCAGAAGGCAGATCTGCATGGGTCTTCAGGGAGATAGTTTTTCCATTTCTTGAGACTATCAAGGCAAAGGGGTAACCCCAACGATAGGGTATCTTTCTCTTCCTCAGCACAGCCAGAAGAGGATGTAGCAATCGCCGTTTCTGGAGAGTCAGCCAAGAGAGATCCTGGTACAGCTGGACCCGGGCACCACGGAATTCAATGGTGCGAAGTGAGCGAGCCTTGGCCATAATGGACTCCTTCAACTGAAAGTCATGAACACAACAGATCACGTCCCGGCTTTGGGAGGAAGCATTTTTTGAAACGCAACTTAATAGGAAGGGGAGGCTGGGAATCCAGGACGGAATTAAAAAAGTCCCCTAGTACCTCATGAAGGTTCCCATTGGACTCAGATTCAGGCAGACCCCTAACTCTAATATTATTTTTGCGCCCCCTGTTGTCCAGATCTTCCAAGTGGCGCGTGTTATCCTTGATGTTTAAAGAATTGGAGGCAATAACGGACTGTAAGCGAGCAATGTACTGACGTGTGCCATCTAATTCCATTTCAAGAGAGTCCACACGCAATGACATTTGTTTAAAATCTAGCCTTAAGGAGGATATTTCAGTTTTGCAAGCATTTCTCACCTCCACCACTAGCGCTTTAAAGTCCTCTTTAGTACGTAAATGCTGGAGGGACTTCTGTAGGGCTATAAAAGCCTGTGAAAGCTGCAGGGCTCCCTCTTCTCCCTCATCCAGGGTGTCAGAAAGTTGGTCCCACGTTGGGGAGTCCCCCTCAGGGCGTTCAATTGTCTGAGGTAGGTCTGTAGGTTCCCCAGGGGCATTGGTCCACTCCCTGCGCTTCTGGGACGGAGTGGCCGAAAGTCCAGAGCGCTTGGGCGCCATCTTGGGTGGCATGCTCAATGCGGGTATCTGCTCCCACCTCACCAGTGTGTCAGCTACAGCTCCCTGCTGCCCTCCGAAGCAATGGCAACTGGGACTGAACTCCTGGGCCAAGGGAGAAAGCTGTCCCGGTCCTGCTAACTCAGGGGTGTCCCGCCGGAGATCCCGCTGCAGGGAGGAGTCATGTGGGGCAGCCGCAGACTCGGCAGCAGAGCAGGGAGAAGAAGGAAGGCCGTGAGCTCCCGACCGGACAGCAGGGCCGCGCCGCAGGTAGGACTCTATCAGCTGCGTCTTCAGCGGAGGTGTTAGGGTGCCTCTAAGTCTCCTGGGGTGCGACCTCCTCCCCATATAGCGCGGTCGCCGGGCGTATTTGTCTCCTGAAGCTGGTCTGGGTGGCGGAACTCAGGCTTCACGCGGCCATCTTGGTCAACGTCCAGGTCACGCCACTCGGCGCACATTTATTAAGACTGGCATTTTAGATGCAGGCGTCTCCATAACTTTCCATAACTTTGGCGCATCCAGCGCCAGTTCTAAATGTAAGTCATATAACTAGCTATCTTACATTTAGACCATTTTTTACAGCTAAAAAAGCCATATAAAATGGTAATTGAGATGGGCCGACTGGTCCGTTCCCTTCCCCGCCCACGCCATGCCCACAATTTTACACCTGGCAGGAGAAGTCACCGATAATGGCACAACTAACCATTGCACTACCAACTGTGCTGGAAATACGCCTAATATAGGAATATTTCAGTACAATAAATGACCCCCAATGTTTTTTCTGTGTACTGCAGGACAGGAAAGATCCAACAATTTGAGAGATGCTCTTTGCAGTCACTCTCTACTGGACAGCTCCTTTAAGTTTTCTATGAAATATTATACAACATGAGATTTTTTAATATACATTGTAGAGTAAACATAAAAATCCATGTTTTTACTGTTTTAGGGCTCAACCATACGAATGTATGTATTTTGCGGTCTGCAAAAAACGGATCTAAACTTTTGATCAGCTGAAAAACAGCCTGTTTCAGTTTATTAGTTGTTTTCATTAAATTGAATGCTCAAAAAATGTTTTGTCTCACTCCTATTTCTTCTTGTTGAAGCTCTACTTGGAACCTTGTTAAGATCCAGCCATGCTAAATATGATTTTTTGCCATTTTTCAAGTGGTCTTAAACTTTTGATGAGGACTGAATTTCACTAGCAGAAGAACCCGGCTTCGCATGGGTATATTTCATCTATTTTATTTAATGTTTGTGTGTGTCGTTAAAAGATATCGACAGTATCACCCATAACAGTGACCTCTACAGCACCCCGCCCCTTTAACAGTGAACTTCACAGTCCCCTACCCCTTAACACTGACCCCTCCACAGTGCCCCAACACTTTAAAATGGGACCCCCACTGCAGCCCTTCCCCTTAACTTTGACCTTCATAGCATCCTGCCCCTTTAACTACCTCCCGACCGCCTAACGCACGGATGCGTCCTGGAGGCGGTCGATTCATTCCTCCTGGACGCATCCGTGCGTCATCTCGCGAGACGCGAGATTTCGGTCAGAGCCGGCCCACGCATGTGCATCGCGGGCCGGCAAAAGTTCAAGGAGTATTTCGTCAGCAACCTGCCAGCCATCCGTGCGTCATATAAATATAAGGTGTTAAATTGCTTCTTTGCTCCTCTGCTGGTCCTTTTGGTCGGTTGGTTCCAGCAGAGGAGCAGACATCACAGTGAGTACCCACCAACACCACACTTAGCCCCAGATCACCCCCCATCACCCCAATTAACCCCTTGATCACCCCTTGATCGCCCCTGTCAATCACCTAGTGAAAGGGAAAAAAGTGATCAGTGTAAACTGTCACTTTTTTTCCCCACTGGTATTGACTGATAGGTTTTAGGATAGTTTAGGCCCCTTGGTTAGGTAGTTAGCGTCAATTAGCGCGCAGCCCACCGCACCGCAGTCACTGATTCGCTGATTAGCGTATCGCTAATCAGCTTTTGTACTTTTATAGTATCTGTAAGTGATCAAAACTGATCACAGTCAGATCTATAATTGTATTAGTGTCACCTTAGTTCACCCTCCACCCAAAACACAGTGTTTGCCCGATCAGGCCTGATCGGTCGCCCACACGTGCGTTCACCCACGCCCGCCCCGCCGCAGTGACAAATTTATTTTTATTTTTTTATCACTGCACAATCACTTTACAAGCGCTGTGGCGATAAAAAAAAACTGTTTTGATATTTTTTATCAATCACAGCGGCCTCCGGTACTTCGCTAGCCTCCCATTTGTAAGACAGGCTTGCTTTTTTTCTTGGGTAGTCTCAGGGAATACCCCTAAATTTAGTAGTCCAAATGTCAAACAGGGGGTATTCTTCTGAAGAGGCCTACAGGATTCTGACCCAGTCCGATGAGGAATGGGAACCCTCATCTGATGAATCTAGTGGGTCAGAATATGAACCTGTAGAAAGCAGTGGCAGTCTGACCCAAAGTTCGGACGAGGAGGTTGAGGTCCCTGATAGCACCAGGCGTACCCGGCCCCGTGTCGCTAGACCACAGGTTGCGCAGGATCCGTTTCAAGGGCAGCAGAGTGGGGCTGGTGCTGTCGGATTACGTGGTGAGGCATACACCAGCAGCGCAGCCCATCCTGGACCTAGTACCAGCACTGCTGTACAACATGGTGAAGTGGCAAGCACCAGAAGGGCAGTTGAAGCTGGTATGGTGGCACGTGCATTAGTTACCCCGTCGCAGCCACCGCACAGACAGGCCCGTAGAGCCCCTAGAGTCCCTGAGGTGCTGGCAAACCCTGATTGGCAGTCCCCAACTTCAGCCGCACCTGTAGTTCCCCCTTTCACCGCCCAGTCTGGAGTTTGGGTTGAGACACCTCAGATCGGTTCGGCACTGGGATTTTTTGAGCTGTTCTTGACTGCGGAGCTCTTGGACTTAGTCGTGACAGAAACAAATCGGTATGCCACTCAATTTATAGCCGCCAACCCGGGAAGCTTTTATGCCCAGCCTTTCCGGCATTGCGCTGCTGTCAGATTACACAAAAGTCGGTGTATGTGGCGCTGCAAGACGAGATTTCTCCTCTGCAGTAAAAGATACATTTGCCGAGGCATATGAGCTGAGGAGGCGGCGGTGTTCATATACTTTGGCAAACACTTTGTATATAAAAAAAAATAAAAAAATCCCGGCAATGATTTATTCATCCACATGTCGTTGTGTAGCCTTAGCCTAAAGCTGACCTACAGCAGTGAAGAAAAATGGCTGGGTTGTTATGGAAACCTGGAGTAAAACTGTGTGTATGTGGAGACTAAGGGCTTGCAAGCTTCTATTGGCTGATAAGGGACATGTGACCATGTGAATGGCAGTTGGGATATGAAGAGAAAGACTTGCAGGCTTGTATGTCTAATGTAGGTCATTTTTTGGGAATATCTCAGGAACGGTACGTCCTAGAGAGCTGAGACCCCCACAAGATTTCTTTCCAGGTAGCAAGGGATGTGTATTCCAAGTTTTGTTGAAATTGATAGTTGCATATTTGAGTGACTTATCCTAGGCATTCTGAGATTGTTTTCTCATGACACATTGTACTTCATGATGGCGTTAAATTTGAGTCAATATATTTCACCTTTATTTATAAAATAATCCAAAAATTAAGAAAAATTCTCAATTTTCTAAATTTGAATTTCTCTACTTTTAAGACAGATAGTAATACCTCATAAAATAGTTATTAATGAACATCCCCCATATGCCTTCTTTATGTTGGCATAATTTTGTAAATGTAATTTCATTTTTTTTAGGACATTAGAAGGCTTCAAATTTTAGAAGCAATTTTTTACACTTTCATCTAAATTTCCAAAGCCATTTTTTTAAGCACCAATTCAGTTATAAAATGATTTTGAAAGGCTCACGTAATAGAAACCACCCATTAATGACTAGTGATGAGCGGCAGGGGTCATATTCGAATTCGCGATATTTCGCAAATATTTTGTAGAATATTCGGTGAATATTCGTTATATTCTAAGATTTTTTTACTCGAAAAATCGACAAGGTAATGATTGCATAATATGCAAATTTGTGTAATGCCAAAAAAATTACAACTATTAGACAAAGAAGATTATAGCACTATATTAGCTAGATTGCTATATATTCTTTTTTTTTGAATATTCGCTATATTGCTATATATTCTTGTTTTAGAATATTACGAATATTCGAAAAAAACGAATATATTAGTTTTTCGAATATTCGTAATATTCCAAAGAAAGAATATATATCAATATAGCGAATATTCGAAAAATAACGAATATAGAGAAATTTAGCTAATATAGTGCTATAATCTTTGCCTAATAGTTGTAATTTTTTTCTCATCTGAAGTTCAGATTGGAAAAAAATTTCAACTATTGAAAAAAAGATTATAGCACTATATTAGCTAAATTGCTCTACATTTGTGTTTTTTTCGAATATTCGCTGTATTGCTATATGTTCTTGTTTTAGAATATTACGAATATTCGAAAAAACTAATATATTTGATATAGTTCTATATATTTGTTTTTTAGAATATTCATCATTTTTCCCATTTAAAGTCATGATTCCTCCCTGCTTCTTGCTTGTGGGCCAATGAGTCATTGGCCCACAAGCAAGAAGCAGGGAGGAATCATGTTTTTACTCAGCAATTGAAAAATTTGCGATAAAAATTTGCATTACGAAAATACACATTACGAAAATTTGCAATAAAAAAATCTTGAATATTCGAAATTACGAATATATATCACTATATTCAAAATATTCGTGAATTTTCGAAGTACCTATATTCGCGATAAAACTTTGCAATTCGAATAATCGTGATCAACACTATTAATGACCTTATTTTAGAAACTGCACCCCTCAAAATATTTAAAACTGATGCTACAAACTTTGTTAACCCTTGAGGTGATCCACAAGAATGAAAGGAAAATGGAGTGGAAATTTTAAAATTTCACTTTTTTGGTAGATTTTTTATGTTGATCAATTTTTTCTTGCAACACAGCAAAGGTTAACAGCAAAATAAACCTCAATATGCATTACTCTGATTCTGCAGTTTACAGAAATACCCCATATGTGGTGGTAAACTGCTCTATGGGCATTTGCCAGTGGTCAGAAGGAAAGAAGCGCAATATGGATTTTGGAGGCAGATTTTGTTAGAATTGTTTTTAGTCACCATTTTGTATTTGAAGAAATCATGATGTACCCCTACAGTGGAAACCCTTAAAAAGTGACCCCATTTTGGAAACTATGCCACTTAATATATTAGGGGGTACTGAGCACTTTTACCCCCTAAGCGTTTTACGGAATTTGGAAACACTTGACTGTGAAAATGAAAAGTTTAAGTTCTTCCAATAAAATGTTGCTTTAGCCCCAATTTTTTCATTTTCACAAGGGGTAACAGGAGAAAAAAGCACCCAATAATTTGTTACCCATTTTCTCCAGAATATGTCAACACCCCATATGTGGTGGAAAACTGCTGTGGGGGCACATGGCAGGATTCAGAATGGAAGGAGCGCCATATGGCTTTTGCAGCGCAGATTTTAAAGGATTGGTTTAGGGGGTGCCATTGGTTTACTTTTTTTGAGTGATTGTGTTATGTGGGGGCTCATTTTTTGAGGGATGAGTGACGTTTTTATTGGTACCATTTTGGGGTACATGAGACTTTTTGATCGCTTGGTATTACACTTTTTGTGAACCAAGGTGACAAAAAATGGCTGTTTTGGCATCCTTTTTTAAAACATTTTATAGCATTCATCTGAGGGACCATCTCATAGGATATTTTTATAGAGAAGGTTGTTACGATGCGGTGATACCCAATCTGTCTATTTTTTTTTTTTTTTAAGTTTTTGAACAGAATAAAATCTTGTTTTTGTGTGGCCATTTTCTGAGAGCCATATTTTTTTATTTTTTGGGCGATTGTCTTAAGTAGGGGCTCATTTTTTGCGGGATGAGATGACGGCTTGATTGATACCCTTTTGGGGTACATAAGACTTTTTGATCGCTTGGTATTACACTTTTTGTGAGGCAAGGTGTCCAGAAAATGGCTTTTTTGGCACTGTTTTTATTTACTTTTTTATGGCGTTCACCTGACGGAGTGGAATCATGTGATATTTTTATAAAGCCAGTCGATATGGAGCATGCGCCGATAACTAATATTTCTACTTTACTTTCTTTTGGGAAAACAATGTTTTTTTTTTAAATCTTGACATTTTTTTTTTTTGGTAAAACTATATTTTTTTTCACTTTTTTTCACTTTATTTTTTGTCCCACTCTGGGACTTCAACTTTTGCGTGTCTGATCCCTTGTACAATGCATTAAAATACTTCTGTATTGTAATGCATTGGCTGTAAGTGTATTACCACTGTAATACACTTCAGCCAGCTTACCTGTAAGATCAAGGGGGCTGGATCTTACAGGCATACAGGGAAGGCAGCCACGATGCCTAAGGAAGGCATCAGGCTGCCGTGCAAGCCATCAGGTCCCCATCACAGAAGCGTGGGGACCTGATGGGTGTTCCCTCCCTGCATGGACATCGCACTTGCTGCAGCCAGCGCTGACTGTGGCACATCTAGGGTTAATGTGCTGACATCTGTGTTTTCACCAATGGCGGTGCATACAGCAGAAGTCCGGCTATTAGTTACTGGCGGACCCCTGCAGCTGATCAGGCAGGTGCAGCTCCTGCACCCGCCCGATCAGGGCGCCGTAGTAATACGGCACTGGTATTTAATCCAGAGCAGCCAGCGCCGTACATGTATGGCACTGGTAGCGAACGGGTTAAAGGGGTTCTCAAGGAATTAAGAAAATGAAAATACTTAAATATTACTTTATTATAAATATATTCCCAAATATCTTTCATTAGTTATAATGGCTTGTTTTGTCTGGGAAGCAATCATTGGGGGAAATAAAATGGCCATCGTCCATTGGTGCATTCAAAACCTGTCCTAATCACACAGCAGGACAAGTTACAACACTGAGCTAATCAGCTGCCTCATTCTCCTCTCCTACTTGTCAGGGATTATGATCCTCAATACAGTTTAATATAATCTTCAGCTAAGTCTCTGTAGGAATGGAGTTCACAAGGAGATATAAAGTACAGAGAAGAGGGTGGGGTTGTGGATAATGAGCAGCACTTATACATAGTCTCTATTACTGCAGCCCTGCATTACCACAGTCTGTCTGTCCTCTCAGTACTTCATGTCTCCTCATGAACTCCATTCCTATAGAGATTCAGCTGAATTTCTTATTAGCTTTAGGCCTCATGCACACAACCGTTTTTTTTTTGCGGTCCGCAAAAACGGGTTCCGTTTTTCCGTGATCCGTTACCGTTTTTTCGTCCGTGGGTCTTCCTTGATTTTTGGAGGATCCACGGACATGAAAAAAAAGTCGTTTTGGTTTCCGCCTGGTCGTGCGGAGCCAAACGGATCCGTCCTGACTTACAATGCAAGTCAATGTGGACGGATCCGTTTGACGTTGACACATATTGCAAACGGATCCGTCCCCCATTGACTTTCAATGTAAAGTCAGGAGTTAATATACCATAGGATCAGAGTTTTCTCCAATCCGATGGTATATTTTAACTTGAAGCGTCCCCATCACCATGGGAACGCCTCTATGTTAGAATATACCATCGGATTTAAGTTACATCGTGAAACTCAGATCCGACAGTATATTCTAACACAGAGGCGTTCCCATAGTGATGGGGACGCTTCTAGTTAGAATATACTACGAACTGTGTACATGACTGCCCCCTGGTGGCCGCACACTGGCCACCAATGATATTACAATAAAGGGAGGGAGGGGGGGCCGACGGAGGCCGCACACTGGCCACCAATGATATTACAATAGAGGGAGGGGGGGGCGGGGGAGGCCGCACACTGGCCACCAATGATATTACAATAGAGGGAGGGGGGGGGGCCGGGGGAGGCCGCACACTGGCCACCAATGATATTCAAACTGGGGAGGGAGGGGGGTCTGCCCCCTGCTGCCTGGCAGCCCCTGATCTATTATAGAGCGCTATGATATGCACAATTAACCGCTCAGGTGCAGCACCTGAGGGGTTAATTGTGCGGATCACAGCCCCCTGTAAGAGATAGGGTGCTGCCAGGCAGCAGGGGGCAGTCATGTACACAGTTCGTAGTATATTCTAACTAGAAGCGTCCCCATCACTACGAAGTGAAAACTCATCTCTGAAAAAGCTTTTATGCAGCAAGGATCTTCGGATCCGTCTGTATGAAAGTAACCTACGGAGAAGGATCACGGACGCGGATGCCAATCTTGTGTGTATCCGTGTTCTTTCACGGACCCATTGACTTGAATGGGTCCGTGAACCGTTGTCCGTCAAAAAAATAGGACAGGTCATATTTTTTTGACGGACAGGAAACACGGATCACGGATGCGGCTGCAAAACGGTGCATTTTCCGATTTTTCCACGGACCCATTGAACAACGGCCACGGATGCACACAACGGTCGTGTGCATGAGGCCTAACTCAGCATCATAATCCCTGACAAGCAGAGCAGAGAAGAGGATCTATTTTATTTGTTCTAATGATTTTTCCCTAGACAAAATAAGCCATTATACCTAATCAAACAGGTTTGGGAATATATTTATAATGAAGTAATATTTAAGTATTTTAATTTTCTTAATTTCCGGAGAACCCCTTTAAGTCAGAGAGACATCTATGTAGACAACATTGGAGGTGTGGCCAGCACCAATACCTACAACAAATGGGTCATGGTATTTAGCCCCTTCCTGACTTTGCATTTTTTTGTTTCATTTTTTAATTCCCTGTCCTCCCAAAGCCATAACATTTGTATTTTCCTGTTCATATAGCTGTATAACAGCTTGTTTGTTGCAGGGCAAGTAGCACTTCCTAATGGCATCCATGTGCAGTAAAATTGGCATTCATTCTCCGAGTCAGGACGATTAGAGCAATACCACATTTATATATTTTTTCCTATGTTTTAATAGTTCAAATACATAAATAAATAAAAACTATTTAACTATATATATATATATATAAAAAACTATAATATTTTTTTTTTCTTTGCATCATTATATTCTGAGACACATCAATTTTTTATAGTTATGTCTGCGGAGCTGTGGGACGTGGTGATGCTAGCGATCTATAATTTTTTATTTTTTATTTTTTATCTTTAAGTACCAGGCCCATTTTCATTTTTGCATTTTTGTTTACCCCTCCCCTGCCACACACACACATTCTAATAACTTTTTACATTTTCCATTCAGATAGCCATATGAAGGCTTATTGTTTGTAGTGTGGGGATTCACTCTAGTAGTTAGGATTAACAGATGCAGCACAGAGGCAAAGTACAAGTTCTTGATTCAAAACATAAGTGTTTATTCACGTGAAAGCAAAACAAAAACGCAAGTTGCTTGGTGATCGTTCACACACATGAAAAGTTCATATACAAAACAGTCACCTTTTCTCCTGGGTGTTACTTCACACCCTGTTGGAAGTTCTGACTTGTCAAGTCCACAGGCGGCGTTAGGAGGCCTGTTCGCCCTCACAGGGATCTTAGCCCTCCAGCCCTCAAGCTGCAGATCCCAACACAGCCCTCAGATCACAGCACACAGACCTCCTGAGCTTCACTGTCAGATGGAGGTAATCCTCATAATCTGGCAGTGCTGGCTGGTTTTTATGCCTGGCAAAACCCAGCCTGGAACATGTGGAGTAGTCACCCACCCAGCACTTTGACTACTCCCAGTAAGAGCCGTCCTGGATCAGCTATTACAGCCATACTATGTATTATGGTGTCAAACAGCAACTGCTGCTGACACATAAAAACCGGCTCTTACTCCACCGAGGTCAGGAACCTCGGTGACACGTACCTATCATCCACAATGATTCCTTGTACCTTCTTACAGTAGGATAATAATATTTTTTTTTTATGGCATATCTTAATTTATCATGTCTTGTATTAAAAAATGGAATAAACTAAATATTTGTGGTGAACTTGAAAAAAACCACAATTCCTACCTAACTTTTTTAGACTTTCTGTCTACAGAGTTGCATAGGGATTTTTTTTTTTGCAGGGCGAACTGTAATTTTTATTGGTACTATTTTTAAGGTACATACAACTTTATGATCAGTGTAAAAAAAATGGCAAATCAAGTGTATTTTTATCATTTTGCCGTGCACTGCCTAGGAAGAATATTTTTTATATTTTAATAGTTCAGACATTTTCAGATGCAGTTGTACCTGGTTTGAACTTTTAGTATTTTTATATAATAACTTTTAGCCCCCTTGGTGGCCTAGAACCTGGGATCCACCCTAATCTCCTCACTGTCCAAGAACCCCAAAAAAATTATTTTACACTTTCCTCTCCCTCCTCAGTCCTAAAGTTCAAGCACCCATCATGGACCTCTCTGCTGAAGACCTAGCCACCTACTTCACAGAGAAAATAGAGCACATACAGCATGAAATAAGCTCCCAGCCACTAAGTATTATTGACCCACTTCCCCCCCTCATCTCCTCTAGCTCACTGTCCAAATTTGACCCAGTATCAGAAGAAGAAGTCTCCAGGCTCCTCTCTTCTTCTCGTCCTACCACATGCACCTCTGACCCCATTCCCTCACACCTACTCCAGCCTCTCTCTTTTCGGCGGTCACCACTTACCTAACAAAAATCTTCAACCTCTCCCTCTCTTCTGGTATCTTCTCCTCCTCTTTCAAACACTCCATCATTATTCCATTATAAAAAAAAAAAACTTCTCTTGACCCATCCTGCACAACTAACTACAGACCAGTCTCCAATCTTCCCTTCATCTCTAAACTCTTGGAGTGTCTGGTCTACTCTTGCCTCATCCGCTATCTCTCAATTTACTCTCTGCTTGATCCACTACAATCTGGCTTCAGCACCCTACACTCGAGAGAAACTGCCCTCACCAAAGTGACAAATTACCTCCTGACAGCACTAAGCAACGGTGACTACTCTCTGCTCATTCTCCTTGACCTCTCTGCAGCTTTTGACACTGTAGACCACCATCTCCTACTCACAGTGCTTCAATCCATCGGCCTAAAGGACACTGCCCTCTTCTGTTTTTCTTCATATATCTTTAGCCGTTCTTTCATTGTATCATTCACTGGCTCCACTTCTCCACCTTTCCCTCTCACTGTTGGAGTTCCTCAGGGTTCAGTCCTAAGCCCTCTCCTCTTTTCTCTCTACACAGCCCAAGTTGGACAGAACATCAGAAGAATTGGTTTCCAGTACCATCTCTATGCTGATGACACACAACTATACACGTCATCCCCTGACATCACCCCTGCTATACTACAGAACACAAGTGACTGCCTGCCATCTCTAATATCATGTCCTCTCTCTATCTGAAACTAAATATTTCAAAAACTGAAATTCTTGAGATTTCTCCATCTACTAACCTACCTAAACCTGATATCTCCCTCTCAGTGTGTGGCACTACTATCAGGCCCAGGCAGCATGCCCGCTGCCGCAGAGTGACATTTGACACTGATCTATCCCTAACCTTCTGATACTAGTCTCTCTCCCTCTCATGTTGCCTGCACCTCAAAAACATATAGAGAACCCGCCCCTTTCTCATTATGGAAACAACAAAAACTCTCATTGTTGCCCTGATACATTCCCGCCTTGATTACTGTAACTCACTATTAATAGGTATCCCCTTCACCAGACTCTCCCCTCTCCAATCTATTCTTAATGCAGCAGCCAGGGTCACCTATCTGTCCAAAACTTTTAGAAACCTTTTAAGCTTTCTTTTTCTCTTATTTTAAATCCTCTTAGGGGACTTTAACAAGCAATTGTCTCATCAAATCTCCATAGATGCAATGATTTAACATTACAGCCTGAGGGATATTCACTATGTTCCTTTCAAGACCCGAACTGGTTAAAGAGAACCTGTCACCATGAATTGCAATCTACAGGCATCATGTTGTGGAGCAGGAGGAGCTGAGCAGATTGATAAATAGTTTTATGGGAAAAGATCCAGCAAAATTATGTAATTTATTCGATAAAATCTTTGCTCTTTCTGAGCTCAGTAGCCAAGTGGATGGTGTTATCAGTGATTTACAACTATCTATGTATATAGGTGATGCTATCAATCACTGCTAAGATGACCCACATGGCTACAAAGCTCACAAAGAGCAATGATTTAGGGTTTGCTCGCAACTGCTTTGGAAGCTTTATTCGGGTCATTGTCAAAGATTCTATCAAAAAGACCAGACAAAAAAGTCCTGCATGCGAGATTTTTTTGTCCGTTAAAAAAAATTGGTTCCCAAACGGAAACCAAACAGACTCCATTGTAGTTAATGGAGTCTGTTTAGTTATGTTTGTCTCTTTTTATGGGCCCAATATGGTACTTCCATTGTTTTTGTTGTTCTGCTCCTGTAACTGAACAGAACAACAGAAATATATAGCGGTGGTGTGAACTAATTCCTAAATGTATAAATTACATGCTGAATCTTTTCCCACAAAACTAAATATCAATCTGCTCAGCTCCTTCTGCTCTATATCATGCTGGTTCCAGATTGCACAGTGTTTTTATGCTTTCATGGCACCTTCTGAGATGTCTATAAAGTTACAAGCTAATCCACAGTGAGTTAAAGAAGACGTGACCAATCCTGACATACATGTTTTGACTATTTCCATCCCCTTGTAATGACAGTTCTGGAACATGTATTCTTATGACTCTATGTTGTGCCAATCCATTATTATTCCATCTAGAAGTTATGAATGAATTACTAGCTGTTTGCATAAGGGTCCAGGTGGGTATTACAAGTTGGGGATGTGTCCCTGCATAGTCTGACACTATCAATGCTGCCAGTGTCAGACTGAGTATGTACACCCCCAACTGGTTACCACCCCTTTGTACCCTTACTGCAGACTGCTAGCAATTAATTCAGAACTTCTAGTGGAAATAATAAACTAATGGTACAACATAGACTCATAAGAATTGATGTTCCAGAATTGTTATTGCAAGCCATATGCAAGTAATTACTAAAGCAGACATGTCAGGAGAGGTTGCAGGTCCTCTGTAAAGAGAAATGTTGGCCAGATTATCAGATATTCACCTGAGCCTCCATGTTGGGATCATATGGGATTAAAATGTGATAAACTGTGTCCTATAAGGCCCCTTTCACACGAGCAAGTTTTCCATGCGGGTGCAATGCGTGACGTTAAGGCCCCTTTCACACGAGCGAGTTTTCCGTGCGGGTGCAATGCGTGACGTGAACGCATAGCACCCGCACTGAATCCTGGCCCATTCATTTTAATGGGTCTGTGTACATGAGCGTTGTTTTTCACGCATCAGTTCTGCGTTGCGTGAAAATCGCAGCATGTTCTATATTCTGCGTTTTTCACGCAGCCCTGGCCCCATAGAAGTGAATGGGGTTGCGTGAAAAACGCATTGCATCCGCAAGCAAGTGCGGGTGCGATGCGTTTTTCACTGATGGTTGCTAAGAGATGTTGTTTGTAAACCTTCAGTTTTTTATCATGCGCGTAAAAAATGCATCAAAACGCATTGCACCCGCGCGGAAAAAACTGAACAACTGAACGCAATCGCAGACAAAACTGACTGAACTTGCTTGCAAAATAGTGCGAGTTTCACTGAACGTACCCTGAACGCATCCGGACCTAATCCGTCACGCTCGTGTGAAAGAGGCCTAATTCAAAGGCTCCCCACCTCCTGTAGTTCATGTAAAGCAGAATGCAAACACTGATATCTTTACAAGGTGTAGGGTGCAGGGAAAACATAATGGTAAAACAGAATTTTGATTGTCTGTCTTGTCTAAAGTTCACTACATATTTCTTTTTACTAGTTTGATCTAAAAGCCATCGATTACTCCTTTCCTGCAAAAATGAAATAGTACTCGTTTTTTTTTATTTTTATTAAGCTTATTTCCAAAGTTGTTCTGGTTGTAAAGTTAGTCATAATCTGAAGTTCGATGGATCTGCAACGGCCGGTGGCCATTTTTATTTTAAGGTAAGTTATGTTAATGAACAAACTATAAAAAAAATACAATAAAATCCTCCAGATTCTATGCAGTCCGAAATGGTTTGTGGATTTGAAGAATGACATGTTATTGTTTGCAGTGATTAGAGCCTGGAGCAGAAGGTTATATTTTCCACTGCAGTTTGTGAATAGACATATCACAAAATGCAATCTGTTAGCTTGGACTCCATTTGCTGTATCTTTTATATTTCTTTGGCAGATTAGAACAATGTCCTCATACAGCAATGAAGCAAGCAGCATATGCCCAATTCATTCTCACTGTGCCACCCTTCTTATCTTTATTCCAAGCACTGCTTCTTCCTTGTCTATGTGCTGTGAAATACCTGGTTCCGGCTCTCTTGCATATGGAATGTCGAAACATTACCCCATACTCTGCTGGGAAATGTATAACTTGTGTTACATCCTTATTCTGTGTAATAGTAATGCACAGGCAAAATGCTAATTAATTATGAAACAAATGAATTATAACACTCTTCATAAATCCTCCAGATATTAACATATTGTAGTGATGCCTGAATTATGTATTCATCGCACATAGAATCAGTGTATAGTAGAGAAAGTCCTAACCTCAGTTTTTTTTTTTTTATACACAGCTTACCTATAAGTAACCCACTATTCCATAATTAAAATACTGTATCTAAAATGTACCTAGACATCAATATGACCTAACCAAATAATATGCAATGATATACAGTATATATAATATAATAATATATCTAATATAATGATTCTAATAGTCTAGTAAAGTCATTATCTTTTTCCTGCTGGGAGCACACACTATGGAGAGCAAATGCAGGAAATGGTTCATTCTCATGGTTACTCTTAGGGCTCATTAACAAAGCTTAAAATGTATCAGATATTAGTTTACCACTTTAACTAAATCCAAGCATTCCCTGTTACATGGAAATTTTGGGAGGGTTCTATATACAGAATAAAGACTGTTCTACACAAAAAAATAATAATAATATTGATGACCTACAGTATACTCATATCTGCCATGCCATCTCCTGTCTCTCTTCCTGCTTGCCATATATATATAGCATATAAATAGTGATGAGCGACAGAGGCAATATTCGAATTTGCTATATTTTGCGAATATTTTGAAGAATTCCAGAATTTGCAATTATTTTCTTGATTGCGAAAATCGACAATGTAATATGCGCGTATTACGCGTGCAAGACAGGCATGGTTGCTACATTTTTCAAGCTGCTATAAGTTTCCTGAGACTGGAGAAAATGGTTGGTACGGCAGAACATTACAAAATAGCTTTATATGCAGATAGAGTGCTCCAATATATTCGCGAATGGGCGCAAATCGGCAATTAACGATGTGCATATTTTTGCTCAATACGTGCAACTTCACATTTTAGCAGGTCTGACTACATATTACTTATTGGTGCACTAAGTGTTGTTGTGAACTTGTGACATCACAGCACTATGTATGTCTGTAGCATGTATGTATGGACAGCAGAACCTATCAGCTACACTATATCACTATCTAACCTACACTGACTATCTCCCACTAACTATATGTATTATATATACAGTACAGACCAAAAGTTTGGACACACCTTCTCATTCAAAGAGTTTTCTTTATTTTCATGACTATGAAGGCATCAAAACTATGAATTAACACATGTGGAGTTATATACATAACAAACAAGTGTGAAACAACTGAAAATATGTCATATTCTAGGTTCTTCAAAGTAGCCACCTTTTGCTTTGATACTGCTTTGCACACTCTTGGCATTCTCTTGATGAGCATCAAGAGGTAGTCCCCTGAAATGGTTTTCACTTCACAGGTGTGCCCTGTCAGGTTTAATAAGTGGGATTTCTTGCCTTATAAATGGGGTTGGGACCATCAGTTGCGTTGAGGAGAAGTCAATTGGATACACAGCTGATAGTCCTACTGAATAGACTGTTAGAATTTGTATTATGGCAAGAAAAAAGCAGCTAAGTAAAGAAAATCGAGTGGCCATCATTACTTTAAGAAATTAAGGTCAGTCAGTCAGCCGAAAAATTGGGAAAACTTTGAAAGTAAGGGCTATTTGACCATGAAGGAGAGTAATGGGGTGCTGCGCCAGATGACCTGGCCTCCACAGTCACCGGACCTGAACCCAATCGAGATGGTTTGGGGTGAGCTGGACCGCAGAGTGAAGGTAAAAGGGCCAACAAGTGCTAAGCATCTCTGGGAACTCCTTCAAGACTGTTGGAAGACCATTTCAGGGAACTACCTCTTGAAGCTCATCAAGAGAATGCCAAGAGTGTGCAAAGCAGTAATCAAAGCAAAAGGTGTCTACTTTGAAGAACCTAGAATATGACATATTTTCAGTTGTTTCACACTTGTTTGTTATGTATATAATTCCACATGTGTTAATTCATAGTTTTGATGCCTTCATAGTCATGAAAATAAAGAAAACTCTTTGAATGAGAAGGTGTGTCCAAACTTTTGGTCTGTACTGTATATATATAAACTAACTAACTATCGAATGTAATTAAACAGTAAAGCACAGAGCACAGCAATGACACTGCTGTCTCTCTCAGAATTCCAAAAAAACACAGAAAATAGCTGCTGGGGAGGTTCTTATATAGTAAGGGGTAAGCAACTTTCCTATTGGCTGCTAGGGATGTTGCTAAGCTCAGACAAAGACATTGCAGCCTTCTCATTGGCCCACAAGCAAGAAGGGAGGTTACTGATGAAAAATAAATCTAGAATATTCAAGAATATGAATATATAGCACTATATTCTAAATATTTGCGAATTCTCGAAGTGGCGATATTTGTGCATGATTTGTTGCAGCAGCCCCATTTCTCTGTGTTGTGATGTCATAACTGCAGCAGGAAGTAGAGAACGATGGAGGACTGGGAAAAGAGGAGAGAACAGGAGTGGAGGGGAATAGTGAAGGCGAGTGTACCTTTTTTAAACTATTTTGATCCTGCTGAGATCTTGGCGCTTTTTGAAAGGCTGCAAAGCAGCCAATCAACAAGCGTCATACTACTTGCCCCAAGAGGCCATCACAGCCTTGCCTACTATTGGCATGGCTGTGATTGGCCAGTGCAGCATGTGACCCAGCCTCTATATAAGCTTGGGTCACGTTGCGCTGCACGTCACTCTGCTGATTCAAGCATAGGGAGAGGTTGCAGCTGCGAAGTTAGGGCGAGATTAGGCAGTGATTAACTCCTCCAAAAGACTTCATTCTGTGATCGATCTGCAGCTGTGGATCATTGAAGTGCTAGTATTGACTTGCTCACTTTTTTGAGGTTGCCCAGAGCGTTTTTAGATCACTTTTTTTCTGGGGTGATCGGCGGCCATTTTGTGACCTGGGGTGCGCCAGCACAAGCTATCACCAAGTGTATTTAACCATCAATAGTGTGGTTATTTTGTGCTATATCCTACATCAGCTGCAGGCTGAGCCTGTGTCACCGAAGTGCATTTAACCATCAACAGTCTGGTTATTGTTTGGCCATATACTACATCAGCTGCAGGCTGAGCCTGTGTCACCGAAGTGCATTTAACCATCAACAGTCTGATTATTTTTTGCCCATATACTACATCTGGTGCAGGCTGAGCCTGTGTCACCCAAGTGCATTTAACCATCAACAGTGTGGTTATTTTTTGGCCATATACTACATCAGGGGCAAGTTGAGCCTGTCACCCAGCGCCTAAAAAATCGACCTGACATTTCTATTCAAGCAAATCTGTACTGTTTTAGCTGGTCAAGTTATTTGTAGTGACCGTAAAAGCACACTTTTTTTTCTGGGTTGAAAAACTATTCCCAAATTTGCCATTCTCCAAATAACTAGTTTCTGGTAATTGAGGCCTACTTGAAATCTATCCCAAAAAGGATATCTTACATTGAAGGTAATGATAGTGTCATTCAGAAAAACCTAAGACACACGCTACCGTGCAGATAGAAGTCTGATTCTGAGATTAAACCTTAACCTGTCACACAGTGCAAAAAAAAACAGGTCTCACATTTCTATTCAAGCAAATCTGTACTGTTTTAGCTGGTCAAGTTATTTGTAGCGACCGTAAAAGCACACTTTTTTTTTCTGGGTTGAAAAACTATTCCCAAATTTGCCATTCTCCAAATAACTAGTTTCTGGTATTTGAGGCCTACTTGAAATCTATCCCAAAAAGGATATCTTTCATTGAAGGTACTGATAGTGTCATTCAGAAAAACCTAAGACACATGCTACCGTGCAGATAGAAGTCTGATTCTGAGATTAAACCTTAACCTGTCACACAGTGCAAAAAAAAACAGGTCTCACATTTCTATTCAAGCAAATCTGTACTGTTTTAGCTGGTCAAGTTATTTGTAGCGACCGTAAAAGCACACTTTTTTTTCTGGGTTGATAAACTATTTCCAAATTTGCCATTCTCCAAATAACTAGTTTCTGGTATTTGAGGCCTACTTGAAATCTATCCCAAAAAGGATATCTTACATTGAAGGTACTGATAGTGTCATTCAGAAAAACCTAAGACACACGCTACCGTGCAGATAGAAGTCTGATTCTGAGATTAAACCTTAACCTGTCACACAGTGCAAAAAAAAAAACAGGTCTCACATTTCTATTCAAGCAAATCTGTACTGTTTTAGCTGGTCAAGTTATTTGTAGCGACCGTAAAAGCACACTTTTTTTTCTGGGTTGAAAAACTATTCCCAAATTTGCCATTCTCCAAATAACTAGTTTCTGGTATTTGAGGCCTACTTGAAATCTATCCCAAAAAGGATATCTTACATTGAAGGTACTGATAGTGTCATTTAGAAAAACCTAAGACACACGCTACCGTGCAGATAGAAGTCTGATTCTGAGATTAAACCTTAACCTGTCACACAGTGCAAAAAAAAACAGGTCTCACATTTCTATTCAAGCAAATCTGTACTGTTTTAGCTGGTCAAGTTATTTGTAGCGACCGTAAAAGCACACTTTTTTTTCTGGGTTGAAAAACTATTCCCAAATTTGCCATTCTCAAAATTGTGGTGAACGGGAACAATGAGGAAAACATCTAATAAGGGACGCGGACGCGGAAGTGGACATGGTCGTGGTGGTGTTAGTGGACCCTCTGGTGCTGGAAGAGGACGTGGCCGTTCTGCCACAGCCACACGTCCTAGTGTACCAACTACCTCAGGTCCCAGTAGCCGCCAGAATTTACAGGGATATTTGGTGGGGCCCAATGCCGTTCTAAGGATGGTAAGGCCTGAGCAGGTACAGGCATTAGTCAATTGGGTGGCCGACAGTGCATCCAGCACGTTCACATTATCTCCCACCCAGTCTTCTGCAGAAAGCGCACAGATGGCGCATGAAAACCAAGCCCATCAGTCTGTCACATCACCCCCATGCATATCAGGGAAACTGTCTGAGCCTCAAGTTATGCAGCAGTCTCTTATGCTGTTTGAAGACTCTGCTGCCAGGGTTTCCTAAGGGCATCCACCTAGCTCTTCACCAGGGGTGGAAGAGATAGAATGCACTAACGCACAACCACTAATGTTTCCTGATGATGAGGACATGGGAATACCACCTCAGCACGTCTCTGATGATGACGAAACACAGGTGCCAACTGCTGCGTCTTTCTGCAGTGTGCAGACTGAACAGGAGGTCAGGGGTCAAGACTGGGTGGAAGACGATGCAGGGGACGATGAGGTCCTAGACCCCACATGGAATGAAGGTCGTGCCACTGACTTTCACAGTTCGGAGGAAGAGGCAGTGGTGAGACCGAGCCAACAGCGTAGCAAAAGAGGGAGCAGTGGGCAAAATCAGAACATCCGCCGCCAAGAGACTCCGCCTGCTACTGACCGCCGCCATCTGGGACCGAGCACCCCAAAGGCAGCTTCAAGGAGTTCCCTGGCATGGCACTTCTTCAAACAATGTGCTGACGACAAGACCCGAGTGGTTTGCACGCTGTGCCATCAGAGCCTGAAGCGAGGCATTAACGTTCTGAACCTTAGCACAACCTGCATGACCAGGCACCTGCATGCAAAGCATGAACTGCAGTAGAGTAAACACCTTAAAAACAAGGAAGTCACTCAGGCTCCCCCTGCTGCCTCTTCCTCTGCCTCTGGAGAAACGTTGGCACCTGCCGCCCAGCAAACATGGGATGTACCACCAACACCACCGCCTGCGTCACCAAGCATCTTAACCATGTCACACGGCAGTGTTCAGCTCTCCATCTCACAAACATTTGAGAGAAAGTGTAAATTCCCACCTAGCCACCCTCGATCCCTGGCCCTGAATGCCAGCATTTCTAAACTAGTGGCCTATGAAATGCTGTCATTTAGGCTGGTGGACACACACAGCTTCAAACAGCTCATGTCACTTGCTGTCCCACAGTATGTTGTTCCCAGCCGCCACTACTTCTCCAAGAGAGCCGTGCCTTCCCTGCACAAACAAGTGTCCGATAAAATCAAGTGTGCACTGCGCAACGCCATCTGTGGCAAGGTCTACCTAACCACAGATACGTGGACCAGTAAGCACGGCCAGGGACGCTATATCTCCCTAACTGCACACTGGGTAAATGTAGTGGCGGCTGGGCCCCAGGCGGAGAGCTGTTTGGCGCACGTCCTTCCGCCGCCAAGGATCGCAGGGCAACATTCTTTGCCTCCTGTCTCCTCCTACTCAGCTTCCTCCTCCTCTTCTTCCACATGCTCATTCAGTCAGCCACACACCTTCACCACCAACTTCAGCACAGCACGGGGTAAACGTTAGCAGGCCATTCTGAAACTCATATGTTTGGGGGACAGGCCCCACACCGCACAGGAGTTGTGGCGGGGTATAGAACAACAGACCGACGAGTGGTTGCTGCCGGTGAGCCTCAAGCCCGGCCTGGTGGTGTGCGATAATGGGCGAAATCTCGTTGCAGCTCTGGGACTAGCCGGTTTGACGCACATCCCTTGCCTGGCGCATGTGCTGAATTTGGTGGTGCAGAAGTTCATTCGCAACTACCCCGACATGTCAGAGCTGCTGCATAAAGTGCGGGCCGCCTGTTCGCGCTTCCGGCGTTCACACCCTGCCGCTGCTCGTCTGTCTGCGCTACAGCATAACTTCTGCCTTCCCGCTCACCGCCTCATATGCGACGTACCCACCAGGTGGAACTCCACCTTGCATATGCTGGACAGACTGTGCGAGCAGCAGCAGGCCATAGTGGAGTTTCAGCTGCAGCACGCACGGGTCAGTCGCACTGTGGATCAGACACACTTCACCACCAATGACTGGGCCTCCATGCGAGACCTGTGTGCCCTGTTGCGCTGTTTCGAGTACTCCACCAACATGGCCAGTGGCGATGACGCCGTTATCAGCGTTACAATACCACTTCTATGTCTCCTTGAGAAAACACTTAGGGCGATGATGGAAGAGGAGGTGGCCCAGGAGGAAGAGGAGGAAAAGGGGTCATTTTTAGCACTTTCAGGCCAGTCTCTTCGAAGTGACTCAGAGGGAGGTTTTTTGCAACACCAGAGGCCAGGTACAAATGTGGCCAGACAGGGCCCACTACTGGAGGATGAGGAGGAGGTAGAGGAGGATGAGGATGAAGCATGTTCACAGCGGGGTGGCACCCAAAGCAGCTCGGGCCCATCACTGGTGCGTGGCTGGGGGGAAACACAGGACGATGACGATACGCCTCCCACAGAGGACAGCTTGTCCTTAACTCTGGGCAGCCTGGCACACATGAGCGACTACATGCTGCAGTGCCTGCGCAACGACAGCAGAGTTGCCCACATTTTAACGTGTGCGGACTACTGGGTTGCCACCCTGCTGGATCCCCGGTACAAAGACAATGTGCCCACCTTACTTCCTACACTGGAGCGTGATAGGAAGATGCGCGAGTACAAGCGCACGTTGGTAGACACGCTACTGAGAGCATTCCCAAATGTCACAGGGGAACCAGTGGAAGCCCAAGGCGAAGGCAGAGGAGGAGCAAGAGGTCACCAACGCAGCTGTGTCACGCCCAGCTCCTCTGAGGGCAGGGTTAGCATGGCAGAGATGTGGAAAAGTTTTGTGAACACGCCACAGCTAAGTGCACCACCACCTGATACGGAACGTGTTAGCAGGAGGCAACATTTCACTAACATGGTGGAACAGTACCTGTGCACACCCTCCACGTACTGACTGATGGTTCGGCCCCATTCAACTTCTGGGTCTCCAAATTGTCCACGTGGCCAGAGCTAGCCTTTTATGCCTTGGAGGTGCTGGCCTGCCCGGCGGCCAGCGCTTTGTCTGAACGTGTATTCAGCACGGCAGGGGGCGTCATTACAGACAAACGCAGCCGCCTGTCTACTGCCAATGTGGACAAGCTGACGTTCATAAAAATGAACCAGGCATGGATCCCACAGGACCTGTCTATCCCTTGTGCAGATTAGATATTAACTACCTCCCCTTAACAATATATTATTCTACTCCAGGGCACTTCCTCATTCAATACTATTTTTAATTTCATTTTACCATTATATTGCGGGGCAATCCAAAGTTGAATGAACCTCTCCTCTGTCTGGGTGCCGGGGCCTAAATGTGTGACAGAGGCCTGTTCCAGTGGTGGGTGACGTGAAGCCTGATTCTCTGCTATGACATGAAGACTGATTCTGCGCTGACATAAGGCCAGATTCTCTGTTACGGGACCTCTCTCCTCTGCCTGGGTGCCTGGGCCTAAATGTGTGACAGTGGCCTGTTCCAGTGGTGGGTGACGTGATGCCTGATTCTCTGCTATGACATGAAGACAGATTCTGTGCTGACATAAAACCAGATTCTCTGTTACAGGACCTCTCTCCTCTGTCTGGGTGCCGGGGCCTAAATGTGTGACAGTGGCCTGTTCCAGTGGTGGGTGACGTGAAGCCTGATTCTCTGCTATGACATGAAGACTGATTCTGCGCTGACATAAGGCCAGATTCTCTGTTACGGGACCTCTCCCCTCTGCCTGGGTGCCTGGGCCTAAATGTGTGACAGTGGCCTGTTCCAGTGGTGGGTGACGTGAAGCCTGATTCTCTGCTATGACATGAAGACTTATTCTGTGCTGACATCAGGCCAGATTCTCTGTTACGGGACCTCTCTCCTCTGCCTGGGTGCCTGGGCCTAAATGTGTGACAGTGGCCTGTTCCAGTGGTGGGTGACGTGATGCCTGATTCTCTGCTATGACATGAAGACAGATTCTGTGCTGACATAAGGCCAGATTCTCTGTTACAGGACCTCTCTCCTCTGCCTGGGTGCCGGGGCCTAAATGTGTGACAGTGGCCTGTTCCACTGGTGGGTGACGTGAAGCCTGATTCTCTGCTATGACATGAAGACTGATTCTGCACTGACATAAGGCCAGATTCTCTGTTACGGGACCTCTCTCCTCTGCCTGGGTGCCTGGGCCTAAATGTGTGACAGTGGCCTGTTCAAGTGGTGGGTGACGTGAAGCCTGATTCTCTGCTATGACATGAAGACTTATTCTGTGCTGACATAAGGCCAGATTCTCTGTTACGGGACCTCTCTCCTCTGCCTGGGTGCCTGGGCCTAAATGTGTGACAGTGGCCTGTTCCAGTGGTGGGTGACGTGATGCCTGATTCTCTGCTATGACATGAAGACTGATTCTGCGCTGACATAAGGCCAGATTCTCTGTTACGGGACCTCTCTCCTCTGCCTGGGTGCCTGGGCCTAAATGTGTGACAGTGGCCTGTTCCAGTGGTGGGTGACGTGATGCCTGATTCTCTGCTATGACATGAAGACAGATTCTGTGCTGACATAAGGCCAGATTTTCTGTTAGAGGACCTCTCTCCTCTGTCTGGGTGCCGGGGCCTAAATGTGTGACAGTGGCCTGTTCCAGTGGTGGGTGACGTGAAGCCTGATTCTCTGCTATGACATGAAGACTGATTCTGCGCTGACATAAGGCCAGATTCTCTGTTACGGGACCTCTCTCCTCTGCCTGGGTGCCTGGGCCTAAATGTGTGACAGTGGCCTGTTCCAGTGGTGGGTGACGTAAAGCCTGATTCTCTGCTATGACATGAAGACTTATTCTGTGCTGACATAAGGCCAGATTCTCTGTTACGGGACCTCTCTCCTCTGCCTGGGTGCCTGGGCCTAAATGTGTGACAGTGGCCTGTTCCAGTGGTGGGTGACGTGAAGCCTGATTCTCTGCTATGACATGAAGACTGATTCTGCGCTGACATAAGGCCAGATTCTCTGTTACGGGACCACTCTTCTCTGCCTGGGTGTCTGGGCCTAAATGTGTGACAGTGGCCTGTTCCAGTGGTGGGTGACGTGAAGCCTGATTCTCTGCTATGACATGAAGACTGATTCTGCGCTGACATAAGGCCAGATTCTCTGTTACGGGACCTCTCTCCTCTGCCTGGGTGCCTGGGCCTAAATGTGTGACAGTGGCCTGTTCCAGTGGTGGGTGACGTGATGCCTGATTCTCTGCTATGACATGAAGACTTATTCTGTGCTGACATGAAGCCAGATTCTCTGTTACGCGACCTCTCTCCTCTGCCTGGGTGCCTGGGCCTAAATATGTGACAGTGGCCTGTTCCAGTGGTGGGTGACGTGATGCCTGATTCTCTGCTATGACATGAAGACAGATTCTGTGCTGACATAAGGCCAGATTCTCTGTTACGGGACCTCTCTCCTCTGCCTGGGTGCCTGGGCCTAAATGTGTGACAGTGGCCTGTTCCAGTGGTGGGTGACGTGAAGCCTGATTCTCTGCTATGACATGAAGACTGATTCTGTGCTGACATGAAGCCAGATTCTCTGCTATGGCATGAAGAGACTGATTCTGTGCTGATATGAAGCCAGATTCTTTGCTATGGCATGAAGAGACTGATTCTCTGCTGACGTGAAGCCAGATTCTCTGCTATGGGTCCTCTGTCCAATTGATATTGGGTCATTTTTATTTTTTTAATTTTTATTTTAATTCATTTCCCTATCCACATTTGTTTGCAGGGGATTTACCTACATGTTGCTGCCTTTTGCAGCCCTCTAGCTCTTTCCTGGGCTGTTTTACAGCCTTTTTAGTGCCCAAAAGTTCGGGTTTCCATTGACTTCAATGGGGTTCGGGACGAAGTTAGGGTCGGGTTCGGATCCCGAACCCGAACATTTCCGGGAAGTTCGGCCGAACTTCTCGAACCCGAACATCCAGGTGTTCGCTCAACTCTAGTCATGAGGGAAGTTAAGTATTCCATTCTTCTAACATCCAAGACACTGGTTAAAGGTCAGAGCGAGTAGGCCTGTCTTGACGTTTCCAAAAACTGGTTACAAGACGTCTTGCCGCTGTCAATATGTGCAATACAAGTAATAGGGTGTATTTATCCAGGGGAGCAGGAGGCATATTCAACAAATATACAGTGGCGGAAATAATTATTTGACCCCTCACTGATTTTGTAAGTTTGTCCAATGACAAAGAAATGAAAAGTCTCAGAACAGTATCATTTCAATGGTAGGTTTATTGTAACAGTGGCAGATAGCACATCAAAAGGAAAATCGAAAAAATAACTTTAAATAAAAGATAGCAACTGATTTGCATTTCATTGAGTGAAATAAGTATTTGAACCCTCTAACAAAAAAAGACTTAATACTTGGTGGAAAAACCCTTGTTTGCAAGCACAGAGGTCAAACGTTTCTTGTAATTGATGACCAAGTTTGCGCACATTTTAGGAGGAATGTTGGTCCACTCCTCTTTGCAGATCATCTCTAAATCCCTAAGGTTTCGAGGCTGTCTCTGTGCAACTCTGAGCTTGAGCTCCCTCCATAGGTTTTCGATTGGATTAAGGTCCGGAGACTGACTAGGCCACTCCATGACCTTAATGTGCTTCTTCTTGAGCCACTCCTTTGTTGCCTTTGCTGTATGTTTTGGGTCATTGTCGTGCTGGAACACCCATCCACGACCCATTTTCAGTTTCCTGGCAGAGGGAAGGAGGTTGTCGCTCAGGATTTCACGATACATGGCTCCGTCCATTTTCCCGTTTATGCGAATAAGTTGTCCTGTGCCCTTAGCAGAAAAACACCCCCAAAGCAAAATGTTTCCACCCCCATGCTTGACGGTGGGGACGGTGTTTTGGGGGTCATAGGCAGCATTTTTCTTCCTCCAAACACAGCGAGTTGAGTTAATGCCAAAGAGCTCTATTTTGGTCTCATCAGACCACAGCACCTTCTCCCAGTCACTCTCTGAATCATTCAGGTGTTCATTGGCAAACTTCAGACGGGCCTGCACATGTGCCTTCCTGAGCAGGGGGACCTTGCGAGCCCTGCAGGATTTTAATCCATTGCGGTGTAATGTGTTTCCAATGGTTTTCTTGGTGACTGTGGTCCCTGCTAATTTGAGGTCATTAACTAACTCCTCCCGTGTAGTTCTAGGATGCTTTTTCACCTTTCTCAGAACCATTGACACCCCACGAGGTGAGATCTTGCGTGGAGCCCCAGAGCGAGGTCGATTGATGGTCATTTTGTGCTCCTTCCATTTTCGAACAATCGCACCAACAGTTGTCACCTTCTCTCCCAGCTTCTTGCTAATGGTTTTGTAGCCCATTCCAGCCTTGTGCAGGTCTACAATTTTGTCTCTGACATCCTTGGACAGCTCTTTGGTCTTTCCCATGTTGGAGAGTTTGGAGTCTGCTTGATTGATTGATTCTGTGGACAGGTGTCTTTTATACAGGTGACTAGCTAAGACAGGTGTCCTTAATGAGGGTGACTAATTGAGTAGAAGTGTCTAACCACTCTGTGGGAGCCAGAACTCTTAATGGTTGGTAGGGGTTCAAATACTTATTTCACTCAATGAAATGCAAATCAGTTGCTATCTTTTATTTAAAGTTATTTTTTCGATTTTCCTTTTGATGTGCTATCTGCCACTGTTACAATAAACCTACCATTGAAATGATACTGTTCTGAGACTTTTCATTTCTTTGTCATTGGACAAACTTACAAAATCAGTGAGGGGTCAAATAATTATTTCCGCCACTGTAGATAAAGGTTCAACATCTATTAATTGTAAAAGGATCCTCTATGTCTCCTTCCAAAATGGATGTATCAAGGGACACTCCAAGAAGATGTGGAACAATGATCCCACCTCTGTTTCACATCTCCAACATCTATCTGATAATTTAGGATCAAGATATTTTAACAGTTGAGGGGTATGATATCAGAACATTAACATTTTATAAGAGTTCTCTTTATATGTGGCACAAGTAGAAGTTAAAGCTGCCTTTCTCCATATTAGTTTCCATTCGCCTGGAGAAATGTTACGGTCTCCAAGCGTTTCCCATTTGGACAAATACGAGTGTCTGGGTGATGTGGAAGGATCCGGAGAGGAAAGTATAATGTATATCTCAGAGATAAGTCCCTTGGTAGAGTCTGAAAGTTTACACAACTTTTCAAACGTTGTTGGTGTAGAAACCTGAATATTATGGAATAAACTAGTAAACAAGTGCTGTATTTGTAAATGTTGGTATCTGAAGGTCTCTGGTAAGTGATATGTGGATGTAAGAGTGTCAAAAAGTATAATCTTCAAAGTCCTATAAACCACTAAATCTGCGAAGCGGAATATCCTATTGGAAAACCAAGGCTTAAAAAAAAGAGACCTCCATATCTGCTGGAAACAGTAGGTTAAATAAGAAGGATATCATAGATGAGTTGTCAGAAGCTAGAGAAAATCTCTGCCTACAAGATTTCCAAACATTACACGTGAGGGTCATAGGTCCCAGCAGCTTTGGTATCTGGGTAGTTGATATCTAAGACCATATTAAAGCATTAGGATTTATCGGAGCAATCCATAATTTTTCGAATTCCATCCATCTGGAATATGCAAAGAGGTTCGACCAGGCAGGGATACGCCTTAAAGGGGTTGTTTGAGTTCAGAGCTGAACCCGGAAATACGTCCATTTTCACCCAGGCAGCCCCCTGACATGAGCATCGGAGCAGTTCATACTCCGATGCTCTCCTTTGCCCTGCGCAAAATTTGCGCAGGGCTAAGGCATTTTTAGGAGTTCCGGTGACGTACCGGGGCTCTCCATGGGGCTGCCAGAAAGCCGGGTGACGTCAACGGCACTGATGGGCTGGCTTTAGCGCTGCCCTAGCCAGTAAGATGGCAAGGGCAGTGCTAAAGCCCGCCCATCAGAGCCGGGGACATCACCGAACACACTGCCGGGCGGAAGCTTCCCCCCGGCATTGTGTTATGATAAACAAATGAGCCTGTGCCCTGCGCGATCTAGCGCAGGGCAAGGGAGCTGACTGATTGAAAATAAGGGTATGTCCGGGTTCAGCGCTGAACCCGGACAACCCCTTTAAGTGCGTTGCCCAATAGTATTTAGTGATATCCGGCACCCCAGACTACCTTGAGATTTAAGGGCTGTAAGGAAGCTGCATGAAATCCTGTGCCTCTTTCCATTCCATATGAATCTAAGGATTGAGGATTGAAGAGCCCTCAGCACCTTTGCTGGTATGGGGACTGGAAGGGTCTCTAATAGGGTTGAGTGAACCCGAACTGTAAAGTTCAGGTTCGTAACGAACTTTAGGATTTTTGGACCCCGGACCCGAACATTTCAGTAAAAGTGAAATTCAAGCGTTATATACTGCTGTCATATTCTGTTAGTAATATGGGCAAAGTACTTAATATTGCAGCCTTTGCTGCATCTGTGATTGTTAAAAACAAGCTTAAAATACTTCAATAATTTTCTGGGTTTTAAAAAACACCCATTTTTGGCAATACCCTCCATCTTGGGCCTCTGCCGCATTAGTCAGTGTGCAATTTAAGCTAGAAATACAGCAATAATTTTCTGGGTTTCAAAAAACACCCTTTTTGGACAAAATACTAAATTTTACAGCCCTTGCTGCATCTGTCAGTGTGAAATTTAAGCGTTATATACTGCTGTCATATTCTGTTGGTAAAAAAACACCCTTTTTTTGGCAAAATAATAAATTTTACAGCCCTTGCAGCATCTGTCATTGTGAGATACACGCTTTAGGTACGGCTGTGCTATTCTGGTATTAAAAAAACACCCATTTTGGACAAAATACTTAATTTGCAGCCTTGTCTGCATTTGTCAGTGTGAAATTCAAGCGTTATATACTGCTGTCATATTCTGTTTTAAAAAAAAACACCCATTTTGGGCAAAGTACTTAATATTGCAGCTTTTACTGTATCCGTGATTGTTAAAAACAAGCTTAAAATACTTCAATAACTTTCTGGGTTTTCAAAAACACCCATTTTTGGCAATACCCTCCATCTGGGGCATCTGCCGCATTAGTCAGTGTGCAATTTAAGCTAGAAATACAGATATAATTTTCTGGGTTTTAAAAAACACCCTTTTTGGGCAAAATACTAAATTTTACAGCCCTTGCTGCATCTGTCAGTGTGAAATTAAAGCGTTATATACTGCTGTCATATTCTGTTAGTAAAAAAACACCCATTTTGGCCAAAGTACTTAATATTACAGCCTTTGCTGCATCTGTGATTATTAAAAACAAGCTTGAAATGCTTCAATAATTTTCTGGGTTTTAAAAAACACCCATTTTTGGCAATACCCTCCATCTGGGGCCTCTGCCGCATTAGCCAGTGTGCAATTTAAGCTAGAAATACAGCCATAATTTTCTGGGTTTTAAAAAAACACCCTTTTTGGGCAAAATACTCAATTTTACAGCCCTTGCTGCATCTGTCAGTGTGAATTTAAGCGTTATATACTGCTGTCATATTCTGTTGGTAAAAAAAACACCCTTTTTTTGGCAAAATAATAATTTTTTCAGCCCTTGCAGCAGCTGTCATTGTGAGATACACGCTTTAGATACGGCTGTGCTATTCTGGTATTAAAAAAACACCCATTTTGGGCAAAATACTTAATTTGCGGCCTTGTCTGCATTGGTCAGTGTGAAATTCAAGCGTTATATACTGCTGTCATATTCTGTTATTAAAAAAACACCCATTTTGGGGCAAAGTACTTAATATTGCGGCCTTGTCTGCATCTGTCAGTGTGATATACAGCCAAAATATTCTGGGTTTAAAAAAGTACAGATGGAGCAGGGCCAAGTACAGATGGAGCAGGGTTAGCACTCCAGTTCTTAACTCAAATTTGTTAACTCATCGCGTTATCTTGAGAAAAAAGCCATTGAAAAGCAATTGAAGGTGTTTGCTTAGATTAGATAACACAACTCAGAAATCTCTGAAAACAGGAGTGTTAACTCTACTCCATCCGTACTTAATATTTCTGCACTTGCTGTATTTGTCAATGTGAGATACACGCATTAGATACTGGTATTCTATTCTGTTATTAAAAAAAACACCCATTTTGGGGAAAAAACTTAATTTTGCAGCCTTTGCTGCATCAGTCATTGTGAGATACACCCTTTAGATATTGTTGTTCTATTCTGCTATTAAAAAAACACCCATTTTGGGTAAGATCCTAAATTTTAGAAGTATGAGGTTAGCGTCAAATAAGGGACGTGGCCCCGGTCGTGGTGCTGCTGGTGGAGCTCCTTTTGCAGGGAGAGGACGTGGTCGATCTGTGGCAGCTATACGCACAAGTGAAACACCTTCCTCAGGTGCGAGTAGGCGACAGAACCTTCAGCGGTATTTGGTCGGGCCTAATGCTGCTCTACAAATGGTGAGGCCAGAACAAGTACAGGCGATAGTAGATTGGGTTGCTGACAGTGCCTCCAGTTCCTTTACATTGTCTCCCACTCAGTCTCCTGCTGAAAGATCAGAGTTGGCACCTGCAGCCGATGTCCATCAGTCTTTCTCCTCACCCCCTTTCAAACCAGTCAAGCAGTCTGAGCCCCAAGTCATGCAGCAGTCTCTTCTGCTTTTTGATGACTCTGCTAGCAGGGTTTCCCAGGGCCATCCACCTTGCCCTGCCTTAGAAGTGGAAGAGATTGAGTGCAACGATGCCCAACCACTTATGTTTCAGGATGAGTACATGGGTGGACCACCGCAGCACGTCTCGGATGATGACGAAACACAGGTGCCAACTGTTGTGGCTTTCGAAAGTGTGCAGACCCACGAGGAGGGCATGGGTGAAGCTGGGTGGAAGATGATGTGGAGGACGATGAGGTCCTCGAAACCACATGGAATCAAGGTCATGGGAGTGACCTATGTAGTTCGGAGGAAGAGGCGGTGGTCGCACAAAGCCACCAGCACAGCAGAAGAGGGAGCAGGGTGCAAAAGCGGAGTGACCGTCCCCTAGACAGTAAGCCTGCTACTGCCCACCGCAGCAAGGGACCGAGCACACCATAGCCAGCTACAAGGAGTTCCCAGGCGTGGCAGTTCTTCAGACAATGTGCTGATGACAAGACACAAGTGGCTTGCACGCTGTGCAATCAGAGCCTAAAGTGAGGCATAAACTTTCTCAACCTGAGCACAACCTGCATGGCCAGGCATCTAAGTGCAAAGCACGAACTGCAGTGGAGTAGACCCCTCATAACCAAGAAAGGTCTTTGGCTCCTCCTGCTTCCCCTTCTGCTGCAGTCTCGGCCTCTTCATCCACCTCTGGAGTGACAGTGCCACCTTCCACCCCGCAAACAGAGGATCTGCCAGCAACCCCACCACCTGGGTCACCAAGCATCTCCACAATGTCCCACGGAAGCGTTCAGCTCTCCATCTCCCAAACACTGGAGCGGAAGAGGAAGAACACTCCTACCCACCCGCGATCCCTGGCCCTGAATGCCAGCATTTGAAAATTACTGTGGAGACGGAGAGTTTTAAAAGCCTTATGGCGGTGGCTGTCCCACAGTACATCGCGCCCATTCGCCACTTCTTTTCCAGGCGTGCCATCCCTTCCCTGCACAATTAAGTGGGGCACAAAATCAGGTGTGGACTGCGCAATGCCATCTGTGGCAAGGTCCACCTAACTACGGATACGTGGACCAGTAAGCATGGTCAGGGACGTTATATCTCCATAACAGCACACTGGGTAAAGGCAGTGGCGGCTGGGCCTGAGGCGGATATCAGTTTGGCGCATGTCCTTCCACCACCGAGGATTGCAGAGCGCTTCAGTTTGCCTCCTTTTGCTTCCTCCTCCTCATCCTCTACTGGCTCCTCAGCCGGTCAGCGTAACACCTTCACCACCAACTTCAGCACAGCCAGGGGTAAACGACAGAAGGCAGTTTTAAAACTTATCTGTTTGGGGGACTCACCCCACACCGTACAGGAGCTGTGGACGGGCCTTGAACAACAGACCGATGAGTGGTTGGTGCCAGTCAGCCTCAAGCCCGGCCTGGTGGTATGCGATAATGGCGAAATCTCGTAACAGCTCTGGGACTAGCCGGTTTGATGCACGTCCCATGCCTGGCGCATGTGCTGAATTTGGTGGTGCAGAAGTTCCTTAAAAATTACCCCGATATATCAGAGCTGCTGCATAAAGTGCGGGCCGTCTGTGTGCGCTTTCGGCATTCTCACCCTGCTGCTGCTCGCCTGTCAGCGCCGCAGCGTAACTTTGGCCTTCCCGCTCACTGCCTAATATGCGACGTGCCCATCAGGTGGAACTCCACCTTGCACATGCTGGCCAGACTGTGTGAGCAGCAGCAGGCGATAGTGGAGTTTCAGCTTCAGCACGCATGGGTGAGTCGCTCTGCGGAATAGCACCACTTCACAACCAATGACTGGGCCTCCAAGCGAGACCTGTGTTCCTTGTTGCACTGTTTCGAATACTCCACCAACATGGCCAGTGCCGATAATGCCATTCTCAGCGTTACTATCCCACTTTTATGCCTCCTTGAAAAAACGCTGCACAGGAGAAGGAGGAGGAGGAGGAAGAGGGATAATTTCATAGGGTTTCCGGCCAGTCATTCACAAGTGGCTCCGAGGGTGGGTTCCTGCACCCACAAACTCCAGGTACACAATTTTCCAGCCAGGGGCACAGTTCTGGAGGATGAGGAGGTGGAGGATAAGGAGGAGGAGATGGAGGAGGAGGAACCATGTTCACAGCAGGGTGGCACCCAAACCAGCTCATGGCCATCACTGGTGTGTGGCTGGGGGGATACAGAGGACACAGACGATACACCTCCCACAGAGGACAGCTTTACGTTGCCTCTGGGCAGCCTGACACACATGAGCGATTACATGCTGCAGTGTCTCCGCAACGACTGCCAAGTTGCCCACATTCTAGCTTGATTACTGGGTGGCCACGCTGCTGGATCCCCGTTACTACGTACTGTCCTTAATTCTGTCACTGGAGCGTGATCGTAAGATGCGCGAGTACAAGCGCACACTGGTAGACGTGCTGCTGGTGGCATTCCCACGTGACAGTGGGGCACAGTGGAAGCACAATGTGAAGGCAGAGGAGGAGGAAGAGGTCGCCAACGCAGCTGGGGCACCACCAGCACCTCAGAAGGCAGGGTTAACATGGCCGAAATGTGGAAAAGCTTTGTCAGCACGCCACAACAACCAGCACCACCAGCTGATATGGAACGTCTTAGCAGGAGGCAGCATTTCACCAACATGGTGGAGCAGTATGTGTGCACACGCCTAAACGTACTGAATGACGGGTCTGCCCCTTTAACTTCTGGGTTTCCAAATTGGGCACATGGCCTGAGCTTGCTCTTTTCATCTTGGAGGTACTGGCCTGCCCAGCAGCCAGTGCATTGTCTGAACGTTTGTTTAGCACGGCTGGAGGGGGTTATCACAGGTTATATTTTCCAATGTTTTGGGGTGTACCCTAATTAAAAAAATAAAAAATAAAATTTAAAACCAAAAACCAGTGTAGGCTACCTCCTCCACCGCCACTTCCACCTACACCGCCACATCCACTGCCTCCTCAACCTCCTACTCCATATGGATCTCGTCCTCCTAGATCAAGATTTTATTTTTATTTTTTTACATATTTTAAGTAATTTGCCTATCCACATTTGTTTGCAGAGCACTTGCTATGCTCTTAACTACATTTTGCTGGCATTTGCAGCCCTCTTTCTGACATTTTTTGAGCCATTTTAATGCTGAATAGTTCGGGTCCCCTTTGACTTCAATGAGGTTCGGGTTCGGGGTCAAGTTCGGGTCCCGAACTCGAACTTTTTTTTGAAGTTCGGCCGAACTCGTCGAACCCGAACATCCAGATGTCCGCTCACCTCTAGTCTCTAACATGTATGATAACTTGGGCAATATGGACATTTTTATTACTGCTATTTGGCCAAATAGAGAAAGGGGTAGAGGCTTCAATTTAGTCATTAGGTTTCTTAGCTGTTGAAAATGGGGAAGAAAGTTATGTGTATAATGATGCATATGTTTGAGTTAAGTGCACTTCTAAGCATTTTAAAGTGTCTTCAGTCCATCTAAAATGGAAGTTATCTCTTAGATTGTTCAACCTGTCAGGTGGAATGTTCAACGGCAGGGCTTCTGTTTTTGTGCTATTGACTTTATACCCTGATAATTTACCAATTCCTCTAGTAACTTAAATAAATTCTGAAGGGTAACATGGAAGTCCGTCAAAGTAAGAAGGACATCATCTGCAAAGAGAGACATCTTGAAGTCTACCATGATTGACTTTTACTCCATGAATATCAGGGTGCAATCTAACAGCAGCAGCCAGAGGCTCAATGCATAGTAGAAAAAGGAGAGGGGAGAGTGGAAAGCCCTGCCTTGTGCCATTAAAAATATGTATCTTACCAGATTGGGCATGGGTCATTTTGATAATAGCTGTGGGTTGAATGTATAATGCATGGAGTGCAGTAGCAAAAGGACCCCCAATACCAAAGCCCTGCAAGGTGGAGAACATGAAAGGCCAGCTTAGGCGGTCAAATGCTTTTTCCGCATCGAGGCTTAATAATGAAGCCTGTTGACCAGTTTTATTAACAAATTCAATTAAGTCTATAGCTCTCCTTGTGTTGTCGCCTCCTTGCCGATTCAGCTTCTTTTGAAATCTTATGTAGGTTGCATTGGCTTAAAAAAGAGGAGAATGACCTTTGACCATATGCATTATTAGTGGGCAGTTGCTGTGGGAGAGCGTAAATGTTAAAAAAGGTCCAAGATAACATTCGGATTATACGTAATATTACCATCTGATTGTCTTATAGCCGTAGGTGATCCTGTAATATTGGAGTCGCGGAGCTGACGCGCTAAAATTGTATGCAGTTTGTTACCCCACGCATAGAAGCGTTGACGGGAGTATAAGAGCAATTTCTCTATTTTCGCAAGTGCCAAATCTCTCAGTCTAGCTGGGAGAATGACAATGCGTTGTAATAGATGCTGCGAGCCACACGTCTCCAATTGGGCCTCTAGTATTTTTAGTTGATCAAGAATGGAAGCGTATTTTAAGTTACGGTCTTTTTTCCGATTGCTATGCAATTACCTCTAAAAACAGCCTTGTGCGCCTCCTATAGGGTAGATACATAAGAGACAGAAGGTTGATTGATAGAGAAATATTTAGATAGAGTGTCTTGAAGCTCCTGTCTGGGTATGGGTCTAGCGAGAAGGGTATCGTTCATGCACCAGTGGCAGACCTTGGTGTGTTTCCTAGTAAGATTTAAAAGAATGGAGATCGGGGCATTGTCGGACCATGTGATATTTCCAATTTCCGCATCTGCTAACATTCTAAGGGTAGATATATTACCGAAGAAATAATCAATGCGAGTGTGTGTACTATGGGGATGAGATTAGAAGGTGTAAGTTTTGGATGATAATTAATTTGCCATAGGTCATACAATGCAAATTTCCTAACCAAGCATCTAAAAAGACGTGAGAGTCTACAGTCATGGCCAAAAGTTTTGAGAATTACATAAATATTGGAAATTGGAAAAGTTGCTGCTTAAGTTTTTATAATAGCAATTTGCATATACTCCAGAATGTTATGAAGAGTGATCAGATGAATTGCATAGTCCTTCTTTGCCATGAAAATTAACTTAATCCCAAAAAAACCTTTCCACTGCATTTCATTGCTGTCATTAAAGGACCTGCTGAGATAATTTCAGTAATCGTCTTGTTAACTCAGGTGAGAATGTTGACGAGCACAAGGCTGGAGATCATTATGTCAGGCTGATTGGGTTAAAATGGCAGACTTGACATGTTAAAAGGAGGGTGATGCTTGAAATCATTGTTCTTCCATTGTTAACCATGGTGACCTGCAAAGAAACGCGTGCAGCCATCATTGCGTTGCATAAAAATGGCTTCACAGGCAAGGAGATTGTGGCTACTAAGATTGCACCTCAATCAACAATTTATAGGATCATCAAGAACTTCAAGGAAAGAGGTTCAATTCTTTTTAAGAAGGCTTCAGAGCGTCCAAGAAAGTCCAGCAAGCGCCAGGATCGTCTCCTAAAGAGGATTCAGCTGCGGGATCGGAGTGCCACCAGTGCAGAGCTTGCTCAGGAATGGCAGCAGGCAGGTGTGAGCGCATCTGCACGCACAGTGAGGTGAAGAATTTTGGAAGATGGCCTGGTGTCAAGAAGGGCAGCAAAGAAGCCACTTCTCTCCAAAAAAAACATCAGGGGCAGATTGATCTTCTGCAGAAAGTATGGTGAATGGACTTCTGAGGACTGGGGCAAAGTCATATTCTCCGATGAAGCCTCTTTCCGATTGTTTGGGGCATCAGGAAAAAGGCTTGTCCAGAGAAGAAAAGGTGAGCGCTACCATCAGTCCTGTGTCATGCCAACAGTAAAGCAGCCTGAGACCATTCATGTGTGGGGTTGCTTCTCATCCAAGGGAGTGGGCTCACTCACAATTTTGCCCAAAAACACAGCCATGAATAAAGAATGGTACCAAAACACCCTCCAACAGCAACTTCTTCCAACAATCCAACAACAGTTTGGTGAAGAACAATGCATTTTCCAGCACGATGGAGCGCCGTGCCATAAGGCAAAAGTGATAACTAAGTGGCTCGGGGACCAAAACGTTGACATTTTGGGTCCATGGCCTGGAAACTCCCCAGATCTTAATCCCATTGAGAACTTGTGGTCAATCCTCAAGAGGCGGGTGGACAAACAAAAACCCACTAATTCTGACAAACTCCAAGAAGTGATTATGAAAGAATGGATTGCTATCAGTCAGGAATTGGCCCAGAAGTTGATTGAGAGCATGCCCAGTCGAATTGCAGAGGTCCTGAAAAAGAAGGGCCAACACTGCAAATACTGACTCTTTGCATAAATGTCATGTAATTGTCGATAAAAGCCTTTGAAACGTATGAAGTGCGTGTAATTATATTTCACTACATCACAGAAACAACTGAAACAAAGATCTAAAAGCAGTTTAGCAGCAAACTTTGTGAAAACTAATATTTGTGTCATTCTCAAAACATTTGGCCACGACTGTACATTGTGACGGTGGGACTATTTTTCCAGCCAAGGATAATCTATCCAGGTTCTCAAAAAAAGAGACGTTAAAGTCCCCTCCGACTATCAATTCTGCTGGAAGATAACAGGACAATTTCAACATAACCTTTCCTAAAAAGGGAATTTGCGCAGTTTGGGGCATATAGGTTACATAATACAAGAGGGGTGCCTTGAAAGTATGACATATCAGCCATTTGGGTCAGAAATACTGGATTCAATCTGCAGGGGACAATCAGCAGATAGAAGAATAGCCACCCCTGCTACCTGTCTATCAGAGGAGGAAGAATAGATTTGCGGGAATGATCTGGCTCCAAATTTGAAAGTACCGCTTTGATCAAAGTGAGTCTCCTGTAGGAAAACCACCTCCGCCCTCTGTGAGCGACATTCCGTCAGGGCTAGCCACCTTTTAGCATTAGAGTTAAGGCCCTTGACATTTAATGACATGCATTTAATCATTTTGTAGGGTAGAGAAAGTACCATACCTGTTGCCAGATGCCCAGGAGAGCCAGGATCGAAAAGGCCTGCTTTGACTAGCATAACTTCTGTAAAAGAGATGGGAGGGTGGGAAGAATATAAGGGAGAGAAGGAATATAAAGGACTGCATACAGATAATATTGAATTTGGAAACATTCCAATCATTGGGCCCAGTGCCCAGGAATGGGTCAACACATAACACCACGTATCTATACTAGAGCCCTGTCTCTCTTCCCCATTTTCAAAGGAAATAGGGGAGAGGAAGAGGGCAGTTAAGTTAACCCTTGTTAAACGATTCTCATCAGGAGACGATCCTTGGGTATCTTCTCAGATGCCGATATTTCAGGTGGGCTCATCCCGAAGCTCATTTTCCAGCAGTCCGTCCGGAGGTGGCGAACGATGTCTCTTATGCCGCACTGAGTTCCAAATCGGTGGAGGAGCAGGCAAAGGGTCAGGGATCTCCCAATCTTCCAGTGGCGGGAACGGAATGTCCAAGGCGGAACAAAATGGTGATAGGTCAACATGAGACCTTAACGTGGTAGTTTTGCCATTTTTTTAGACCACTAGTGCGAAGGGGTATCCCTACCGGTAAGGTATTTTTTTTAACTCTCAGGCAAGTGAGAAGGGGTTGTAACAACTTTTTTGGTAGAGTTGTATTAGCACCCCATGAAAATCAATGGTGCGTTGCACACAAGCTTTCATGAATAATAGATTCCTTGAGCTGGAAGTCATGTATACAACATATCACATCACACGGTTGTGAGGAAGAGTTCTTAGGGCGTAAAGCTCTGTGAGCTCGATCCATTTTAATGACTTGAGGCGACTGAGAGTCCAGTATGAAGTTAAATAATTCCCGCAGGACGTCATATAAATTCTCCTCTTTTTCAGACTCAGGCAAACCCCTAAGCCATATAATATTTCTGCATCCTCTATTGTCCAGATCTTCTAAATGACGAGTGTTCTATCTAATATTCTGTGAGTAACAGGAGATAATGGACTGCAGGTGAGTAACGTATTTGTGGGTGTCGTTATGCTGTGCCTCAATAGAGTCAAGACGTGCTGACATATGTCTAGAATCTTCTCTCAAGGACGATATTTCCGCTTTACAAGTGCTTCTTACCTCCACCACTAGTGTCTTCAAATCCTCTTTTGTAGGGAGATGCTGCAATGTTCTTTGAAGTATAATGGACGCCTGTGAAGACTGTAGTGCCCCTTCCTCTCCTTCCTCCATCATATCTGACAGCTGATCCCAGTTGGCAGTCTCTCCCTCACTTCTGTCCACATAATGAGGTGGATCTATGGCCTCCCCAGGGGGTTGTTTCCGTCATGGCGGCACTGCGATGGTATAGCTTGCGGGCCATTACACTTAGGTGCCATTTTAGGTGGCATTGTTATAGGCCTGTGAGACTGCTCACGAGGTGAAGATGCCACCTCTGTGTTGTTACCTGCATCGGGAGCGCCAAGTTCGGGAACAAACTCCCCTGCAATCGGAGAGAGGAGTGGCTGCACCGCCCGGCGGGGATTAATCTGCAGGGATTTCCGTGGTTGAGGAGGTGCGCAAGAGTCCTCGTCAGCAGTGGTGCTGGAGGCTTTCAAATATGTCAGGCCGCGCCTATACGGCTGAGTACCGCACTCACGTCTCAGGTGCGTGTCAATCTTTGGGGTTCTCAAGTTAGCCGCCGGAGTATCTCTGGACCTCTTGGGGGTAAATTTTTCCCCATGGGATGCGCTCCCTGTGCTATTAAATCTCCTTTTGTGAAGCAAGGTGGCGGAGCTCGCACCTCACGCTGACATCTTGCTAGACGTCCAGGCCACGCCCCTCCCACCTTCTATACTAATGTGGATTACCCTGCAGATATCTTCCTTCTACAGCACCAGTAAACTGAATCTAGGTTACCTTTCTATTAGGAGGTTTAATTATTTCTACTAACTGCTACAGATGGACAGTATTTTATAATTAGTTTTCAATGGAATGGCACTACCAAAATAAAAACAAATCTAAAAACAAATCGATGAATATTAAAGGGATTTTGCCACTTCAGCAAATAGCATTTATTATGCAGAGAAAGTTTCCATGGCTACGACCACCCTGCAGTCCAGCAGCATGGCCATGCTTGTAAACTATAGAAAAAAGTACCAGCTTACGTGAGCTACCACAGTCCTGGCCACCAGAGAGGCTGGTACTTTTTTTGATGAATTACAAGGTGGTTGTAATCATGGAAATGAGCAGTTTATAATGTGATAGAAAAATGACCCAAGCCAGGATAAGAAGCAATATGGACAATCACAATACATTATTAAGTGCCTTGTATTTACTTTCTCTACATGATAAATGGCTGCGGACAGCACACATATAACATTCTTGTGCTGTCCACATTTTTGTCACGGCCTATGGTGTGTTTTGTGACACTTTCCTTCACTTGGTTGCCCATGGCAACGTGTGGTGTTGTGTGCATGTGGTGGCAGTGTCTCGGCCTTCTAGCTGATCCCCAGGACATGGTTGCCACGCATGCCGTTGCCCGCAGCAACAGGTGAAGTGTGTGTTTATGTGTGTCTGAGTGTGGGTGTGGCTACTGTGGGCTATAAAGCCTCTGCTGTTTTCAGTTAGCCGAGGGGTTCTTCAGCCATGGTTGCTGGAGACATCCTCCTGTTATACCATCTGCCAGTGGGGGCCACCCTTGTGGTCATAAGTTCATGTATGGTGTTTAGTAGATGTTTGTTTGGTCTTTTGTTATTGCAGCATATGGTTTCCTGGGTTCCTGTGTGATGTCTGTTGTGTGCTGTGTCCTTTATGTTGGTTGTGGATAGCAGCACTTGCACGTGGGTTCCAGGTTGTGTGTCTGTGGCAGGTAAGTGTGGTACTAGTCTCACTTACCTGTCATTGCCATATGTCTGTTTATGTTCCCCTGTCTTTGTAGCATTGGCCTGTGAGACTCCTGTTCCTCCACATCTAGCAGGAACAGGTCGTCTTACCCTGCTCCTAGTCTAGGGCCACCCTGAGGGCTAGAAGGGACTCCTAAGTTCCGGAGTATGAGCCTTCCCACTATCAGGGTCGGCTCATACGGCTAGGAGACAGGGTCAGAATTAGGGATTGATAGGAGGTGACCTGCTCCCTGATTCCTGTCCTGGCCTTGCACTGACCATCCATCTGCTGATACCGCACGGCTGAGGGTTTTCCTCATCCTCAGCCGTGACAATTTTTTTGCGGCCCCATAGAAATTAATTTATTTGATCTGTAAAAAATGCAAACTGAAAATACATTTGCGTACATGCGGCCTAAGTGTGTATACATATGTACATAGCTCTCAGTCACTGATAGTTGACAGGGGGCGGTCTTAAAGGGCTGTCTCGCTTCAGCAAGTGGCATTTATCATGTAGAGAAAGTTAATACAAGGCACTTACTAGTGTATTGTGATTGTCTATATTACTTCCTTGTTCCTTTAAAATTAATCAGCTTCTGTTGTGGCTTCTTCTTTTGCTCTTGAAGGGGTTGTGTCACGTCAGCAAATGGCATTTATCTTGAAGGAAAAGTTAATACAAAAACGAGCAGAGAATAATATGATGGAAAAATTAATTAAGTCAACAAAGGAGGCAATATGGACAATCACAATACATTAGTAAGTGAATTGTATTAACTTTCTCTACATGATAAATGCCACTTTCTGAAGTAACACAACCCCTTTAAGGCCTCTTGCACACAAACGTGTGCTGCCCATGCCCGTGCTGCGGTCCGCAATGCATGGGCACCGACCGTAGGTCAGCTGCATGCGGATCACCACCCATTCACTTGAATGGGGTCCGTGATCCGTCCGTTCCGCAAAAAGATAGGACAAGTTCTATCTTTTTGCGGAATGGAAGCATGGAATGGAACCCCAGGAAAGCATTCCGTAGTGTTTCCGTTCCTTGGTTCAGTTCCGTTCCACATTGCATCTCTAGATTTGCGGGCCCATTCAAGGTCCGCATCCGTGATGAGGAATGCACATGGCCAGTGTCCAGTGTATTGCGGACCCTGCTGGCACAGGAGAAGGCCGAAGCAGTAATAAACTCTTCTCCTCAGGGTCCCTTCTGTGTCTATCAGCCAGGACCCGACCTGCGATCTGCTGGAATTAACCACCTCCGGACCGCCTAACGCAGGATCGCGTTCCGGAGGTGGCAGCCCTGCGCAGAGTCACGCATATATGCGTCATCTCGCGATGGCCGAGATTTCCTGTGAACGCGCGCACACAGGCGCGCGCGCTCACAGGAACGGAAGGTAAGAGAGTTGATCTCCAGCCTGCCAACGGCGATCGTTCGCTGGCAGGCTGGAGATGTGTTTTTTTTAACCCCTAACAGGTATATTAGACGCTGTTTTGATAACAGCGTCTAATATACCTGCTACCTGGTCCTCTGGTGGTCCCATTTGTTTGGATCGACCACCAGAGGACACAGGTAGCTCAGTAAAGTCCCACCAAGCACCACTACACTACACTACACCCCCCCCCCCCGTCACTTATTAACCCCTTATTAGCCCCTGATCACCCCTGATCACCCCATATAGACTCCCTGATCACCCCCCTGTCATTGATCACCCCCCTGTCATTGATTACCCCCCTGGAAAGCTCCATTCAGATGTCCGCATGATTTTTACGGATCCACTGATAGATGGATCGGATCCGCAAAACGCATCCGGACGTCTGAATGAAGCCTTACAGGGGCGTGATCAATGACTGTGGTTATCACCCCATATAGACTCCCTGATCACCCCCCCTGTCATTGATTACACCCCTGTCATTGATCAACCCCCTGTAAAGCTCCATTCAGACGTCCGCATGATTTTTACGGATCCACTGATAGATGGATCGGATCCGCAAAACGCATCCGGACGTCTGAATGAAGCCTTACAGGGGCGTGATCAATGACTGTGGTGATCACCCCATATAGACTCCCTGATCACCCACCTGTAAAGCTCCATTCAGATGTCCGCATGATTTTTACGGATGCACTGATAGATGGATCCGATCCGCAAAACGCATCCGGACGTCTGAATGAAGCCTTACAGGGGCATGATCAATGACTGTGGTGATCACCCCATACAGACTCCCTGATCACCCCCCTGTAAAGCTCCATTCAGATGTCCGCATGATTTTTACGGATGCACTGATAGATGGATCCGATCCGCAAAACGCATCCGGACGTCTGAATGAAGCCTTACAGGGGCATGATCAATGACTGTGGTGATCACCCCATATAGACTCCCTGATCACCCCCCTGTCATTGATTACCCCCCTGTCATTGATCACCCCCCTGTAAAGCTCCATTCAGATGTCCGCATGATTTTTACGGATGCACTGATAGATGGATCGGATCCGCAAAACGCATCCGGACGTCTGAATGAAGCCTTACAGGGGTGTGATCAATGACTGTGGTGATCACCCCATATAGACTCCCTGATCACCCCCCTGTCATTGATTACCCCCCTGTCATTGATTACCCCCCTGTAAAGCTCCATTCAGACGTCCGCATGATTTTTACGGATCCACTGATAGATGGATCGGATCCGCAAAACGCATCCGGACGTCTGAATGAAGCCTTACAGGGGCGTGATCAATGACTGTGGTGATCACCCCATATAGACTCCCTGATCACCCCCATGTCATTGATCAACCCCCCTGTCATTGATCAACCCCCCTGTCATTGATCAACCCCCCTGTCATTGATCACCCCCCTGTCATTGATCACCCCCCCTGTCATTGATCACCCCCCCTGTCATTGATCACCCCTCTGTAAGGCTCCATTCAGATATTTTTTTGGCCCAAGTTAGCGGAATTTATTATTTTTTTTCTTACAAAGTCTCATATTCCACTAACTTGTGTCAAAAAATAAAATCTCACATGAACTCACCATACCCCTCACGGAATCCAAATGCGTAAAATTTTTTAGACATTTATATTCCAGACTTCTTCTCACGCTTTAGGGCCCCTAGAATGCCAGGGCAGTATAAATACCCCACATGTGACCCCATTTCGGAAAGAAGACACCCCCAGGTATTCCGTGAGGGGCATATTGAGTCCATGAAAGATTGAAATTTTTGTCCCAAGTTAGCGGAACGGGAGACTTTGTGAGAAAAAAATTAAAAATATCAATTTCCGCTAACTTGTGCCAAAAAAAAAAAATTTCTATGAACTCGCCATGCCCCTCATTGAATACCTTGGGGTGTCTTCTTTCCAAAATGGGGTCACATGTGGGGTATTTATACTGCCCTGGCATTCTAGGGGCCCCAAAGCGTGAGAAGAAGTCTGGTATCCAAATGTCTAAAAATGCCCTCCTAAAAGGAATTTGGGCACCTTTGCGCATCTAGGCTGCAAAAAAGTGTCACACATCTGGTATCGCCGTACTCAGGAGAAGTTGGGGAATGTGTTTTGGGGTGTCATTTTACATATACCCATGCTGGGTGAGAGAAATATCTTGGTCAAATGCCAACTTTGTATAAAAAAATGGGAAAAGTTGTCTTTTGCCAAGATATTTCTCTCACCCAGCATGGGTATATGTAAAATGACACCCCAAAACACATTCCCCAACTTCTCCTGAATATGGCGATACCACATGTGTGACACTTTTTTGCAGCCTAGGTGGGCAAAGGGGCCCATATTCCAAAGAGCACCTTTAGGATTTCACAGGTCATTTACCTACTTACCACACATTAGGGCCCCTGGAAAATGCCAGGGCAGTATAACTACCCCACAAGTGACCCCATTTTGGAAAGAAGACACCCCAAGGTATTCCGTGAGGGGCATGGCGAGTTCCTAGAATTTTTTATTTTTTGTCACAAGTTAGTGGAAAATGCTTATTTTTTTTTATTTATTTTTTTTCATACAAAGTCTCATATTCCACTAACTTGTGACAAAAAATAAAAAGTTCCATGAACTCACTATGCCCATCAGCGAATACCTTGGGGTCTCTTCTTTCCAAAATGGGGTCACTTGTGGGGTAGTTATACTGCCCTGGCATTCTAGGGGCCCAAATGTGTGGTAAGGAGTTTGAAATCAAATTCTGTAAAAAATGACCTGTGAAATCCGAAAGGTGCTCTTTTGAATATGGGCCCCTTTGCCCACCTAGGCTGCAAAAAAGTGTCACACATCTGGTATCTCCGTAATCGGGAGAAGTTGGGGAATGTGTTTTGGGGTGTCATTTTACATATACCCATGCTGGGTGAGAGAAATATCTTGGCAAAAGACAACTTTTCCCATTTTTTTATACAAAGTTGGCATTTGACCAAGATATTTATCTCACCCAGCATGGGTATATGTAAAAAGACACCCCAAAACACATTCCTCAACTTCTCCTGAATACAGAGATACCAGATGTGTGACACTTTTTTGCAGCCTAGGTGGGCAAAGGGGCCCACATTCCAAAGAGCACCTTTCGGATTTCACAGGTCATTTACCTACTTACCACACATTTGGGCCCCTAGAATGCCAGGGCAGTATAACTACCCCACAAGTGACCCCATTTTGGAAAGAAGAGACCCCAAGGTATTCGCTGATGGGCATAGTGAGTTCATGGAAGTTTTTATTTTTTGTCACAAGTTTGTGGAATATGAGACTTTGTATGAAAAAAAAAAAAAAAAAAAAAATCATCATTTTCCACTAACTTGTGACAAAAAATAAAAAATTCTAGGAACTCGCCATTCCCCTCACGGAATACCTTGGGGTGTCTTCTTTCCAAAATGGGGTCACTTGTGGGGTAGTTATACTGCCCTGGCATTCTAGGGGCCCAAATGTGTGGTAAGTAGGTAAATGACCTGTGAAATCCGAAAGGTGCTCTTTGGAATGTGGGCCCCTTTGCCCACCTAGGCTGCAAAAAAGTGTCACACATCTGGTATCTCTGTATTCAGGAGAAGTTGAGGAATGTGTTTTGGGGTGTCTTTTTACATATACCCATGCTGGGTGAGATAAATATCTTGGTCAAATGCCAACTTTGTATAAAAAAATGGGAAAAGTTGTCTTTTGCCAAGATATTTCTCTCACCCAGCATGGGTATATGTAAAATGACACCCCAAAACACATTCCCCAACTTCTCCCGATTACGGAGATACCAGATGTGTGACACTTTTTTGCAGCCTAGGTGGGCAAAGGGGCCCATATTCAAAAGAGCACCTTTCGGATTTCACAGGTCATTTTTTACAGAATTTGATTTCAAACTCCTTACCACACATTTGGGCCCCTAGAATGCCAGGGCAGTATAACTACCCCACAAGTGACCCCATTTTGGAAAGAAGAGACCCCAAGGTATTCGCTGATGGGCATAGTGAGTTCATAGAACTTTTTATTTTTTGTCACAAGTTAGTGGAATATGAGACTTTGTAAGAAAAAAAAAAAAAAATCATAATTTTCCGCTAACTTGTGACAAAAAATAAAAAGTTCTATGAACTCACTATGCCCATCAGCGAATACCTTAGGGTGTGTACTTTCAGAAATGGGGTCATTTGTGGGGTGTTTGTACTGTCTGGCCATTGTAGAACCTCAGGAAACATGACAGGTGCTCAGAAAGTCAGAGCTGCTTCAAAAAGCGGAAATTCACATTTTTGTACCATAGTTTGTAAACGCTATAACTTTTACCCAAACCATTTTTTTTTTTTACCCAAACATTTTTTTTTTATCAAAGACATGTAGAACTATAAATTTAGAGCAAAATTTCTATATGGATGTCATTTTTTTTGCAAAATTTTACAACTGAAAGTGAAAAATGTCATTTTTTTGCAAAAAAAATCGTTAAATTTCGATTAATAACAAAAAAAGTAAAAATGTCAGCAGCAATGAAATACCACCAAATGAAAGCTCTATTAGTGAGAAGAAAAGGAGGTAAAATTCATTTGGGTGGTAAGTTGCATGACCGAGCAATAAACGGTGAAAGTAGTGTAGGTCAGAAGTGTAAAAAGTGGCCTGGTCTTTCAGGGTGTTTAAGCACTGGGGGCTGAAGTGGTTAAAGCGCTGCCTGCACATGTATATACCGTACGTGCTTTCTGCAAGAGGCATGTTCAGATAGGACGTATATACACAGTGGGCAGTCGGGAAGGGGTTAATTATATACCTGTTTAATATATTTATCCACTATTTATATTGATTAAGGATGAGCAAAATGATTTTACCTGTTCAAAACTCATCTTGAATTTTCCCAAAGGTTCGGATTCTAATGAAATTGAATTTTTGTGTTTAATTTCGGGTGAATTGAGAGAGAGAGAGAGAGAGAGAACCTGAAATGAACCGAATCTCTGATATTGATATTTATGTTTCTGCTCATAATCGTTCTGTATATTTTGCAGTGTACATAGCAATATAAAATAAACATGCTTTCCACAAGTTTTCACAGGATTCATTTTTCAGATGATCTACTTACTCAAATTTAAGAATGTGCTATAGAAATGTGCCTTAATTATGTAGTGTAATTTTGGTTGTGGTTCTGCCTGTAAATCTTATAGTGAGTCTGAAAAGCCCTTCTATTCAATTTTTAGTAGGATGATTATTTGTTCCAGGGGGCAAACTGTGGCCGTAGTAAAATAAATATGTTGTAGGTAGGTCAGAAGGCAGGGCAACACAAGTAGGCAGGGTCAGCAATACCATAGTGGAGCACAAAATGCTACCCCAGCAGAACCAAATACCCCAGCGCAGCATAAAATACTGCTACACCACCCCCCACCATAGTATTCAACTCTGTTTTTTGTAGAATTTGTATATGTAATAATGTGCTAGACATTCCTACCCATATCCATTCCTACCCTGTCACTTTATTACATGGTAAGGATGGATAAAAATAGACATCCATCCATCAAGTTCTATTAAAGAGATGGGTGGAGATATAACTGAAGGGAAGGGCAGTGGGGAATCAGAATTCTATACATTTGCAAAGCACTAAGCACAAATTTTAATTTGTTTTAAGAAATCCTCTAAGCTATTACTCATGTATAAATAAGTCAAGAGCCCAAAAAATCGCACACCGCTCTAAAATTTGACATTGGAGGTAACTCCAGTCCTGGTCTTTTGACCCCTTAGATGCCAGGAACAATGCAAAATGTAGCACCTAGGTAATCAAAGAGAGGGAAAGGTGTTCCTTTCATTACCCCATTGTCTGACTTTCTTGATGAAATCACAGGTTCCTAATGTGTTGCCTTGGCAACCGGTGACCTAACAAAGGCCTCCAGGCTTGACATGTACAGATGCGTATTAGGCCCGCACAGTAGACATTATAACATAGTAACATAGTAACATAGTATGTAAGGCCGAAAAAAATGCATTTGTCCATCCAGTTCGGCCTGTCATCCTGCAAGTTGATCCAGAGGAAGGCAAAAAAAAATATGTGAGGTAGAAGCCAATTTTCCCGACTAAAGGGAAAGAATTCCCTCCCGACTCCAATCAGGCAATCAGAAGAACTCCCTGGATCAACGACCCCTCTCTAGTATCTATAGCCTGTAATATTATTACGCTCCAGAAATACATCCAGGCCCCTCTTGAATTCCTTTATTGTACTCGCCATCACCACCTCCTCAGGCAGAAAGTTCCATAGTCTCACTGCTCTTACTGTAAAGAATCCTTTTCTATGTTTGTGTACAAACCTTCTTTCCTCCAGACGCAGAGGATGTCCCCTCGTCACAGTCACAGTCCTGAGGACCAATAGATAATGGGATAGATCTCTGTACTGACCCCAGATATATTTATACATAGTAATTAGATCTCCCCTCAGTCGTCTTTTTTCTAAAGTGAATAACCCTAATGTTGATAATCTTTCAGGGTACTGTAGTCCCCCCTTCCAGTTATTACTTTAGTTGCCCTCCTCTGTACCCTCTTCAGCTCTGCTATGTCTGCCTTGTTCACAGGAGCCTAGAACTGTACACAGTACTCCATGTGTGGTCTGACTAGTGATTTGTAAAGTGGTAGGACTATGTTCTCATCACGGGCATCTATGCCCCTTTTGATGCCACCTATTATCTTATTGGCCTTGTAAGCAGCTGCCTGACACTGTTTTTTACAGCTTAGTTTGCTGTTCACTAAAATTCCTAGTTCCTTTTCCATGTCAGTGTTAGGCCTCATGCACACGACCGTTGTGTGCACCCGTGGCCGTTGTTCCGTTTTCCGTGATTTTCTGCGGACCCATTGACTTTCATTGGGTCAGTCATCCGCCTCCGTGATCCGTGTATCCTGTCCGTCAAAAAAATATGACCTGTCCTATTTTATTGACGGACAACGGTTCACGGACCCATTCAAGTCAATGGGTCCGTGAAAAAACACGGATGCACACAAGATTGGCATCCGTGTCCGTGATCCGTGTCCGTAGGCTTCATTCATACAGACGGATCCGAAGATCCGTCTGCATAAAAGCTTTTTCAGAGCTGAGTTTCACTTTGTGAAAACTCAAATCCGACAGTATATTCTAACCCAGAGGCGTTCCCATAGTGATGGGGATGCTTCTAGTTAGAATATACTAAGAACTGTGTACATGACTGCCCCCTGCTGCCTGGCAGCACCCGATCTCTTACAAGGGGCTGTGATCCGCACAATTAACCCCTCAGGTGCTGCATCTGAGGGGTTAATTGTGGGTATCATAGCCCCCTGTAAGAGATCAGGGGCTGCCAGGCAGCAGGGGGCAGACCCCCCTCCCTCCCCAGTTTTAATTTCATTGGTGGCCAGTGCGGCCCCACCTCCCTCTATTCTATTAATATCATTGGTGGCCAGTGCGGCCCCCCCGGCCCCCCCTCCCTCCCTTTATTGTATTATCATTGGTAGCCAGTGTGCGCCCCCCCGGGCCCCCTCCCTCCCTCTATTGTATTATCATTGGTGGCCAGTGTGCGCCCCCCCGGCCCCCCCTCTATTGTATTAATATCATTGGTGGCCAGTGTGTGGCCTCCCCTCTCCCCCCCCCCCCGATCATTGGTGACAGCGGAGAGTTCCGATCGGAGTCCCAGTTTAATCGCTGGGGTCCGATCGGTAACCATGGCAACCAGGACGCTACTGCAGTCCTGGTTGCCATGGTTACTTAGCAATATTAGAAGCATCATACTTACCTGCTGCGCTGTCTGTGACCGCTGTCTGCTCCTCCTACTGGTAAGTGACAGATCATTAAGCAATGCGCCGCATAGACCTGTCACTTACCAGTAGGAGGAGCTCCCGGCCGGTCACAGACAGCGCAGCAGGTAAGAATGTAGGGGGGACCCGATGGCATGGAAAGCAGCGCGATGTCTAAGGAAGGCATCGCGCTGCCTTCCGGTGAAGAGCCTGTGAGATCCAACCCCCTGGATCTCACAGGCCGGAAGCTGTATGAGTAATACACACAGTATTACTCATACAGCCAATGCTTTCCAATACAGAAGTATTGGAATGCATTGTAAAGGATTAGACCCCCAAAAGTTCAAGTCCCAAAGTGGGACAAAAAATAAAGTGAAAAAAAAGTTGAAAAAATAAAGTTTCCCCCCCCAAAAATTAAAAGTTTCAAGTAAAAATAAACAAAAACGTCATTTTCCCCAAATAAAGTAAAAAAAAATTGGTACAAAATAGGGGGGAAAAAAGTATACATATTAGGAATCTCCGCATCCGTATCGACCGGCTCTATAAACATATCACATGACCTAACCCCTCAGATGAATACCGTAAAAAATAAAAACTGTGCTAAATAAACAATTTTTTTATCACCTTAAATCACAAAAAGTACAACAGTAAGCGATCAAAAAGACGTTTGCCCACCAAAATAGTACCAATCTAACAGCCACCTCATCCCGCAAAAAATGAGCCCCTACCTGAGACACTCGCCCAAATAATAAAAAAAACTATGGCTCAGAATATGGAGACACTAAAACATCATTTATTTTGTTTGAAAAAAGCTGTTATTGTGTAAAACTTACATAAATAAAATAAAAAGTATACATAGTTGGTATCTCCGCGTTCGTATCGACCGGCTCTATAAAAATATCACATGACCTAACCCCTCAGATGAACACGGTAAAAAATAAAAAATAAAAACTGTGCTAAATAAACCATTTTTTGTCACCCTACATCACAAAAAGTGTAATAGCAAGCGATCAAAAAGTCACACGCACCCCAAAATAGTGGCAATAAAACCGTCATCTCATCCCGCAAAAATAATACCATACCCAAGGTAATCGCCCAAAAACTGAAAAAATGATGGCTCTCAGACTATGGAAACACTAAAACATAATTTTTTTTGCTTCAAAAATGAAATCATTGTGTAAAACTTACATAAATAAAGAAAAAGAATACATATTAGGTATCGCCGCATCCGTGACAACCTGGTCTATAAAAATATCACATGATCTAACCTGTCAGATGAATGTTGTAAATAACAAAAAATAAAAACGGTGCCAAAACAGCTATTTCTTGTTATCTTGCCTCACAAAAAGTGTAATATAGAGCAACCAAAAATCATATGTACCCTAAACTAGTACCAACAATACTGCCACCCTATACCGTAGTTTCTAAAATGGGGAGACTTTTTTGGAGTTTCTACACTAGGGGTGCATCAGGGGGGGCTTCAAATGGGACATGGTGTCAAAAAAAAACAGTCCAGCAAAATCTGCCTTCCAAAAATCGTATGGCATTCCTTTCCTTCTGCGCCCTGCCATGTGCCCGTACAGCGGTTTACGACCACATATGGGGTGTTTCTGTAAACTACAGAATCAGGGCCATAAATATTGAGTTTTGTTTGGCTGTTAACCCTTGCTTTGTAACTGGAAAAAAATTATTAAAATGGAAACTCTGCCAAAAAAGTGAAATTTTGAAATTGTATCTCTATTTTCCATTAATTCTTGTGGAACACTTAAAGGGTTAACAAAGTTTGTAAAATCAGTTTTGAATACCTTGAGGGTTTTAGTTTATAGAATGGGGTCATTTTTGGGTGGTTTCTATTATGTATGCCTCGCAAAGTGACTTCAGACCTGAACTGGTACCTAAAAATTGGGTTTTTGAAAATTTCTGAAAAATTTCAAGATTTGCTTCTAAACTTCTAAGCCTTGTAACATCCGCAAAAAATTAAATATCATTCCCAAAATTATCCAAACATGAAGTAGACATATGGGGAATGTAAAGTAATAACTATTTTTGGAGGTATTATTATGTATTATAGAAGTAGAGAAATTGAAACTTGGAAATTTGCAATTTTTTACAAATTTTTGGTAAATTTTGAATTTCTTTATAAATAAAAATTATATTTTTTTAAATTCATTTTACCAGTGTCATGAAGTACAATATGTGACGAAAAAACAATCTCAGAATGGCCTGGATAAGTCAAAGCGTTTTAAAGTTTTAAGCACACTGGTCAGATTTGCAATAAATGGCCAAGTCCTTAAGGTGAAATACGGCTGAGTCTTTAAGGGGTTAAATATCAGAAATAAGGATCTGGCTATGACATTACTTCATTCTCTTAGGATACGGGGGTGTATGTCATCTGGTCCTGGTGATTTGTCTATTTTAATCTTTTTAAGACGCCGCTGTACTTCTTCCTGGGTCAGACAGGGCACTTTTAATGGGGAATTAACTTTATTCTACATTTCGTCTGACAGTTTATATTCTTCCGCAAATACAGTGGAGAAAAAAATATTTAATAGCTTTGCTTTCTTCTCATCGCTCTCTGCAACTCCCCCGTCATTACTCTGTAGAGGGCCGACACCTTCAGATCTATACATTTTAACGTTTATATAATTGAAAAAAAATGTAGGGTTAGTTTTGCTCTCTTTGGCAATTAATCTCTCGGTCTCAAGTTTGGCTGCTTTTATTTGTTTTTTGCATATTCTATTTGTTTCCTTATAGTTTTTCAGTGCTTCCTCGCTACCCTCCTGTTTTAGTGATTTAAATGCTTTATTTTTGTCATTTCTTTCTTTCTTTCTTTAAAGTTCTATTTATCCACATAGTTTTTTTCTTGTTCCTTAACAGTTTTTTTCCATAAGGTATAGTAGGGATTTGCTCTGGTAGGCAGAGTAAGCGGACGCAATAGAGAGGCAAGACCACAGTTGAAAAAACAAAAGTCCAGTGTTTATTCACACAGAGAAGGCAGAAAAGAAAAACAATGCTTTACAGGGTCCTGGTGTTAGTTCACACAGCCAGAGTTCCCAAAATAACATAAATCACCTGGCAGACCACAGCAGGCTTTAGGGCGCCTGACTCCCAGCAGGCGGCTCTCATGCAGCTCTCAGCCTTGCAGTATGGCGGATCTCCTCAGCTCCCAAAAACACAGAGCTTCCACAGCTCCACTATCACTTGGAGGATCATAACACAACAAGCTGAGCTGCTGGCTGGGTTTTTAAACCCAGCCCAAAACCTGGCCTGGATGTGGGGAACAGCCACCCACCCTGCTCTTTGGCTGCTCCCAATAAGAACAGGCCCGGATTGGCTTTACAGCCACACTAAGTAAAACAGTATCAGCGAACACTAGCTGCCGCTGACACACAAAATTACTGGTTTTTATCTCACCGAGGCCAGGAACCTCGGTCACACGTACCTTCCGTCAATGACGGACTCTTGTGCCTTCCTACAGTATTTACTTCCCACAATTAGATTTTAGGATGCTTTTAAAAATATCCCATTTTGTGGCTGTATTTTTATTTTTGAGGACTTTGTCCCAGTTAGTTAGGCCTACGGCCTCTCTTAGTTGGCTAAATGTAGCTTTTTTGAAGTTTGGTATTTTTGTTGTTCCCTGAAGAAACACTCCTTGGACTGATAATTGGAAGGGTATTACTTTATGGTCACTATTTTGCAGATGTCCCCCAACCTGCACATCTTTTGTTCTGTCAGGTCTATTGGTTAATAATAAGTTTAGTATGGCTATCCCTCTAGTCGGGTCCTGAACGAGTTGGGAAAGGTAATTGTCTTTGGTTATTGCCAAGAACCTGTTTCCTTTATGAGATATACAAGTTTCAGTTTCCCATTCTATATCTGGGTAGTTGAAGTCCCCTATAATAACTACCTCATTATGATTTGCCGCCTCGTCTATCTCGTTTAGTAGCAGATTTTCTGTGGAGTCTGGTATATTAGGTGGTTTATAATAAACTCCTATTAGCAATTTATTTTAGTTTTTGCCTCCATGTATTTCTACCAACAGTGACTTCACATGTTCATGTCCTTCACTTATATCTACCCGGAGTGTGGGCTTTAGACAGGACTTAATATAAAGGCAGACCTCTCCCCCTCTCCGGTTTTGGCGATCTTTTTTAAACAGACTGTAAGCCTGTACAGTAACTGCCCAGTCATAGCTATGATCCAGCCATGTCTCAGTTACTCCCACTATGTCATAGTCCTCCTCACATCACTAATTCCAGTTCCCCAGTTTTATTAGTCAGGCTTCTGGCATTAGCATACATATATTTAAGAGGTTTATGTATATTTTGTATCCTACACTTTTCCTTCTGAGCTGTTCTAGTCCCTCCTTCCATTTCTTCCCCAGTCCCATTACCTTGCCCCGGTCTCTATCTGCCCTATCTTCCCATACTATAATGTAATTACCCTCCCCACCAGTCCCTAGTTTAAACACTCCTCCAACCTTCTAGCCATCTTCTCCCCAACACAGCTGCCCTTTGCCCATTGAGGTGCAGCCCATCCCTACGATAGAGGCTGTAGCCGACAGCGAAGTCGGCTCAGTTCTCCAGGAACCCAAACCCCTCCTTCCTACACCAGTTCTTTAGCCACTTGTTACCCTCCCTAATCTCCCGCTGCCTTTCTTGTGTGGCTCGTGGTACCAGTAGTATTTTGGAAAATACTACCTTTGAGGTCCTTGCCCTAAGCTTTTGACCTAAATCCCTAAAATAATTTTTAAGGACGCTCCACCTACCACTAACTTTGTCATTGGTTCCAATATTGACCATGACCGCTGGATATTCTCCAACCCCTCCCAGTAATCTGTCAACCCAATCCGTGATATGTCGAACTCAAGCACCAGGAAGACAACACACCGTACGATGTTCCCGGTCTTTGTGACAGATTGCCCTATCT